>NW_024884744.1:17214839-17429974 GCF_019232065.1 Centrocercus urophasianus | reverse complement strand
GTAAAAAAAAAAAAAAAAAAAAAAAAAAAAAACAACCAAATCTCTACCTCTATTTTTTGGCCAGTTTTAAACATGACACTAACAATTCCACTACAACTCAGCTCCCTTTCTTCCACTGCTCTGCTAGAGAGGAAGAGGAAGTAAAGTCTTTTCAAAAGCTGCCTATGACCATAGGACACTCTTCCAAAAAACATCTTTAGGGACAAAGTCAATTCTTCTAAGGACAGAAAAAAGCCCTATTTCCTAAGCATATGTTGTAAGAATATATACACACAAAAAAATTCTACTGCATCCTTTAAGAAACAGACTGTTCACAGCCCTGTGTTGTGAAAAATGTTGATTATCACACTTACATTTTGCTATGAGCCAAGCTATTCTTTCAGAAGATACTACACAATCAAAGTAAAGTAATTAGGCTAGATACTGCCACTAGTTTTTCAGATCATTTGATCACCCTTCCCTGTTTTAAGCTAAAATTGATTTATGATATGTAGAATGCTCTGAAAGTAAGATCTCCTATTTATTTCCCTGGAAATTACAACTGATACAAAGAGCACAATAACACTACTTGATAGAAAAAATTATCAGCTACAAAACACTGTTTTTCAGCACAGTCACCATCCCTAGCTATACGTTTTCTCTAGCAGTGATAAGAGCCACACTTGTAAACATCTGCACCTTGGTGGAGGCGATCCACTGTTGCTGTCATTACTGCTGAAACGCACCACCCACTGCCTCGCTGTGCTCGCATCTACAGCTGAGTCTCCATAAACATTCTGCAAGCATCAGTGAATGTCAATAAGTGCAGTTCTTTCTGCATGGAGGAATTCAGTGACACACCTTCGCTTCATGCACACTTCCATGTCAGACCTTTTCTGTCGGGCTGCCCCTCTGCTGCCATCTGTCACACAGCAACAAAATGTAATGGAATATTGGTGGGAAATTGCTACCTCTACTGCCATCCCACCAACATCCATCACTGTAAGCCGACATCATAAAACAGGAGGCATTACTTTCAGAGCAGCCATCATAGTTTTCTTGATAAACTAAATGTTACACATAGTGTTTCTGATTTTGAGATGCAGACTTTTTCTTCCAAGTATTTATCTTTGTTTGAAGTGTTCCTGCTAATACTGTCTGTATGAGAGCCTGAGATGAATGAGCATATTGGCAGGAAGAATATATAACTCAAAACTGAAGCTCCTGTCATTTTGAACCTTCAGAAAAATATTTTATTCTGAAATACTATCAAGATTCTACTCCTACACTAATTCTCCAAATTAATTGACAGGTCACATTTTCATTTCACTTCAATCTGAAAAGAAAAGGGCTTCTCATTTTTGTGAATATATTTTTACATCATTTCTAGATAGATCAGTATATAAAATTAATTAAACCTTGAATCCAAATGGCTTTGTTCCGTAGTCTAGAAATAATACCATTTTTTATAAAGCATGATGTTGCTGGATAAATATATTTTTATAACGCACGAGAATAAATTATGTTTGAATGTAAAATTAGTGGCTGGTATTTACACACACTCCTTCAGGTTTCCTTATCAGTCCATTCATGTCATTTTTCTCTATGAAGTGTCTAACACTCAGTCATTCCATTCACATAAAAGCACGCACAACTCACTGCACTACGGTCCATGGTCACATGGTACATTAAGTGCCGTATTCGCTACAGTGGGTCGCTTTTTTCATAAAACAGAGATGAGATTTACTTAGCAACCTTCAAAGTTAGGCTTTAAGGTATAAAATTGAAAAAGCAAATTGATTGTTTTATAAAATTCTTACAAGAAATATCATTCTCTTCTAACATTCAGCAACAGGGCTCATTCCTGTCTTCTTCAATTGTACCTCAGGCACATCCCTTGGCACTGCCTTATGCCTGCAGGAATGATTGGACTCCCCTGGTCGTTCAAATGATCCCCTAACTTCTGGTCATTTTCACTTCTTTATAAATTGTTAAATATCTGTTTTTAATACAAATAGATTTAAATGCTACAACTACATATAGAAAGATGTTCATTTCAGATCTACTTGCGCAGGACACACAGGAACAATCAAATATCCCTGCACCCTCCTGTGAGTGCACATACCTTAAAATTCATGTTCCCTTTGCCTTGCTTATCCTGAGAACAGCTCATATTCATACAGTATTTCACAATGGCCATCTCTTTTCTACTATTACTGACATAGCATACCAGACTAACTTTCCTTAGCCCCCCTGAGATACATCTAGTTTTTAGTGCAGAAAGCCTGGGATATAATATTAGATAAACAGGGAAACTCAAGATTCAAATTAACTCCCTGCCTTCCTACTGCAGAATTTAACAGCTATGTTGTTACCTAGCAGTTAGGAGAAAAGAAAGAATACTAAGGACTCATTCATGACAGGTCTTTTTGGAAAAGAAAAGAGTTTTCAAAGGATCAGATCATGATCTAATTTCGGGACTAATCAAAAGGTAGAAATTTGGAGTAAGTTATCAGGCTTGAGCAGGTGAATGATAATTGTTTCCAAAAAATTTCCACGGAATTGCAGCCAAGTGATTGGCTTTTGAGATGATTTTGAGATTCAGCATCCTTGTTCACCATAGTGACTGAAAGATAACATTACTGCAAATTAAAAACGAGAGATAAATCATGCAAACTTATGCGTAGCCTTTCTGATTTTAAGCATATAGTTAACAGAAGTCCTTTCATACTCAGGGGGGTTTGGAGATTCATGATTCTTGAGGTCCCTTCCAACCCTGGCCATTCTGGGATTCTGTGTTCTTACTTTGACATCATTTGTTCGTTGAAATGGCAAAAGGACTACAGAAGTTCTATATGAAATTTATGCCACAAATTACACAAATTTTAATGTAAATTCAAATGATTATCATAATACTTATTTTTTAAATTTTTGTTATGTGAGATTTTTCAGTGTTATCTAAAATGTGTTAGGCTTCTTACAGGTGTAATTATATTTAGATAAGAATAATATTTTATTCAAGGACAGGCTGGATGGATTGATGCTTTGAGCAACCTGATCAGTGAGAGGTGTCCTTGCCTACAGCACAGGGGGCAGAATTAAATGATCTTAAAGGTCCCTTCCAACCCAAACCGTTCTACAACTCTATGAAAATTGCAACATTTCACCTCAGGTCTATTTGCACATGTGATCATTTATATATGCTATGCATTTCACTGCATTTATATAAATGTTTTATCATTTAAAAAGTTTCATTGCATCATTTCAAAGTGAGAACCATCAGACAACTTATAAGAGGCTTTTAAAATAAAATTATGACAGTTAATACATCACATAAAAACATACTGTATATTGCCAATGTTAATTCCAGAAGCCATGCAAAGACTTATTTGCAGCAATTTCAAAGGGCAATAAAAACGTTAATTTAAAATCTCTCCCTTCCCAGAATGATTTACTTTTATCCTACCCAGCATTATGATCACTGGAAAATTTTCATAGTATGTTCTGTAATTGTAGATAACTTATCACATCACCAACAATCAAAATTTTATTTTCACTGTAAGGGACAGTCTCAGCCCTCTTTGATAAACTGCATTTATCCAAATTAAAGGATGAAATTCTAGACTAAAAAAGAAAAAAAAAAAAAAAAAAAAAGAATTTGAGGAATCAGACAATTGCCTAGAATGTATTTATGAATTAGAAAAAACATTTGATGTAAACATTCCATAAAGAATGGCATTATGCACTGGACCTTGTTTATATTATGTTTTTGAATGACTCAGTAATAACTTGATCTCAATTCATAAAGAATGGCATTATGTACTGGACCTTGTTTATATTATGTTTTTGAATGACTCAGTAATAACTTGATCTCAATTTTAGGACAACTGTTCTGATAATGAAATAGTTTAATATATAATTTATGCCTGACCTCAGCTTTGCCTCACACACAGAAAGTTGACCATTTAAAAGAGATCCGTTTTTAAAATAATCTTGTACTGTTATATTGATAAACTGATCTAACTTCCTAATTGATCCAGTAGCCCTTTATGTACTTTACATCGCTCAAGATTGATTAAGTGATAACCGTATTCGTTGTAGGTCTTATACCAAGAAAAAAATGGATCATCACACCAAAAAATGATGAGGCTGCAGACTGGCAAATCGATTGATCCATATAACATTTATCTCATACTCTAAAATATCACTAATATCATATTCCATTAAGAAAATGTATTGCTTAGGTTGTTATTTTTAAAGCCCCTACCAATTATATTTGTAGATGAGAATATTTACATGAGTAGTCATACTGAAAGAATGACTTTCCTAACTCTGACTTTCTTTGAAACATGGTAGCTGATTGTGCCAATGAATGCACAGGCAGCTGCATTTGGGTCTCACTTAAATACATGCTGAAACGTCAGACATCTTTACACTTAATTTTCTAGACAACAGATTATGTTTTATAATGTTAATTGTCAAAGTAGGGAGAGATTAAAAAAAAAATAAACACAACAGCTACTGCTGTTCTGGTGCTCTAAGACAGTATATAGGTAGCAATAGGAACAGTGCTAGAGATGTTGACGCTGAACAAGGATTTTTTTCTTAATCTCCTGACTACTGAAATCAAAAACAGACACCTATAAAATTGTCTCCTCTGGCATGCTTTAATATTCCTCCACAGACTAAAGGCCAAGAGAGAAATTTCAGCACATTCCGTCCCCTCCTCAGAGAGTTTGCACTAAACTGGTACAGTGTAGACAAAGCTACTTGAAGCAGCTATAAAATGGAAGTTCTAGAAGAGCGAAGTATTAAATCACTTGACTGATGCTTTCACCTTTCTTTCTTATTTACTTGTATGTTGACCATAACCATTGATCCAAGCAATTATCTTCATTCTTTGTGACTGCAATCATAAGTAGTTTATTTTTAATGTTAGGTGGTTGGAGAAAAACAAGCAAAGAATGCATCAAGTGACTGTGAGAAAGTCCATAAGAGAAAGTGAACTCATTAACAACTGTACATAAGATTTAATATAGCTCCTTTACAGATCTGTTACATCTGAAGTATTCTTGACACACAATGATCTGTATTGTTGATAACTCAATGCTTCCATTCCTTTTGAAATTTTAAGAGCAATGGAAGAGGGCTTAGGTATAGCAACTAAGAATTGGGCCCAGCAGTTTTTCAAATAGCTCTTCTCCAAAATATAATGTATTAAGAAAGTAATTACTGTAGGATTTCAATGACTCTCAAGGTGTTTGTACTCTGCATAGTTGCAGAAGAAGTACTATGTGTCATTTAGAACATGGACAACAGGTTTACAACCACTAGCATCAGTCAGTAACAGCAGCCGCTGTCAAAGCATGCTGAAAGCATGTTTTGCATGCAGGAACTCAGTTTTGGAAGGTAAAAACACACTGGTGTTGAATATACTGGTGTTGAAGGGTGCAGCTTGTACTCCTCCAGGAATACTAAGAACCTGAAGAGTCTTGTAAAACTCTTGATTCTCAGATTCTTGGAGGAACTTTTTTCCTGTTCACTGTTTAATTTATAATTACTAAGTAGAACAGGTTTGCTTTAGTTCATTTCAGCTTTTCTCTGGGTGCGTATTCACCAACTGAACTGCAAAATACTTCCACAAATATCCAGAGTTTGTATTAACCACATCCGACAGGATAGTCCCAGCTTTAGAAAAATCCAATCACTGTGAACAAACTTCCACAAAGCCTTCTTGCAACGTGAAACAAAAAAAAAGGCACGCAGCTATGAGTGTCTGTCTACTGCCGAGACAGGAATAGAGGTGAGTTCCTCGCACAGCTGCAGCTCACAGAGGTCACACAGTAGCCTCTCACATCCTGCAAGGGCAGCACACTGAGCATACCCAGATGTAAAGGAGATGAAAAACAAAATCTGAACCAAGCTTCTCAGAATGACTCCTGGAAATAAGCATTGGCCTTTCCCTTCTCAGAAAAAGCTGTTTCTCTGCTGTGTCCAAGTAGCAGCCCAATATATTGTAACATCTCACAGAGTGCCACAGACATGGTCTTGAGTACTGGGTTACTATTTCTGGACTCCAGATTTAGGAAAATATGGTATCTTTATATGCTGAAGCAATTCAACTCAATGCATTTCTTAAATTTTCCAAATCAATGGATAGGGCCGACTCTCTCCTAGGTTTATGCATCCAAACAATTCTACAGATTTCTTTCTTACCATTTCTTAGCTCAGAAAGGCTTAATATAATTGCACCGAAAGCAGTTAATATGAGATATCGTTTCATAGGAAATCTAGTTTAATTACATTGCCCAAAAGACAGCTTATTTTCCACTGGATGTCTGCCCCATTCATTTCAATTACAAATATAGACAACATGAAGATTTCCTATTTAATCCCAAATCCGGAATTTTTCAGAAGTCTAACTATTATCACTGAAATCTGAATACATTTTTTTTCATATATATACTTAATTTTATATAGTGTTCCTATGAACATACTGGGACACTCATAACCTCCATGATCTTTACTCCAACTTAACATATTCATCTTTTCTTTCACCTTTTCTAGCTTTGTATTTCTCCCTGTAACACTGCCTTTTCCTGTAACCTTTGTCACATGCAGCCTTAGACATTTTAGTTTCTCCTTCCTTCCTTTATTAAGATTGCTTTCCTCTTTTCTAAGAGGTGAAAAATGCTACAAGCTAAGTATCATATATTGATGGTACACAAAAGCTCCAGCTCGGAGTGTGGAACTGAAGAGATGGAAGAACTTGCAGAATAAGGTATTTTTCATTAATAGTCTTTTCTTAAACATACATAACAAATGCATTTGACAACCCAAGTATGAAATTGCTACAGGCAAAGGGTATTAACAAATTGGCAAATCGGGTGCCTTAGATGAAACTGCCTATCTGAAACTGCTGTTCTGTCATTGTCTAAATATACTCTTTCTTCAAGTGCTGCAGGGTGTAAACTGAAACTTGCTGAGGAGATGCTGACCGAATGTTTTGAAGGAGGCTTCATTTGCAATGGCAGAGCAGTGCATCACTGCACACTAACTATATATTCAGCTAAACTTTTCTGGGTTTTTAGGAAAGATATTTGTGCATACTGTATAATACATCTGCATGGAATATCTTGTAAAATTCATAACTAATACAACTGAAACTATTTATAAGGCCCAGTCTACTGAACCGTAAATTGTTTTTGCATGGTCCTCAAGAGGTAATTCATGGCCTTTCTCCACTTCATTCTTGGCAGTAGAAATTAATATAGTATAATTAAGTATATTTTAAGATTGATATCAGATCAATATGGAAAAGGATAAGGCAAAAATATATTTATATTTTCAGGCTGTTATGCAACACTTATCTGCCACAAACATCTAACTATGGCTGGCAGCATTAGGAAGAAGCTGCTGTCTGTATTGTAGCATCAAAGCTGATGAGAGTTACACAGCCTCTTATCTGTAGGATTTTTCTATGAGATGCTAGAGTGGCCTGATACACAGTCTTGCAGTAAATTTAATAAATACTGCAGCTTCAGACACTGCATTGCTGGTGCTACTGACTGGCAGAAAAATTCACACAACTGAGGCGAGAGCACAGATAGGTTCCAGGACTTTGTGTGAATTAACAGTTAAAATCTAGGAGGTGTATTTCCTGAGAAAGGTGAGAACTACTGCAAAAAAAGATCTCATCTAGATAAGATTAGGTACAGCTGAGAAAACAGCAAGGAGTAAACTCCATTCAGTCAGAGAAGCATTACGAAGTGTGATGTAAAAAGACAACTTTACTGAAGTAATACCGCGCTCAGTGGGAACAGCAATCTTTCAGCACTTGAGAATATGCTTATTTGAGCTGCATAATTTGTTTGTTTGCTGCATTTTGATTCATCTGGATCTTGAACAAGACACCTCTTCATTAGGCCTGAGCAATACAGTGTTACATTTCCTAATCTGCTGCTCAGGCAGATAGCAGCTCTTTCAGCAGAAACAGGAGGTTTTCAACACAGATCTTCTTCAGAAATAAAGTTTCTCTAAGACCTATCCAAACAGCAATTGTAACTTCAATTTTAAAAATTGTACTCTAGATAATGAAGTCACCTTCAAAGCAAAAGCCACTAACAACTTTCTAGCAAGCTATTTCAACCTCTAATTGGTAGTCAAGAATTTTAAATTCTTCTCTCATCCACACTGCACAAACAAGAAGAAATTCCATTGCCAACAGTGGTGTTCCTTCTCTGTGAAATCAGTGGTAGATGGCATAATTACTTCTAAGTGTTCCCACTTGGGTATCCAAACATCAGTGCATTTCAGTTGCATGCAGTAACCCTATCTGAACACTTCTGAGTCTTTCAAACAAAATCATTTCAAGCAAAAGCTGTAGAGCACACTTTACTTCTTTCTTTAACCAGCCAAACCTCCGAATATAAAGGCATCCAAGGAGTCAAAATACCACATTAGAAGGGAACTTTAACATAATATTATTGTTATTTCCAGGAGTACCATTTCCAGTATCTCTGCAATGCTTCACAGGGTGATGCATTACCAGCACCAACACCAGAGCTTAAATAATTCTATACCTTCAAAATTTCACTCAATAGCACAGTTTTCATTTCCTCAGAAACAGAACAAGATTTTTTGTTTACTCTCACTCACCATGATGCCAGAGCTCAGTATCTAACTTCAGTGACATAGTCCACAACAAATCTTTGCAAAGCTAAATCATTTCTTACACAGGAATGGGTACTATTACAAAATCCTCCCAGGGGAAAGTATTCATCACTGATATATCAAATACACAGCCTAGCTATGTTCTAATGGACTTTAGGAAAAGCAAAATAATTAATTATTATTCTGCAATATAATGTAACAGCTGTCGTTACTGATGCAAAACTGCAAACAGAGGTAAACTGCACACATCCTGAGAGCAGGAGGATAAACTATGGTAAATGACTACGCATAGTAAAGAACGTGAAATCCATGTTGCTTTTGTGTTTTCTAAATGACATCCGTATCTGAATAAGCAGTTCCATATCTAAATGTAAGATTCAATAATCAAGTCAATTAAAGCTCTACCTTTTGGAAATTACTGGGTATCCCACACACTGAAAAATCATCTGACTTAAAAATACGCCAAGCTGCTCATAAAGTAGGCAACAAAAATTCTGACTTTTTTTTTGTGGTAGAAAACTGTTTCTACCATGTATCTGAGGAGAGCTGGATAAAATCAGAAGCAGCATCTGTTACTGCCTCAGAGTTCTGAGATTACCATATACAGTTAGCTAGCAACTCAGCCCTTAATTAATAAATATGTACATGTCTAGCCTTGTCAGTGGTACCCATATTAAAACAATAAGTTGATTAAAATAATGTAGTTTTATTCCTTGTTGAAAAAAAAGCTATCTTATTCATACATAGGAAAGTACTGACTGAAGAGTACAGAATTTCTACTCATTTCGAAGTTAGAGCTGAGCAACCTTATTTTCTCTTCACTGGGTTGCAATTGCAGAAATAAATCTGAGAACGGAGATTACATTTTTCTCTAACTCTGACCTTTTTCCTCTGTTCCTTTTGTTTCCTTTCGCTGCTCTGCATGTCTGGGAGCATCATCTAATGGAAATTTTGTTTTCCAGTACATTCTTAAGCTGTTAGGGATCTATATTCAGTCAGTTGAGATGTTTGCTTTTTTGATAAATTATCTAGAAATGAGAAAGCCACTTATAAGACTAGAAATACATAAGGCAGCAGTATCTGATACGTTGTATATCACTGGGTTGATCTCTACATCTCCTTAAACAGAAAAAAAAAATAAAAAAATCTGAAGTGTCCACTGCACACATATTTAGAATCTGTGGCAGGAATAGCAAGAGATTAGTTCCCTCAGCAGATTCATTTTAAATTCATTTCCAAGAGTGTTAAAGAGTTTCATATTTCTTAGTTGAGCTGGATCATAAGCCTTATTTTTCAGACTCTGGAAATATTTATTACCTTCAGAAATATTAAAGCATCAGTGTAATGTTCTACGTGCAAACACACATAGCAAATGTACACAGATTCCTCATCACCTCAGTGCTCATCTATTTCACAATTTTTATCAAGGGTTAAGAAGTCCATGTAACTCCTAACTTACTGTTTAACTTGTGCATGAACAACTCACATTTTCTAGCTACATTTTAAGCAGACTTCATCAAAGAATCAAACAAAACAACCAACCAAAACCACCAGCAAGTCTTCAGGCTTTTCATAGGAAATTGATTATTTTGATTCTGTTTTAAAGACAATAAGCTTGTTTACTCGTGACATTTCTGCATAATTAATTCATTTCTATTACTGACAGCAATTAAGTTGACCAATTATAGTGACTTTCAGCACAGTGGCAAAAAATTAATAATAAACCAAAGAGAAAATGCAAAATGACTGACGAGTGCTCAATAAATCATAAATAATAAACCATTTAAATCAATGTAAATTAAACAGTGACAAAATACACAGCATTCAGCACGGTAATTCTAGCCCATGACCTTTTAAACAATGCAAATTATTCACAACATTTATGCAGCCCGCAGGAATAAAGTTATTTGAACACAAAAGTTCTGATAAGTAGTAACCTACGTTTTACAGCAAGGGCAGAAGACAGGCAACAGGATTTAGACGTTGTGCCCTGCATAAACAGAGTGTTACACTCAGAAACTGTCACTAGAAGGAACTGATACACAGCTGAAAAACAGAATTTCACCCATAGATAGTCAATTTCTATAGGCTATATCACCTTTCAGTTCAGGTCATACCTGCAAGTATTCATCAGCAATTGAAATACTGACTGGCAGATCTAAAAATGACACTTAAAAGACTCCTGTCATGACTTCCTTTGGAAAACACCCAGATAAGTTATTTATTAGCAGAAATTCTTCAAGAGATGCAGTACAGTGAGGTAGATAAAGGCCCATGCAGTCTATTCAAAATGATTTCAGGAATCAATCAAAAGCCATTCTGAGCAGTTTTACAAAGCAGCACGATGCCTTCAGCTAACACTATTTATTTAAACTCAGTTAAATCCTTAACTGGTGAAATCAAAAATAAAATAGAAGGAAATTGAGCTAAACTCTCCCTAATCTCTTACCCTTCCATTACAACATCTACAACTGCAAAAAAATGCAGACTGTGAATGTAAGCATGTATGTACTGCAAACAATCTTGCCTTGGTTTTGCTGCATCAATGGATAACATTTTTGAAGAACAGTTTTTGTCAAGATTAAAATATGTTATTTTATTTGACTTCACATATTTTCAGGAAGTATTATCAGTTTTGACAGACTTTTCACTGGAACAGAAAGACATTCAAAACAGAAGATTTAATAGCTTCAGCAGTCTAGCAGGCCTGAGAAGACCATGGTCCAAATTTCTGTTCTGTTATTTCATATTTCAGGAGATAAGTTATAATTTTGTTGTCAAAAATATAAAAACATCTATTTTACCTGTGATTGTACTGAAAACATCTTTCCTTGGCAGAAATAGCTCCTTTCTAGCCAAAACTCTTTATTAAAATGATGAATGTCACAGCTACACCAACTTTAAATTGTGGCTGGACATCTGAATCAGCACTCACTGCTATAAACAGCATAGCAGCATTGGTTTAATATATTTGTCTATTTTGATACATTCAACATCACTGCTTATATTTTACATTTTCAATCTTCTTTGTTTTTATAACTAGAAATTCAATTTATTTTCCACATTAACAACACAATAAGATACATTTTGAATAACCCAGAATAAAGCTGTCAGTATAATTTAATACAGTTTTCCTGATGATCTTCATCCCAAGTTAAAGAAAAAAATGTGGAAAACAGAATAACAAAAGGATACCAAAAGCAGATGAAACACTGGTGTGATGGAAGGAAGCAGAACCACTTTGGCAAAAACATTTGAGATTGCCTTACACAAAAGCTTAGGAAGAAAGTAGCACTAGCCCCAGCTGCTCAGCTGCTCTTACATCCGTCCAGAATACTTCAACAATCTTTTGCCTATATCCTGCATGTTTTAATCTAAGAAACAGCTACAACGAAATGAGTTGGTGTCAACAGAAACTATGTTTGTCTCCCTGTATCTTTATGTTTGGGGTTGTTATTTTTGTTTTTGCTTTGCTTTGTCTGCTGTAGTATAACCACACTTTCCTATCAGAGAGAAAAGTTCTATCAGAGTATGGAAAGACACATAAGAGATAATGAAGTGCAAACACCGCAGACCATGCAGCAGTTGAGTCAATTCACAAAAAGCTCTCAGAATAAAGCACATTTCCTCCTTCATCTTCATGTGCTGCCTGGCTCTGACTCCCAAGACTGTGCTCTCCCTTGTGATAAACGTTTGCTAAACCTCAGCCACATTTGTCAAGAGTTCTCACACAGACCTTTCACAGAGAAGCGCTAAATGCCAAGATGGGAATAGGCATTCTTGACTAGGCAACTGGGAAACATTACAATGACACCTGAGGTGAACCTCTGCTACCATTTAGCTATGATCATGTTCCTTTCCCATCATCTTGTCATAAACAGAGTACCTGCCTAGCGATTTGCTCAAGGTCCCACTTAGAAGAGATCTGAAAATTTGTTGAATATTTAAAACCTGAAGTGAGTATCTTGGAACTAGGCTATTACACCAGTATGAAGTTGTGATAGGAATCAATGACATGAAATTTTACTATGGGAAAAAAATCCATTTTGTGCATGCCAATAGTTCCCAAAATATAGTCTATGATAATTCCCGACCAGCCAGTGCCTGAAAAGACAGACTTTTTAATGTACTTCCATATGCTAAATCATATACATACAAAATCAAGTCAACATATTCTAAAAATCAAACAACATCAGAATCAGGGAGATAAAACAAAATGGAGGTAGTAACTGTTACCCAGACTTAGAAGGGCAACAACAACAATAGGAGGTCTGTTCTTTAAAACATTGACTTTATCAAGATGTGAACCATCCAAAGAAGGAAATTTGAGTAACATTTTTTGATCAAGAGAAGCATACAAGCCCTTCATTGCACTAGAAGATATTTGCAACAGTCTTAGTTCTAGCCCTCCTCAATACTCGCTGATGATGCTTCTGCTTGATCTTGAATATAACCTGCCAAATCACAGCACTGCTTCCTCTTATGACACTGGCCTTATCATCTGCATAGCCCTTACCAGCTCTGTTTGAGGTTCATGAAAGCTGCCAGAGAAATGATTAGGAAAGGCACACACTGTGATCACTGGGTCTTCAGTACCAGCAGCTTCTTTCCACAGATCTGCTCTATGTCACATTCACACTAATGTAAATACAGCCTGTCATCCTTTGAGCCCTAGCTGAAGGAAGTAAACCCAAAGTCAACAACTTCCTAACACATAGTTATCTACCAGTACTTAAAGACTAGACATAAAATAGATTGTCATAGATGATATTAGAATAGACTGTTCCAGGCTGGAAATGGCAGGTTTATAGTTTAAGGAGCAACTGCACCTTCTTTTCTGAAAGAGAGAGAATGCTGAGTTCAGTCACCAGAAGTGCTGCTTCAGGCAGCTACAGTATGAAGGGATAAATCACCCTCAGGAAGCATGCACTTCCCAGGGTCTAAAGAAAGAGTAGGTGACCAGGATGAGGTGAAATATATCCACCTTTTGCAGAATCTAAATCCTCAAATACTGTGTGCCCATTTCAACCTTTATGTATGTATACACACATATATACATACACACACTTTATTATTTCAGTTTTTCAGTTTCTATATAATACACCATAACAATGAGATTAATTAGGGGAGGTAGGAGCACAGAGCAGTATCCTGAGACATCATTCTCAAACAGAAATGAAAAGTGGAATTCAGCAGTAAATTGCCTTTGCCAAATCATTTGCTGAATTCTAAAAATAATATATGTAACAATATTTTCCCACTTTCTCTTACACTGCACATTCCCTTTGCATTCCCTTCTTTTGCACTTTTCATTGTGGTCACTGTTAAAAAATCATCTCTTTCACTACTATGGAGCTTTACATGGTTTTGTAGGGAAAGTTTTCCATTACACAAAAAAAATTTGGATGCAGCCTTCCAAACAGTAGTTTTATCTTTAAAATGTTACCAGTTACACAACATTCCATTATAATATATGCCACACTCCAGAATCCAAATTCACTTCATGTTGACTGGCACCAATTTACTGGCACGTAATTCACACCATTTATGACACCATTAAATTTGGCTCATACAAAGTTCCTGCAAGTGGCAGCATGCTGTGCTACAGAAGATTTGCTGCACTGGACCAGATGGTAAGATCCTGTTTTGCAATTAAACTTGAAGGGGAAGGAAGGTGGAGGTGGAATGACAAGACAAGAAAACAAAATCAAACAAGGCTTCACAAGAGGTAGACTAACAGTTACTAGGAACAAGGAGGCAGAGTTAGAAGACAGACCAGTTTTATTTACCGAGCCCTTTAAAATAAAGAGTCTGTTTCCTACAATAACACTAAAACTAAGCTTTATGTATTATAATTTAAGTAGTGGGTATACAAACAGGCAGTATTAGTTCACTGAGATATGAGTAACAGATATTAGGCAAATCCTATCTTTAATTTAATAACTGTGGTAGAGAGGATAGAAGGAACCATGTTTTGGCTTAAGTCCATCAACCAACAACAGTGGGTTTTACTCCTAAAGGAAGCTTTCTTTATCCAGAGAAATACTTAGAATGCTGATTCTGTCACACAACATACGCATGCCAAAGCCCAGTGATATAACAGCAACCTCAAACTGTTAACTTTTTTAAAAAATGAAAAATGAAAAATCCACCAATAAAAAAAAAACCAGAAAAACTGAGAACTCTTTTTTCCTTTATCTAATCTAAGTATCATAGCTATTCTTATCTGCGTAAGCAAAAGGATAACAGATATTCTGTTCCAGAATTTAAATTCAAAGTTTTCTTATTTCAAATTTCCCAAGTTCTTTAAAAATTAAAGCTAGAATTTTGTATCTTTCATAGAAGGGTCAGGTGACCCAAGAACATACATCTTGGTATACAAGAGATTTTAAAATCATCAGTCTTACAAATAAGAAGATACTAACAGTTTTGTGTTTTTCTCATAGAAAGCATAGTTCTAAGTACATAGTTCATAGTCGTGCTGTGTTCTAAGTACTGTGAAGACCCATGGCCGAGGTTTACCCGTTTCAACCTAAAACACCAGTTTGGAATTCAACAGTGAGCTCCTACCACAGTCTGACTCAGCCAGCTGTTGATGCTGTTTGAATCACAGCTCAAGATAAATTACAGGATAGTTTCTCTCTATTATGGGCATTATACTCATTCTGGAAAGGTCTTCCATCCGCGCATCCAAGAAGCTCTGCAGCTAACAAGCAGAGAACCTTGAAATGGCATATCTGAAAGAACATTGAGAAGATTATTTCTCTTTCCTTCTCTCTTCAGTGACAGAAAGGTTGGACTGTTGTCCAAGAATAATTCAAGGTAAATTAAAAAGGCTACATAACACTTTCAGGATTCATGGTAGAAACATTGTCAGATGGCAACAGATTGTTAGACAAAGGAATTCTCTTTTTTCACTCAGATGGTTTTCAAAGGCTAAAGCTGAACTAGATCACAACATCTGTACCTTATAAAGTGACTGATGAAAAATATCACTTGGTTGGCAGAAACATTTACTCAAAATGCCCTTGCAAAGTCATGTTTGGTAGTTTGGTAACAGAGAAAACTGGTGTTTTTCTTCCTTTAAGGACCATGAAGTCCATGTGAAAGAGAGAACACTTATTTTCCATAATGTCCTGGAAAAATGATATCTTAAAGGTGCCAGCAATTAATTTTGCATTTTTAGTAAGCTCACACAAGCCTAACTACAATAAAAAGGAGCCAGGTCCTAAAAGTCTACCATAGCACATGGAGTACTTCATGGAATTTGTTATTAAATATTTAAAATAAATATTTACTTCATTGATCATTATTTTTAATTGCATTTAAATAATTTTAGCCCTGTAAATCAGGGAGATTTTTTTATTTTTATTTTTTTACTGTAAGGCACGTACAGGAACATCTTTTCCTTAAATATATAAACAGTCTTAAAAACTGAGGTTCTGGGCACTATATGGTTCTTTAGAGAAAGAGTGAAGTACTTTTTTTTATTATTATTTTATTTTTGTCTTGATGATGGTAGATTTGAATCTCATCTTCGCTTTTCCTGAAGAGGCTGAGCTGATTCTTGTACAGCACCTGGATAATATCAGGGTGATTGGAGCTCTGGAAATTCAAAGATCGAGTGCAGCACATTCACAGTCATCAAATAAGCACGGTATGTTTGTCTAAATATTAATCCACAGCCCAATATTATATATATATATATATATATATATATATATATATATATGTTTGAGATATATTTTATATATGTAATAATAAATATATTAAATATATTTAAGATTTATATTATTTAAGATTAGGCTGTGGATTAATATTTAGGCAAACATATGTATGATGTTATAATATTATATATTACAATTTTATATATTATATATGTATATATGCATATATTATATACATATACATATATACACACATATATATTTTAAAGGCTTCCTCCATTTCTTGCAGAAGCTGCCAGATGATGAAGTGATCAGAATGCCAGGCAGCTGCTCTGAATGTGCTACTGTTAAGTGTGCCACTAACACACAATACAGCCTCCTTCAGAAAATAAAATGTCACTCTGGCTGGATCAAGCAAAACAAAGACCCTTCACAGTTACTCATTGCAGAAATGAAAAGAGCACATCAATCAGGCACTGAATTCATAATTTACCGCCAATGGAACTCTATTAGATAGATACGTTCTGTAAAAACCTTCCTGTCCTTAAGAATTCTTAAAATTGATTCTTTATAAAAATGTGTGGGAGAAGGATATTAAGAAAAGACTTAAAAGATGCATTTCCTATTAGAAAATTCCCATACAATCCTCGCTGAGCTATGGTTGGAATTACAGATAAGCAATCATCAACATCAGTATGAAGTCTTTGGGAAGGATGTTGATACTACATTCGTTATGAAATGTTAGTCAACTAGAACACTCAAAATTCCAAATGCTGAAATGTTACATTTTGCAATTAGAGACAAAATAGTATTAAGGCATCAACCTCTAAAATTACGACTTAAAGAAAATTCACTGTTAAATGTTAGCTAAAAGCAAGACTTTTGCATAAAGAGAAGAAAATAGAATGCTTTTACAATTACTATGTTTTTACCTAAAGGAAAAACACGAAGCTCATTTATTTTGGGGGGATCCAGTAGCATACAGTAGAAGACACGCACTGCCTACTGCTGACATGATACACTGCAGAACACTGAGAGAAAGATTTCCTCTTCACAAGCAGGCCTACATCTTCAAAGAGATGTGTCTTCACTATCTTTCTTAGGATGTTTTCACACATGAATCAGTGAAAGCAGTTCTACCATTTGTGTGGCAAGAGATAAAAGAAACTACTTTCTGAATGTACAGTTCATTATGTTCAAATCATTTCCACAATCTGAAGTAACATATCTCATGGGGAACTGTTTTCAACTGTTTCCTTTTTACACAGGAAATATAGAAAGAATGAATTTGTAAACTATACAATGATTTTTCAAGAACTAGGGCAAGAAATAGGCAAAAAATGCTGACCAGTTGAGCTAGGGAGGACGTATAAGACCACAAGAATTATGTGAGGAAGAGAGAAGAAGGAAGACCTAGATTTTTTTTAACATCCCTTGTTAACTAGACGTTATATTAAATAACATGCAGCACTGTCTATAGAAGTCGGGCAGCTAAAGGGATACAGAGCAGCTGCAAGTTGTGAAGCCCGCCATTAAAAAAAAAACGTACTTAATAAAGGTAAGGATATGCTGCTTTAAACTACATGAAATAAAGCTCTATTTAAAAAACAAAACAAAACAAAAAAGTGTGCATCATAGGTTACCTGGTACGTCTGCTTCAATCCCATGCTACTATAAAGTGTTTATTACAGACACTGCAAGAATTAAAGTGAAAAGAGAAGAGCTCGTCAAGCAAGTGTCCCTCTAATTAGTTTATAGCCTGAACTTGTTTACCATGGTTATTATTAGTAAGACAAATGAAAGGCAAGAACAATCTACGCTGTATTCTACACACAGCAAAAGAAACTGACACCACTCTGCTGTTTTCCATTAAAAATTCTGAAAGCTTCACTAAAATTTAAGGACCCCAAAACTCCATGACCATGAAAACAGTTGGCAAAATTTACCCGATTCTTACTTTGCTTGCCTCCAAAAATGCAAACAGTCCCAGAAGTTTACGAAAGACTGAAGAACAAAGCAGCTACAGTGCTCATCAGGACCTTTGACATTCCAGTTCTTCCAGGGAGTGTTCCCCATTTAATGCCATTCTCGGTATCTGGCTAATCATTCATCCAATACTATTTTCATCTTAACTTCACTTCGTACTGTCTCCGAAGACTAACTGTAAGCAACTGACCTCAGCTTCCCATTCCCTAAGCTCCCACAGCCTTTATGGCCACAGGAAGATCCTTCTCAGTAAGCACTATAATTCAGAGTGGTTTCATACTCCAAGTAAACAAATTCCACAAATAAAAGGTCCAGTGCTTGGTAGTAGAGGGCAGTTATACTACATATTGTGAAAGCTCTCCTTTTTTGATTGTGTGATTGCTCAAATTCATCAACAGACAAGTGCAGAAAAAAGAAAATTCTACCTTTTTTTAGTACAGATGGTCCCCTTTATTTGATACAGGTTTAGAGGCAAGCACCACACCCAGTCGTTTGTTACCATGAATTATAGTGCAAAAGCTTTTTTTCAGCAGTGGATTACCTCTATCAAGAATAAACACAGTCAGACCATGACATGGATTAATTGAAAGGATATTTCCTAAGGCATTAACATCTGCTGTGGTGGAGTATTTTTCTTGTCAGCATTGTTGAATGGATAGCATTGGAAAAGTGGGATACATAGTAAATACCCAGGGTGAGAAAACAGGCCAGGCAGAAGCTGGGAGCAGGACACTGTCTGAATACCTGATCAGGTAGGGAGCACTTGGATGAAATATCCCACTCAGTTCTTTCCCTTGTGTGCTGCAGTTATGAACACATCCTTTAGCTTTTATGGTTTCCTTGATGAAAATATTATTATGCTAGTGCAGAATTCTAGGCAATGAACGATTGAAGGTTCTTCCTTAAATGATATACAAGCATATATTTTTAGTGTGCCTGGCAGACTGTACCCTTGCAGCGTTTTCCAGGTAATAGATAATCTGATTTAGACTACAGTGGAAGCAATTCTAAAGTTGATAATTCAACTCCCACTGAGAGACACTGAATACCGTCTCCTTTATAGAGGTGTGGCTGATTACTCATCCTTTCTACACCATTCTAAGTCACCGCAGTTTGGCACTTTCATGCAAATTATTGAAATATTTGCTCAACTACAGCAAGCTGATGTGAGCTAAGAAGCACAGTAAACTGATTCGGTACTTGATCTTTTCTACACATGTAGATGACTATTTTCTGTTAGTCTTCAACATACTTATCCACATTAAAGAACAGTCTTTGTTCATGTTTGGTTTTGGATTAGCCTAGGTACTAGCAAGTAAAAGTAATACTTGACAACAAAACTGAATGAAAATCAGCCAGTCACAGTGCTCAGGTCTTAGCAACTCAACATATAGACATAGCAATAAACATTTCTCTAATATCATACTAGGCTTCAAACTCACATTAAGAAATACCAAAAGCACAGCTGCATCCCGACTTCCAACCCTTGAAAGGATTTATTCCCTTGTTTCAGCCTTGTGTGGACAATTTTTCTCTTAGTGACAGATATAATAAACAGTAGAAAGGAAGGATTTCAGTATTTGCAACAGAAAGCAAAAGGGCAAGAGCTATTAGAAAAGAGAGAACAAGAGGGTGGTTAAATTGCTTTCTTTGTTTTCTTACTTGGAGTTTAAGGTTCTGGCCTCTGGAGATTTTTATGGCATGAAACTTTGTAGTAGCTTCCTTTTCACTGCACCATACCTTTATGATTTGAAAAGTGCCTGGAATCTAGCAGCCTTTCATGTATTAATGCCCACTTAAGCTAGGTGTGCTCAACCTGCAGCCCATGGGCTGTATGTGGCCCCGAGCAGCTAGTCATGAAGCCCCACAAGACTGTCAGCTTTCAACATTATTGTGTGATTTTTAGCAACGTGTTTCATGAGACAATAGTGTGTAGCTCAAACATACTGGGAGAGGAGGGCATAGTGCAGTGCTAACTCTGCTCTTGTGTCACACTGAAACACACGTGTATTGCACTTGACACACACTTCTACCACTTAGTGAATAAAATGTAGTGGCTGCCAGATAATAACATTTCAACCTGTGTGTGTGCCTGTGCAGGTAAGCCTTATTGTTAATAAGCAGATATACATGTTTTCTTATGTAATTATTACACTTGGGTTTGTGATTTCGAAAAATAATTTAGTAAGTTAACACATTCACTGCAGAAGAAAAATACAGAACAATCACGCAGTACTGAAGAATTTTGTAATTTTCAATATCTCAAAAAAGCTTGCAAACAGTATAAAATAATGTGCAAAATGTTTTTAATTAGTTTTACAATATATATTTGGTAAGTTTTTGCTAATCTCACCAGGTGGGGGCAATATAGAAGTACTAACCATCTACCCCTGCATCAAGCTGCCAATCTCAGAATGCTGAAGATGGGTTTACAAAGGGCAATCATTATGCCTGCTTTTACTCCCTTAACTCAGAACTTGTAAAACTGATGAATTGTATATTTAGTGGTCACTTCTTTTTCCACATGAATGTAACAATGTTGAATGTTATATTATAAAACCTAAAACACAAAGTTTTGTTAAGTTACATACGTTAACCATATTTTATGTATGTAGCCCAAGACAATTCCTCTTCATTCAGTGTGACCCAGGCAAGACAAAAGGTTGGACATCCATGGTTTGTGCTACTTAACAGCACAAGTGTGTGGATTTAATCCTTGAGGTCCCTTCCTACCCAAGCCATTCTATGATTTACTCAATTTTAAGAGGTACATCCTGTCACATGTATCTGGGGTTAGACAAACTCAGACAGCAAGCATTACAGCTCCTAGTGAAAAGTGAAATAGAGTTGCTGACATTTAACAGAAAATAAACACAGAAAAGAGAACTTCTGGTACCACTATACCATACGGGTAAGGACTTGAATTGTACTTTTTGTTCCTTGGGACTGTTTGCAGGATCTTTACAGGAAATGTGACCGATGACCTTGGTTCTCACTAGAAATTGATAATCTTTTTTTTTTTTTCCCCCACTTATTACAGTAGTTTTCAAGTGCCTCAAGAATATCTCTATTACCAAGTTCAGGTTTTTTCCATACCATTTATGAGTGTTTTCAGCTACCCTGCCTTGTTTTCAACAGTGCATGGAACAGATATCTCGGATTTGTCTAGTTTATAACAGAAGCATCTAAAAGGTAACTTTGGTTTTCCTACACATTTACATTTCCTTGCTAGATCAGATTCTATGTTGAAGTGAATAGGAAATAAAAAGCAGAGACTGACTGGTTTTGTTACGACCTTCATAAAAATTCTTAGTTCACAATTACCTCAGTTATTCATTTCTATCTGCTTTGCAGTATTAGGATTGATGTCTCTCTGCAATCATTCATAAAATTAGTCTGCTGTTATGGTAATGTAAAATAATTATTAAGAGATAGAGAGGAGATTTTCTTATTGATGAACAAAAGCATTTCTTGATGCCTAATATTTCACTGGTATTTTCTAAGTAGTGGTAAAAAGCTATTTAATCTGATTATTGGGATATGGCTGCTCTCTATCTTCTGATTCTATTTCTGTTAAATACTCTGTTGATAGGATACGTGAAAAGTAACAGTCACTATCAATGTGTGAGTGCTAAGTCTCAGAGTGTTTTAGGCCTATCTTTGCAACTACCTACTTAAGTTTGTTCATGTATTTGCTTCATGGGCACATGGAAATCACTGTTAAGACAAATCTCTACAGAGTTCACCCTTCAGGTGTTGACTTCTAGTTTGTTAAATGGCAGTAATCACAGCGAGAGAACTCAATGTGCTGCGCAGTGATCTCCACTTCAGGACATACTGGCAATGGACTCTGCAAGAACAACCTCTCACATTCCTTCACTACAGGGCAAGTAAAAAGCTGCACCTGAGCCTGACAATACAATGCTTCTATCTGCAGCATATTGCCTTTTCAGCAGTGCTACAGATAGACCAGCAAAACAAAGTTAAATTTCTAATAAGAAAGTACTATGGGACAAATATTCTATGTCTCATTTCTTAATTCATTTGGATTTCTGCTGGTGTCCATAGTTCGCTTAGCAATCACTCAGCAATTCCAAGAACTTACTATTGGCATTTTGCTAAAGAGGCTTAATCTGGAAGAGATTTGTGAGGAAGCATTAAAACAGGTGTTGCTTTTTTGTTGTTCTTAAAAAAAAAAAAAAAAAAAAAATTACGAGCTTATAAACTTCTTCTACTCTTACTATCTCCAAGAAATTTCAAAATGTTTGACCAGCATATTTTTCTGCTAATTTGGAAAACATTGCTAAACAAACACCAAAAACAGCTTTTTCAATAGCTGCACATACCATAAAATATAGTCAACAAAGGTACACTGTACAAATGCTGCCTCCTTCTGGAAAACAAACATTCAGAATAACAAAATTTTATTACAACTGGAAGCATAATTCATATTTTCAGAGAAATTACCATGATAATAATTACTAAGACATATAAAACCAATTAATTAGTACAAGCTTTATTATTTACGTGCTATCACAGGGACTGACTTTTTGATAGTTCTGGGATTCATTTATGTGAGTTTTCATTTGGTTCTAGAAGCAACATGAACCTTTCTCTTATTTCTGTACTTGTTTTAATTAGCTAAGCTAAAGAAAGAGACTGGCAAGACAGTTCCAGGGATTAATAAATTGGACTAAGGATCTCCAGACCAAGAAATTAATTCAAGCACATCATCCCAGAATGCAAATGCTGGTTTTCAGTCTTTCAGAAAAGACTTCGGTATTTTCATTTTCAATAGTAAAATAAGTAAAAACTCAACAAAGTAAAGTAAACAAAGTAAAACCCGAACAGTCACATCTGATGGCTACCATACGTCTACAAAAGAGAATTTCCATTGTATCACCGAGTCTCTTCACAAAACACCCAAAAGCAAAAAAATAGATATATAAATCACAGAAGCACTTCAGGTGGCAACACAATGTTCCCTTCAGTTTGGATGGCATCTTTCATCCTACAAGAATTCAAGATTGGGGCCTTTTCTTTGAGATACAAGAAAAAAAACAAACAAACAAACAAAAAGCTTTTCTGTTTGCTCATGGTACACCATTTAGTAAAAATACTTCTCTGACCACTGTGATGAAAATCCTGTCTTGTCAAATCACTTGAGAAAACCTCTTAACAAATCTGTAACATGGAGGATTATTTTGTTCTTTTTACTCATATGTGGTAAGTTTAAGCATGTGTGGTATGCTTAAAGATTATTTCAAAACTTTATGCACTTTAGAAAGTGTGAACTCTCTGACATTTGTCTTAAAGTCAAACCCAACCTTATTAAAACATGACCCCAAGGCTCTTTTTAACGTGAATAACAACTGACATTAGAAATTCCTGGATTTTTTTTTTATTATTATTATTTTTTGGAAAGGTGGCATATTTGAGCAGCTTCAGTGGGGCAGGAAATAGAAAAAATACTCAAACATTTGGACTCTCCCCTGCAAGGAACGCGAAGAAAGAGATAAATTCCCCAGAAACAAAAAAGCTTCCATACTCCAGTAATGGATTATTACACAGAAGCCATGCTACATAATTCAGCTGAATATTAACTGATCAAAAGAACAGAAATAAAGTTGCTTCTGTTTTCAAATACTTCTATAAAAGCAGTATTTTGTTTGTTGGGAATAGATACATATTCTATGTCCAAGAAGACTGAAACCCTCTGCAAGGAAACACACAGTTTAGATTTTAAAAATCTCCACTTCCCTCATGTTACACTCTTGCAGACTAACACATTCCCAAACTTAAAATTCACTGCCAGTTCTCCAACATCAGTTAGTCTGCAGAAGGGTTGCAGAGATAAAGCAGTTGCTCTTGATTATACAGTACCCAAACTACATGTGTTTCAGGGGAATTTTCTTGGAATATTTCTAACCGGAGTCCATGAACTGAACACTCATCAATGGTTGAGGCATATTAAGTGAGCTCTTGGAGCGCATCTTATAGAGTGCTTTATCTGAGAGCAAACCAGATGACCCACTGGAAAAAAAAAATTAATCAAGGGAAATAACTGGGGGCATTCTCTTCAGTTGCATGAATCTTGATTTAAAATAAGACTAGATTTTGTATACTATTTAGACCTAATATAAGTTTCAAAGTGAAGCATCACCAAAAGTGAGCATACTGAATTTTAAACTCTTGGATTTCCAGCCAAAGGGTGACTGCACAAATGATCAGTGAGGACTTTTAAATGCACAGTTCTTATTTCAAACAGCTGCAGCCTTTCACCTTCTTCTTCTTCTTGCCCTTTTATCAAATCATTCCTGATGGAATGATCCTTCACTAAACGTCTGTACATGATATGCAATTTCCCATATCTAATCTGTAGTATCACTAGAGCATGAGTTTGAAAATGCTGGCTTCAGTTTGCTGCTGCTATTGCAATCAGTAATAAAAGCATTAATTTTAGAGAATATTTCTGAAACACGCAGGCAATTTGTTTTCATTTGCTTTTTTATTTTTAATCACAAAACTGTGATGTCACAGTGACGCTGACTTTTTCTTTTCCCCAGTCTCTTAACAGTAGCATAGCAGATGTGTTTTCTAACCCAGACAAAAATCCATCGTTGCGTTTCAAAGAGTTTTGTAATGCATCCAAACTTGAGCTTTCTACACCAGCATTTCAGTTTCAGCAACATCACTGGCCACATGCCAACCTTTCTTGTACACATCCAAAGCTCCAAGTTTTAATGCTCACAGTATTAGACTTGTTTTAAAAAGCCTAAATAGCAACTGAGCATCAATACAGTTATTCTGTATGTCCTCATCCATACAGTGACCTAGACACACTGTCTTAGTTCTACACTAGTGCCTCATTTTTCCCAAAGAAATAAATAATTTACTGCTTGGGAAGGCCAGCATGCCCAGGAGGGGGAAAGCCACAGAGCATCAAAGAGACATATACTTCTTCCTAGCACAGCAAAAACTAAAGCGAGCAAGCACAGCTTGGACTTGTGTTAACCTTCCTGGAGAGTTCTTTCCTGCATAGGTTAGCTTCCCTTCACAGAGGATCAAACAAGAATTGCTGATGAGCCATTTGGATATAGCAACTCCATTATCCATAATAAACACTCCAGTAATCTTCATGGGAAAAGCAGAACCCCACTCCATCTCAACTCACCAAGTGGCCAGAGTAGCATCACAGACTTCTTTAGGAAACACTACTAGTTTAATTCCCATCGAAAGTATTAATAATAATAATAATAATAATAATAAGTACAAAATAGAAAAAAATTCCATGTTTTTTTAGTGCAAATCAGCATGCTTAGTACTGTAAGTAGCTCATGCCAACTGTCCCCTCTACCTACTTAGTGAGTGTTTTTGACACCAAGTAAAAGTTATTTGTGAAAAGAAGCATTGCATATACCAGATACCAAAATTTTCCATAATTTTCTACATAGTTTAGGAATTATTCTTACTGTCTGGGGATGCTCGATTCCCAAAGAACCTTAGCATTTCACTTCTGTGTAATGTTGAGATCAGACACCCTTACTTTCAACACCTTTCGTGATATTTTTTTCCTCCAAAATCTTCTCCAAATTCTATGTCTAACTATGCCAAAGAACTGGGAGGGTGTTATGATAAAATGAAATGTAATCACACACCAAGGGACTGTGTTATTTAATCAGAGCCTAATCAATAGATTCAGAAGTTCAAGAGAGAAATTAAAATGCTACCAACACATGTTTGACTTTCTTCTCCAAAAACTTCCCACAGCTTAATTACCCAAATCTTGTTACTACAAGAAGGAATTGCGGAGGCCACATAAAGATATTGAAATAATGCATGCATCCCTTTGTGCCTTTTTAAGTGCTTTGCAAAGACTAGGCTAAATTCTTCTCTTATTTTCAAGGATTAATTATAATCTTCACCATTATCCACTCAACTAAGCCTAGCTTCATGAGCTGGTCACTGAACGGGCTACTGTTACCTTGCAAAAGCAGAGTTAATCCAAACGCCCTGACTGCAAATGATGGCAATAATAGCACTGGGGGGTAAAACTTGAAAGTTCCTTGGTTTTCCTCACGTGCTGAGCTTAGAGTTTCCTCATAAGAAAAGTTAAATCCACTGATGGGGGATCATCCATTGACAATTCATAGGTACCATTTACGAAGACTTTTAAATGGAAAGAAAATATACCAGAAAATAAAACAAAAGGATCTTTTACAGAGATAACATGGCAATTTTCACTTAATCATCTCCACTTCTATTGACATGATACACATAAAATTATTACTGGAGCACAGCAATCTTATAGATACATCTAAGTTAACATAGAAAACCAGCCATTTTTACTGCCATAAAAACGCAATTTCCTGGGGTTTTTTTTTTGGTCAACCAGCAGAGCTGTCTTTACCAACCATCCACCAAGAATCAGAAGTAATTAACCTGACGTGTATAGCCAAGAGAAGTAGCCTGTAAATAATTAGGAAAGAGTAACTTGCCTCCTACACACCCAAATGCACACCTGCACAGATACACACACTACTGTTCAGTTTAGCGTCTACATTCCTAATTGAATGCTGGATCAGTCTACATTATTTACCAATGTTATTCAGAACTTCTGCTGACACATAGAAACAAAAGAAGAGACAAAATCCTAATAAAAACTACAGACATGAAAGGCTTTTCAGCAGTGGTGAAGATTTTTTCCTCTTTGCAAGGTATCTTAAGTTAAGATGCTGAGATATTTTGCAGCAGGAGGAATTGCAGAGTTGCTCTATACATATCACAAATTATGCAAGATGTGACTCACAGACATCTGAAGCAGAATTTTTATTTTTTATTTTTTTTGCCAGCTAACTACTGCATGGTGAGATAGGTAGATGACTTACATGAAGAATTTTCAGGCAATGTAGCATTGCCTATGTGTATAATAAAAAATAATCATCACCTTTTCTTCCATTACAAATATCAGGTAAGTGTGAATGATTGTACTTATCACCTTTTACATGCTATGACCTTTCAGAGATACAAAAATGAAATTCAGTGGTAATTTGGATTAGAGGGAAAGGACTAAAGACAACGCATTCTACTGCAATTATTTGATCACAACACAGAAGATCAAATAGGTACATATTAACAGTGAAGGGTCCACAAGAGGTGAGCCATAGCAACGGTATCTGGTCCAGGAGTTAAATGAAGGCCTCCAGATGTCATTGCAAGACAATTCACAAAAGAGATAAGAGTTTGATGAGACCAAATTTCTGTGAACTATTTTTAGGACATTAGTATTAGAAGCAGCCTACCTGCCTTAAAATACCATAATATTGCTGCAAGCCTGAAAGTAGAACTAATTATATTCCTTTCAGATTTCTTCTAATTATCTTGAATTAGCACCAGCACAAAAGGCTTACAAAAAAATTAAGGAAAAAATAATGAAGAAAAGCATTTCTTAAATTCCCCACTGAAATGAAAAAAGTAATTTACATCAGATTAGGAATGGATATTTTCTTCTTTCAGTTCTCACCAGCAAACAGAGATCCGAAAAGCAAATTAATAACAAAAACCTAAACAATATACCTGCTAAACAAATTTATGATTTTAAAAACAGAATTTCAGTCATGCATAACTTTCTAAATATATGCAATTTTCATACTATCATTTTCCCTGAAAAAACGTTGACTAGAAGTTCTTGGCTTCTCCAATTGGTTAGTGTTTGTTGTTCTTTTTGGATTTCAGACACACTATTCTGAGTACTTTGCTGCACCTTGAAACAAACTAGTTTACTCAAGATTATAAGGTCTGGCAGACTTGCATTTTACTCCATCTTTTTGCTTTCTGAGACCAACACTCAAATATTTACACTAAACAAAAGATACAGGATAAGATACAGGAAAGATACAGAATACAAGCAAGGTTTCAAAGAGAATTTGAAAACTGTTTTGCACCTATTTAAAGTAAAAATTCAATATTTTTATTGGTTCTCCATAGAAGGATGACAAGGCTTCAGCCAGAGGGTTGAAACCTTCAGCATCTGTTAGACTGAGGCAGACAGTGTAAGAAAGGAGCCGGGCAGCATGTCAGCTACAAAGATGTTTTCACTAGAAGTATTCTGCCCTGTTTTTCTAATGAAAGCAGACTTGCACAATCACATCATCTGTTCATCTCCCACACTCTCATGCATTCTTAGTTTACTCGCCAAATTACAAACACTGAAGAGATCTCAAAGGCAAAAAGAATTCTATACTTTTATGTGGCAGGGTGAGGTAGATGGATTTTTATGAAAAGCTCAAGATGGATAAAAGGAAGGAACATGAAATGCAAGATCTGCTGTTCAGTTTCTTCTGCTTGCTGGCCTGTCAGCATGTGCATAACCCTTACAGAGAATAGCTGCCTCCTGCCTTGGGAACAATATGGGAGACGAGAAGAGGCTTTTGCACAGGATTTAGAGCATGTGCTAGAGAACATTGGGCAGAAGAATGAAGGGCATGGGGAGGACAACTGAGGAATTTAGAGTATGCATGGGGAAGTATTTTTAGTGGGTTCTAGTATCAATTGAAAAGCACATGAAATTTTGCAACTATCAGCCAAAACTACTTTCTCCTACGAAATATTCTATTAACAGATAAAATAAGTACTAGACATGCAAACTGCAGTAAGAATGGGGTGATAAAACAGATAGAACAGCACTAGTGAGGTCCTTTGAGGTAAGAGAATATGGAGCTCATTATTGGAAGAGTGCTTGATTGAAGGAGCATGATGTGTATCACTCAAGAGAATAACAACAATGCCATAGTCAACTTCATTTTTTCCAGTTTCCAAACTTGATGTTATTTTTTTTCAGCTCGGTTTCACTACAAGCAGGTCTGCTAATAATGCTGAAAAGAGACATCTTTGCAGTGCTGAACACACACAATGTACAACAGAGGTCAATTGAATGTTGGGGTCCCTACTAGGCAGAAAAAATAACTGTGTTAAGATAATTTATCTTTTCACATCGTAAGCTATTTTCATAAAGTATTCATAGATGATTGTTCACACACACAAACATTTTTGTTTTTCACTGCTGTAGTGCCAGTGTAACAACAACCAATAGCAGTCAGCATGCCAAATCTCCCCTGTGTAACTAGAAATAAGGCAATGAAGAAACGTCTCAGAGTAGCAATTAATATTTTCTGTTCTTCACTATTCTTCACTAACTTGCAGGAAAATGATTTTTTTTTTTTTAATCAAATAATGTATACTAATATCTAAGGTGGCAAGAAAGACAGACTCAACTTTTCTCACTGTTTTCTCCTGTTATTATAGAATGGCTGTGGAAAAATAAAATATCCTTGTTCCCATCGTATCTTGAATATTAAATCATTCCACTTGTAACACTGGTAGTCATCTACAACATCAGCTTAAGCAAACAGGAAAAGCATAGCCTAGGTGCCGTGCTGGAGAATGCTGCTCAGAAACCAAGAATTGAGTACATAAATATTCAGTTTATATGTTTATAAATATTCAGTATATAAATATGTATAAAAGACAGAAAAAGGAATCTGATCAAACCATTTTCAGTAGAAAATATAATTAGATTGAATAACTTATCACTGTGGGGATTTCCTGGCATTTACAGCTGGAATTGGTAGCACACTTTGGTACAGAATGTCAGAAGGGTTATTTCATGTTAAAAAAAAAAAAAAATTAGAAGGGATATTTGAATACATGGTATGAGATGAGGTTTCAAACTGTCTCTTACTGGTGCTAGAAGCTGCAAGGCATATTATCCAGTAACAGACAAATCCACACTTCTATCTGCCTCAGTGGATAATCACTCATTTGGCAAAACAGGATTTTCCCTTTCATTACCTCCACAGTTGGTAACTTATGATGGATGATGGATTCAACAAAAGAGGGGGAATTTTGAAGTCAGAATTAAAATTGTTCACATACTACTTCCCCTTGATTTCTATATTTGACTGTGTTACCCATCTCCCCATAAGAGGGAAGGAAAAAAAAAATGGAGTTCATTAAAGATGTTGTTACTAGTCTATAATTCAGTACAGCTTATTAACAGAAATAGAGCTGAGGTAAACATGAAGCCATTGAGAACATGAAGTTGCTCAGATAAATCAAAGTTATTGATACCTCCAGGGAATTCCAAGGGAAATCAATAAGCTAAACTGCAGAGTTCTCTAAAACTCAACCTTGGATCTGAGGACAACAAGTCACTGAGAAGTGTTTCAGCAAAAATGTTTCAGGTTTTAGAAAACTGTTGATTTTTTGAGAATTTTTTTCACCAATCCCAACCAAAAATGCTTTCCTTAAACATACTACCTTCCAACCACACAACTAAAACGTGCAAGAGCCTGTTGAGTCCATCCTCTCCATATCTGTGAGTCTGCATTGCAATCTCTCTCCAATCCACATAAAACAAAGGCAACAAGCCAGTACTTTTGAAGAATTTTAAAAATCTAATAAGCTCTTTACATAGTAATCAGCAGAACAGTAAAACAAAAAACAAATAAAAACACTAGATGGGAAATATTTCTCCCACCTTTATTCAGATACCAAAATTAATAGATGCAATAACAGACTTTTTTTCAGCTCAGAATGAAAATAAAAAACCCAACAACTATTTAACATCAACTGGGCAACAAAATAATTACACTGAATATTAAAGCTCATAGTTTCAAAACTGTTTCTAAGGAAAAGAAAAAAGAAATTCCTAACTGATAAAGGGTAAGAAAAATGCCAGTCATTCATAGGCAAAATGACTGACTCTCTGCTGGATTAAAACAACTAATGCAGTCTGTAATGTTACCTTCACTGCCCTGAGGAGCAGCTCTATTGGCTTATGACAGGGAAGTACTCTGCTATAAAAAGGGTCACTAAGCTGGGGAAAAGAAATAGGAAAAAAGCCATGAGTGTGAATAGACTTACTACATGATGGAATGCTGCCAGCATTACCATTTTCTAGTGTTCTGCTCCAGGAGTCAGGAGGATGTACATACATCATCTATATACGCATCTATGCATTACCATTTTTATTTTCTGCTGCAGCAAGTTGCCATTTTTGTGAAAAGAGAAATTACTGTCAGCATCCATTCAAAGGCAGCTTCTGTGCCTACTGTTTTGTAAAAGTGTCACCATTAGGTTCCCCCAGATCTGTCTCTTTATTTCATTAGATTTGACACACGTTATTCTCTGAAGTCAGAGGTTAAAAGGCTTTCAAAATCCAGCAATTCTCTTCCCCTCCTCACTCCATTCCTGATTGCTGCCTCTCCTGCAGACAGCTGAAGGTTTTGTCAAGGTGCTGCAATTCTGCTGTTTGTTCATTAGTACAAATGAACCCAAACTGAGCTTCTACATCATGCTGCTGTCATGGGCTTATACTTCCAGATGCCTGAATAAACTGCATCTGACTCGTCAATTGTGTTCTCTCGCATTAGTGCCTTGGCAACAAACACAGGATGCCCTACAGCTTCACACACTGTCTGAGACAGCATCACTCATGCAGACACTGCTGATTGTTGAACTTCACAAAGAAAGCAACCAACAAGACTGCAGTTCCAGGTTGTTAGTTTCAAGCACAGCCCAGCTTTTACAGTAAACTGAAACTACAGTATAACAGCTTTACTTTCCTGTGAAGCATGTGAGTATTTTACCAATCCATGACAAGTTCCATACAATCACATACTGGCCAATTTAAAAGGTATAACGGTTTATGATTAATATGAAAGCTTGAGAATCTAAAAGAGCTTATACTTGAAGTAGGAAGTTACTCTAAGGACTGCTCAATATGCTTACTCTAAAGCAGCTTATGCATGTAATCAAGACCTTAGCTGTATAAAAATCAAAATCACAGTTTTCCTAATCAGCAGTATATTTTTGAAGCAAACTACACACTTATTTACAACCACAAGATATGTTTCTGTGTCAAAAAGTTTAGGACTGGTGCCCAACTATTTCTGAAAGAAAGAATCACTAGGTTTATTGCAAGGAGATCCAGTTGGCCTTTCCACTTACAGAAATGTACTAGGAACAAAGGGAGCAACTGAAACAACAAAACTGCCCTACAGTCCATTCACACAGACTGCAAGTGAAGAAACAGAGTATGTGCAGAGCAATCTAGAACAGCACTGATGGATGTGAAATGAAATAGGTTTCCTTTTATCAAACTTGTTTTCTGCACAGGATCCCAGTTCAGGAAGAAAATGACAACATTCACTCCAGATTTTTTTTCCACATCAGGACACAGAATATTGCATGAATCTAATCATAACTTGGGCTTAGAATAGTCGTATCCTCAGCATCGGTTCATTCAGTTCTGAGGAAACAAATTTCTCTTCATTCCAAGTCTCTCCCTTGTGAACAGGAGGCTACAATAGTACCTTAAGGTTTGCCATGATACCCCAAGATTCCACCTCCCACTCATTTTTGTGTCCTGAATTTTATTTGGTTTTGTTTTTGAAGTACTCTTCAAATCAGTAGCAAGATTAGTGATTCCTGTTACTGAAGTATTTGCTTATCTGAGCCCTTGCATTTCATTCACTAGCTCTCAGATGGACTCGTGCATCAGCCCAGTTTATTACTAAGGAACAGCATGACTATTGCTTCATTACGTAATTCAAATGATTATAAGTCTAAACTAGTCCTCCTGATACCCCATTGCCTGCAGTGTCCTACAGAATAATGAAGGCTAAGGCAGAATCATTTTAGGTATTCTGATTAGTTCTTGATGTCTGTAATCCAATGCATCACTCACACAGAAGGAAACAATGAGAACTCAAAGACTTTTTTGCTACTTCAACAGTGATATCTCCTTAGTCTCCCTGAGATCAGGAAAAAAAACAAGGAGGACTTCAGAAGGTCCTAACTCTAGGACAACAGCTATCAGTCAGTGAAAGAGTGAAGGGATCAAGCACCGTCTTGGAAATGAGGATAATCGAATGACAGAAGAACCATCACTGTAACATGAGACAAGAGGCTACAGACCATTTCATCAAGTCCTAGCAGACTTCTTCCACATGGAGTAAAATCCTTTAAGCAGCAGAGTCATTAAAACTAAAAAACACCTTGCTTTCTTATTCTTTTATATCCTGTCTTATACCGAGGTCCAGTTTCACATGCTCCCATCCCTGGGCTTATATTTAACATGACGTGGAACTTGTATTTAATGTCCATGTACGTAAGCCAGCAGTTTGTGCAAGTGTCCCTACACAGGTTTCTCTGGGAAACCACAACACCATCACAAGCCTGCTGCCTCACATCACCTTCAGCCCTGTGCCTCTACATGAATCTCTTTACACAAAGAACACACACAGAATGATGTCCATCATTAAACCTCGACATTGTCAGTTATGAGATAGGCAAGCTGAAACAGATTTTTGACAAGGGCCAATGGAGCTGCTCTGTTTTCCACCTTGGTCTGACCTGCATCTATTAAGGTGCAGAAACCTCAGCGTTGTGGATCTCTGAGTGGGGAGAGCTGCAGACACTCTTCATGGAAAATTCTCATGCCAAAAGGACAAAAGAAATAATAAAGAGATGGGGAAAAATAAACAATAAGAATGCTTAGAAAGATATAGACATTCTAGCAGCCTGAGATTCAGTTAATCCATCTTTGTTCACAGTTTGCAACACTCGTAGTCATTATGTACATATTTACTTCATCGCATGCTTTCTTTTTTTCAGTTGTTACACTCTTGTGTGGTAGTATATAGGAATCCCTGTTGTGAGTCACTACTGAGTGCTGCATGCAACAGACAGGACTAAGAAAAATCCCTTCCACAGAAGTTTCTTCAGCATATCTGAATAAACATACCCTCCCATTCATCTTTCCCAGTTCCTTCTCTTCCTGCCCTCTCAAAGAATTCAATGTAAAAATTCCCAGATTCCAAAATAATTCATGAAACTCAACACACAACAATTTGTCAGCACTTATTCCCAACAGCATTTATTACTAATAAACATCATCTAGGGCAATTCTATAATAGTTTTTATTGTCTCATTATCTTTAGTGGGGCTGCAACCACTAATGGTACCATGGGGAAAAAAAAAAAAACAACTACCTCCCCTTCTGGTAGTTTGCTCCTCTGGCAGAGTTTATAACTAATTCATAAGGGAACTCAGCACTAACAATCTGTGTGTGTGTGAGTTTCTAAAAGCATAAGGTGAAAAAGCAATTTAGATATGAGAGATAGTGTAAACTTACTTGGCACTGTACACAAAAATATTTTCAGCTTGCCTGCCTGCAAATAGATCCTAAATAATAATGCATTCTGAATGAGTGATTGTGGGAATCCTGCTCATAAATTCTAAACTTGACATTTTAAAATCAGATTTTCTTTTCGATTTTAAGCAATGAAATGGCTTCTCCACTTTGATATGATTTATCATTTTCAGGATGCGCTAACTACGCAGACAAAAACCTCTAGCTGCAAGGACTTCTTACACGTTATCATCTGCTATTTACAGAATGCACTCTACACTTTCATAGTTGTCTTAAAAGGAAATAAATAGGTTGATTCAGTTAAGAAATTCTCATTCATGCCAGTGAGTTACATACTTAAGGTGCTCTATAATATGCAATTGAATGCACACAGGAGCATGGGGGCATAAAAATATAAAAGATATAAAATATAAAAATATATATAAAATATATAAAAAGTACATAAAAATTTTTATATAAAAATATAAAAAATAAAAATCTTCTTGCAGCCCATATCAACTTTAGGAAGACAATGACTAATTTTTATTTTGATATGATGGCCCTGTGTGAAAACAGTTGTTTTGGCCTGGCCTATTCCCATAGGATGCATCCCACAATGGAGTGATTTGCACCTTCACTGCAGGTCTCAGGAAATGAGTTTGCATTTTACATAATTTTTTTTTTTTTTTTTTTTCCCAAGAGAAAATACAAAACTTTGCTCTCTTTTTAGAGCCATTAAAAAAAATTCACGAAAACAAATGATGACTGAAGTTTGTATAGGTGGGAACATTAATCGATTAAACGTGCCTAAATTTCATGAAATTCTAGAACTACTTCGTTTTATTCAACTCTATTCCCGAACATCAACTGCTGTTACAAAAGTCTTTAAATAAAGTTTACTGGAGCTAACTCGAATATATAAAATAATAAATCCTATCACACCCAGAGCAGAAAAAGCTTGCCTCAAGAAACTCTTTAAGAAATTCTGCACATTATGTTACTAAAGGGAAAAGCAAAGTACTGTGGCACTGAAGGCTGAGTTCACATTTTCAATATGAAATTTATTTTCCTGAGGTTTATAATTTGGCCATGAAATACTCCTTCAGGCTGAATTTTTACTATGGAGACTTAGCTTAAATTCAAGTTCTCTCTGCAAGTCTGAAATCCAGTTCAGACATTAAGAAGATTAGCGGAAATTTAAGAGAAAAAAATATTTTTCAACTGCAATTCAATAACAGATTAAGTTGCAGCAGGCAGGGGACTGATGAAACTGCTAATGTGTCATTTTGCAGAATCATTCTCATATTTGCTGAAATTTACACATATAATTATGCAAACATAACTCCAGAAAGGGAAAACACAGTGCCTACAGGCCTGACACTGATTTTCACAACCACACAGCTGAAAAAAAAAAAAAGTTTTCAAGAAAACTACAATTTTTCAGTCTATAAAACACAGATACCAATGCTGCAATCAAAAATAACTAAATTTTAAAACTTTCAAAAGCATAAATCTTTTCTTGATCCCAGACCTGCTTCCAAATTGTAGACATCAGCAGGATGGACCTCAAGACACTTAAGATTTCTTCCGAAATAACCAGAAATTGTATAGTAAGACTGAAAGGACCCCAGATTAAACAGAAAATTGGGATGACATTTTCAGCAGTTCAGTTGTGGGGTTGCTTTTTTTTGTTTGCTTGTTTTCTCATTGTGGTACTCCTGACAGAAAGGATGGATACAAAACGGAGGATTCTAACACGAGATCCATGTTCAATGCATAATGCTTAAACCACCTCTCATCCACAAAGAAAACTCTTCTCCATTTGTGGGACCAAATGAGACAACTGAATATTTTCTCCTTCAGACACACAGAGTATTCAGTTACTTAAGATAAATTGCAGGACAAAAATAGTGAAAACATACAGTAATCCTTCAATACAATTTTTCTACACATAATTTGTCCCAGCAAACACTAGAACACATGTTGGATGGCCCTGCATGTGTTAGAAAAAGTGCTGTAGTCTTCTTTCAAAAAAAAAAAAAAATTGACAATTGACAGTACTGTATTTTCTGGGTATGAAGCAAATGAGTGCTACGAAACAACATTCTTTAGGTTGCCTGCAGGGTAGTCCTGCCACTAACAGAGGAAATAGTTAAGATCAAGCAAAATAAAATAAGCATTCTTCCTGAAGGATAGCAGCAATGTTAAAGATTTTAAGAGTTAAATCTACCCAACTGCAGAGCTTTGCTAAGCACCGAACTGCATATTTAAAGGCAGTACAGGGCTCTTGGTGAGAGCAGTACAGTATTCCTGGCTAAAAGGCCACCTAGGTTTTCTCACCAGTAATAATTTATCAGCACTCTGTCACATCTTTGTGCTTTGTTGGCTAATTTTACCAGCCTTACGCCTACAAAATTCACTTAATCTCCCACTACAAACTAAAGAAAATCCAGAAACTCAGACATGAAATTGCTGTGATGCTGTATAATCACCTCTCTGTCATTAAGATACAGTAAAACCTGAAGCAACAAACCTCAGGCCGTTGTCACCACTTTTACCATCTCAACATCTAGACTACCTCTACTTCCTCACCCTAATATTATCCTATTAAACAAGATATATTATCCTAAAAAACAAGAACCCATTTTTCTGCTTATTTAATTAATGTTCAATATCTTTACCAGTAAATTCTCTGTAACTGAATCTAGACCAAGAAATAGGAAACCTGAAGGACCAAAAAGCAAATCAACTGTAAAATTGTAGAACGCTTTGGGCTTTAAGATCACCTAGTTCCAACTCCCCTGCTATAGGCAGGGACATTTCCTACTAGATCAGGTTGCTCAAAGTCCCAACCAGCCTAGCCTTGACCACCTCCAGGCAATCCTCCAGGGGCATCCATAACCTCTCTGGGCAATCTGTCTCACCACCCATACAGTAAAGAACATCGAACTCTATGTTCAACTGAGAATGAGACTTCCCTAGAACTATTCCAATTTCCAGCTTCAGTTCCCTGTGCTGTTTTAGCAGGCAGTCCAGTGAATTTGAAGTGAAAAGTGTTCAATCAGTGCAGAACTTCCTTCACTCCATTACTCTTTCAACTGTATGCCTATATACACTATTTTCATGCCTTTTCCAAATCTTAATTGACACTTATTATTTCAGAATACCACTACATAAAGTGAAGATCTGCTTTTGTTCAAGCAATATTTCTCCTCCTCTTTGCAACTTACCACATTGATGAGTTGCAACACAAGATTCAGACAAGTTCCTCTCACTCCTATTACTGCCTAAAGGGGATGTTATAAAGCTCCGAGACAGACCTATTTCTTCACTGCAGGCACTTACCAGAACATATGCATTTAATTGCCTGTTTGTTCGTGAGAAGAACATCGCAGTTCTTACAGCTGACATAGGCACAGCTCAATGGCAATGTGCCACAGGAACGTGATAGAAGCTAGGAAGCATGGAGACACGCTTCTGAGAACTGGTAAACTCTCTGAGGACTGCTTCCCCTAATTTAAATAGATTACACATCTTATAGAGCTCAAAGCTAGGAAATTATTGCTTTCTGATTATTGCGTTTATAACATAAATGCATAAACATTAGCTTGAAAGCTAGATTAAAGTAGTTTATATTTACATTAATCTTCAGGTGACCCATTTTCTGTAGCAATTTTGATCTGCTGGAGCAATGGTGGCACCCTGTGGTAAGAAAGATAAGCCCACAGGCTGTTGAACTGCTGCACAATCCTTCTGGTGCACAGTCCTCTCTTCTTCTCTGCTACTTAGAATGATGCTCTGAATTACCAAATAAAACACACAAAAGAAGCCTCATGTTTCATTACACACCGCTATGTCAAATACTCCTTGTAGACTTTAGCTTTCATTCCCAAGTAAGAGTGCTATAAATTCTGAAGCAGAATGTGCTATTCAGGCCTTGGACAAATTCTGAAGAAAGTAAAGAGGCTTACAAACAACTCCGAGTCACTGTAAGACTGTGAGATGAGGCTGACCTGCACAGTACCCGGCACGGTGAAAGGGCTGCATGTCAGGGCCTCCCTAGTATAACTGAAACTGCTAAATGGTTGAACTTGCCCACTGATTTGCACTTTGTGGTTTTGCAGCAGGGCTGCAGAATTCCAGTGAGGAGAGGGCAGGGCAGCCTACGAGTTCACATCTAGCTCTGGAAGGCTCCACCTGGCTCTGGAAGGTCCTGCCACAAGGCTCAGCCCATCAGCAAAGCCGGCAGCGTTTGCTGATTTAAATATGAGCAAAAGCAAAGCCTGCCTGGAGCAAGGGTGTGACATGGAAAAGATCTGCAAATCATGAGCTAGAAAACATTTTATAAAATCAAAAATCATCATTTGGCAAGTTCTGCTATGGCCTACTTAACAGATTACATGGAAATTAAGTATTCTTTCTGTTGTTCCAAATTCCAGAGCCTCTGCAAATTTCATATTTGTGAACAGAGACATTCACTTGGATTTAGAGTCCAAATCTTTATTTGGATAAGATCCCTTACACAGGATTCTGAATAAAGCCCCACAGTGTATTTGCTATTCCAGTGACTGATCTTGTGTTCTATCCCAATATACGTGTTGGCTATACTTTGGGTACCAGAAATAAATACGGCTTTGGTAAAGGAATTTGGAAGATGTGAAAAGGAATAAGATTTTTGTGTTTGCTTCGTTTGGAATAAAGAACTTGACATTTTTCTCAGTGCTGATTTATATGAAAACTTCCTAAACTGGAGATACAGTCACCAAAACCTGACTATAACAAGTTCCCAAACTGATGTATAGGAGATCATTAATAATTTCGTGCCCTGACCACTGACCAGCAACAGTTGTCTGTCTTCAGTTAACAACAATTACAAACTGATTTAATTTTACAATTAAAAAGTAACTTTTTTGTAAAGACCCACTGACAGTTGAAACTGTACCAAAGAACTATTAGATGGTCTGAAAAAGACAAAGCCTCTTCTTGTGGCTAGTGATAGGACAAGAGGTAATGGCTTTAAGTTGCACCAGGGGTGATTCAGGTTGGATATTTGGGGATTTTTCTTCTCAGCAAGAGTGGTGAATTATTGGCACAGCCTGCCCAGGAAGGTGGTGGAGTCACCATCATGGAGATTTTCAAGAAAAGGGCAGATGTGGCACTGAGTTTAGTGGTGTGGTAGTGATGGGGTGATGTCTGGACTAGGTGATCTTTGATCTTAGAATCATGAAAGTTGGAAAAGGCCACTATGATTTCATTTCTAGAAGACGAATTTTGGAACTACTAGGCCATCCTGATTGATCCTTACCACTCTTGCTCTTCCTTCCTTATCTGTAGAAATTCTATCACATATTCAAGGAAATATTTTAACAGAAATCTCTTCTGCATTTTTTAACATCTCCACAGAGAACACACTTCAGCCAATAACAGGAAAAAACAATAGAAAGATGTTTAAATTCACCAGGTATATTTTTTAATTTAACAAATTTATCAGAGCTTCTGTTTGAAACATGAGTTCAGGACTGCAAATAAGAGAACAACAGCCATTTGTTGGATGATAGGACACTAATTGTCACAAAATGAAGAAAACAATTACGGACAGTCATAAGTGTTGAAATGCATCCTAAGAAATTATTCATAATCTTCCCTGTGATTACATGTCCTTCAGTCATGAGTTCTAAAATGCAGCTTTTCTGAGTACAAAATGAAAAAACAAAAAAAGGCAAACAAAGCAATCATAAAAAACAGTTAAATCATAATTAATCACAGTAAACCAGTTCTTACTTTTAAGTTCTTACTCTTTTCTTTCATATCTCCTTACTTTTTTTTTTCCTAAAGAAGGCCCAAGAGGTACATGCATTCATTCCACTATACACCCAGCAAGCCTGAACAGCAAGTTCTGCTGCAGCACTGCCCATTGGCTCATGACAAAGACAGCATTTGTTCTTCTTTACAAACCTATTCCCAACCAAACTTCAATCTATGTAACCATGAAAAAGAGACAGTGATAAATTTTGTTAGCCAAAGGCTGATACCAGAGATCTGCTCACACACAGAAACTGAGACTTCAGTTGTCTCTGTTAAATAAATCATCCAGCATCTCAATCTTCAGAATAGTAATTTCCTCAATAAAAACACCTGTGTAGTCACTGGAATCTTAGTTTAATCTTAGCTACCGATTGCAAAAAAAAGAAAAAATGAAAGCTGAATCTTTAACTGATGGAATGGAACAGGAACATAAACACAATTCTATCACTGGAAAAAAAACTCCACTGCTTGAAAAATACTTTTTGCTTAAGAAGCATTCTCTTATTCTGGTTTAATTGCTTTCCATTCAAATTTACAAATGTATCCCACTCTCACCCCCTTTTTTTTTTTTAATAATCAAATATCACAAGTACCAGAAATGCTGAAGTACCCTCTACACATCATGCACACGTACAAACCGCATAGCTTGTCAAAATACACTGTTCCTGCAGGGGAAGTATATTGCACCACACAAGAGTGAAGTATTTGCTCCTTTCCATTTCAGTACCAAAAGAGCAGCCCTGGCTTATTTGGGTACATGATGTGCTTTCTAGTGGGTGCTCAAGCTGCGAAGAGAGATAGATTTGTGACATACGCAGGAAAATTGTAAACCATCCATTGAATGCAGTGACATCCAGATTTCACCTACCTCAGGCTCCTACATTCTGATTAGATTCAATTAATTCCATTTTCAAACAGTAAATCAATACTTAGAAGAGTACTGAGTTTATGTTGTTACATAAACTAATAACATTAGCTCAGCTCAGAAATGAGAGGTGAACACATTCCCAATTATTTTCTCTTTACATAGTATATCTCACAAGTGCCAAGCCACTCTTCATCATATTTGAAATGTAATGGCTGTCAGGCAAAGTCCCTGGTGACTGGAAAAAGGGAAGCATCACTCTCACTTTTAAGAAAAGGAGAAAGGAAAAAATCAGGGAACTATAGGCCACTGAGCCTCGTGGTTGTGCCTGGGACAATCACAGAACAGACCATCCTGGATGAGATGTAAAGAAATGTGCAAGATGGGAGGTAATCAAAGAAAGCCAGCAACAACCAATCATGCCTCACCAATCTGATGGTCTGAGGAAGAGAAGTGAGGAGAACTCACTGCAGCCTTCCAGTACTTAAAGGGAGCATATAAACAGAGGAGGGACCAAATTTTACACAGTCTGCTATTGATAGGACAAGGGAAAATAGCTTTAAATTGAAAGAGGGGAAATTTAGGTTAGATGTAAAGGGAAAACTCTTTACTCAGAGGGTGGTGAAGCACTGGAAGAGATTGCACAGAGAAGTTGTGGATGCTCCCATCCCTGGAAGCATTCAACATCACGTCGGATGGGGCCCTGGGCATTCTGATGAAGTGGGTGACAACCAGCACAAAGCAGCTGTTTGGAACGAGATGATTTCAAAGGTCCCTTCCAATCTAAGTCATTCTGTGATTGTATGATTCACTGATCACTGCCCAACTTAGACTGCTTATCACTTCACAAGAAATTCTTTTAATTGTAACTCTAATAGTGTGTAACTGAACTATGCCTGCAAATCCCTTGCAATTTCATCTTAACTTGGTTGTCTTAAAATCCAGCTTCTCTTAAACCTTTTTGGTATTTTATTGGTAATAGGCCATCTGTCCTGTTAGAGACAAATAAAAGCAACATTTCTCTCAACTTCCACCCTACCCTCCAAGAAACCCAAAGTGCTTCTTCATTTATAGAAACTGCATGCATAAGAAAAATCACACACACACACAAAAAAAAAAAAAAAAAAAAAAAAAAAAAATCTTATATTGACTCTATATGTATTTCTCAAAATAAAATTACTGATTTAAGTCAGATAGCAAAAACAGGTATTTCAAGCAAAAAGTAAAGGATACAAAAAGCAGTGTGAAACATTTCTTTGACCCTTTTCAGGCTGACAGTAATTGAGTGTAATAATTATTTTTTCAAACACATTGATGTGTTAATCATATATACAAAATGGTCTCTGCTATGTATCTCATTAAAACAGACCTGTGTAAACTGACAACTTTTTTCCCCAGCAGTTAACATAAAGAAAGATTTTAAAGGTCAGTTTCAATGCAGCTTATTTAGGAAGAAGCATTTGGAAGTGTCAGCCCTGAAAATATCATATTTTTCACTTATCCCTCAAAGCCTAAAGTGTTAGTCTTGATGGCTGTTGGAAATTTTCCATAACACATTTTCACTGGCGATGAGACACACACATACAAAAAAAAAAAAAAAAAAAAAAAAAAAAAAGAAGGAGAAAAGAAGAAGAGAGGAAGAAGAAGAAATAGTGTTTAGTGGACATAATCTACCTGACACCCTGACTTTTTTTTTTTTTTTTTTTGTCAGGGCCTGCAGTTTGGCATGGCCAATAACAAGCATAAAACTTGGATTTTGTCTCCGTCTTCTGAAGGCTGTCAACACTATTGTTCATCCAGGAGCCCTAAGCTTCCAGCACTTCAGTTGCTCAGCAAGGAAATAGGTTCTCCTCACATCTGAAATGTGCACTTGCTACTCCAGAAAGATAACAAGTTATTGCATAGCTCTGCATAAAATTATTAGTCTCTGATCCAGAATGCCATTATCACTTACGGGAGGAGAAGTTCCCCGTTTTTGCCTTAATTCATAACAATTTATGTGAACTTCCAGCAGGTCTTCTAATACACCTGACAATACAGACTATGCAGTATGATTTAGAATTGTGAATTACACCATTGAATTTTGCTTTTAAAACCAAATTATATTTGTTTAGGGACAGACTTGCTACAGCACAAAACCTCATCTGTTAAAAGGTAAACACAACCTGTTATCGTGAAGACTAAGTGCTAATATAATGCACAAAAGTCCCCACTTATGTTGCTCAAGGAAGGATAAAAGAACCCTACTGAGAATATTATCAGATGTTTATTGACATATAACAGCAAATGAATCATGCTGAAATGCTATCTATCCCAGAAAGATGCTATTTTTGTATTTTAACTTTCATACTAGCTTAAGTTCATAGTAAAAATCAGTGACTGTTGCTTTGAACATCAATTGTATTTGTATTTTTCCCTCAAATAATTTGGGCTATTCTGAGCCACAAATTAATGTGAAATACCGAAAAACAAAGGGAATTAATTATACTATAAAAAGTGTCAATGTCACCTTTTTTCAATGAACTCAGTACGAATGGATTTTTCCCACGTGATCAACTGTAGGTTTGTTGATGCTATCAGGCCAACTAAACCCCTCAATGCCAAAAAGAAGCAACAGTGATTATTAATGATATCACCATTTTATTTTCTAGAGATACATTAGAGTGAGAACTGGGATATAAATTTACCTGCCTTCTTCATCTCACTCCTTATCTACATTTACTATACATACTAGACCAACTGATAAATTCAGTTTGTTGACAACTTTTTGTTTTCAACTCAATTCCTCTGATGTGCTTACATAAAACTGTTTCAACATGTTTTGGTTTTATTCTTTATCATCAACTCCCTTCATAGACAGTGAAAAATAGCACTGACCTGATGTTTGTGTTCTCTCTTATGCTTGCAAAATATGTTTATATATATATATATATATATCCAGACATACATACACAGATGTAGCATACTATATCTGGGTAATTTTGAGTATCATAAAGGGAAAATCCTTGATGAGATTCTGACTTGCAAAGATGCTGATGCATATCACAGTACCTGGGTATACAGCCTTATTGAGTACAGCTAAGGTACAAGGTAGCAGAACATTTTACAATTGCTAGATGGCATTCACTGAACGTGTTTGATAGAATAGCTATTTTGGGCTAACAAGTGTCAGTCATGAATAAGCCATGTGCTCTTACAGAATTTGCTTGATTTATTTTCTCTTTTTTTCTAAGTTCACTCTACAAGGTCTGAGTCTTCGAAAAGCTGGAATGTGAAAACCCATGGTAACGCTTGACTTAAAACTTCCCATAGGGATTCATATCAAGTCAGAGCTAAATGCCCATTTTTTCTACAAAACTGTACTATTTGCCTGCTCTTCAGCTTTAGAATATTTCTCTTTAACAATGATCCCATGAAGCAAAGCATACGTTATCCCTATTTTTAAATAGATGAGGTGTAGAAAAGAGTAATTTGCTCAAAGTTCAAAGGAAGAAGTGAAAACCAACACACAGACAGATTATTATTTAAGAGCTCAAAATAAAAGATCACTGTTAAGATTAAAAGCCCCTGACCCAGTTCACTAGGGAAAATTTTCAGCCCATGTATTTTCTGCCTAATTTTGTTTTGGAGAAACACTCAGCATTTTTTTGAGCATTTACTGAAAGCAAATGGATAATGAATCGATCATTCATTATTACCATATGTCCAATTTTATTCTTGGAATTGTCTTTGGCAAAAACACACTGTCAGAAGGTCTACAGAAAACACTGAAGTCTTATAGATCACAGTAAGTGATTTCAGTAGGAAAATATACTGCACATGTGCAATAGAATATACGTATAGTGCTGTGTAACATGCATGCTGGTATGACACTGGTAGACAGATAGAATATACTTGCATGATACTGTGCATCTTTAACCTTAGCTTTTACAGAAGATGTTATTGTTGACCTAAAAGCAAAGAGCAACCAGAAGTGTGAAGAGAACCAGAATAGAAATTGCTATGACTCTCACGTGCAGGTAGAAGTGATGAGATTTGGCAGATAAATCAAACCATGTACTTTCTTATTGTCTAATAATTTCTGTTTCCATGTTCTTCCAGTAGTTGGTTTATTCAGATTTTTAACACTCTGCATGTTGAGTGTCACTATAAATGCAGATTACAGATTTTTTTCAGCATCAAATTGGAAAGGCATATTCCATCACCAACATTATCTGCCTTTCACCACCACAGAAATTTGTCTGGCTTCAGATGCAGAGAGAGTCTCCTTTCTCCTACATATACCAAAGCAGGTTCCATGCATAGCTTCTATAATTTTTCTTGCCTTTATTCTCAAACTACCTCAAAGTGCTCTACACACTACTATCACTGGGAATTAAAAGTTAGTGCCTTTAAGAAGCATATTTGCATGTATTTATCCTACACAGTCATTTCTCTCTCCATTTAACTATAAGCCAGACCCTTCAAAAAGCTCTAATAATGTGCCAGTTCCTCTCTGTGCTATCATTTCTACGTGATGCAGGAGGTTTTGTTTCATGTAAGTCTTTGTGAAAGCTGAGGTTTTGCAGGAAAGGTCTTGTTGCTTACATAAAATGCATCAGCTCTTCTGAAAATCTACCAAGAACTTTGCTGTGTCAGTGGATTCCTTAAAATCTTTGGACAAAATGGTAATCTCTTCCTGAAGCCATACCTGTTCAACCCTGGAACACAGGAAAGAAGCTCCCTACACAGTTGTGCAGCCAGAAGTAATAAAATTATATCATTAGCAAAAATAAATCAGAAAGTTTTAGCATTCATGGCAGCATTATAACAAAGTACTGACAGCATCCAGTAAATCACTCTACATGGCACTATATTGCACCTTGAAAATACAATGCAGTGCAACATACTATGCTTTGAAAATGCATCTCAGAAATCAGTCCTATTAACCTGGTAACATTTTCGTTAATTATTTCACAATTACTGTTTGAGAAAATTTCCCAACCTGTTTAATGAACCTTAGAATTTTCTGTGAGCAACTTCAAAGAAAACATACTATTTTTCATGGTAAAAAATGCCTGTTAAAAAAGTAGAAATATCAACTGTACCTTAACCTACAATTAAAGTCTTCAATTTTTCTTTCACTCCACATTTACTAATACATTTTGTTTATAATGTGATGCTAGAACTGCATTATAATTGTGTATTAGTTGCTGCTACATCAAATGTGAAACAGCCATATAAACACACAGCCATGTTAAAAAAAGCTTAACATTCAAATTCAAGTGAATGCTTTTGTATCTTTTATTCATGAAGCATCTTTCACATCCCATTTTATGACTGTAGCTGAATATTAGAGGCTTCCTTGTCAGTGAAATAAAGATAATGCTAAACCCTATCATATTTCTTGATTTCCCATTTTCTCTCCATAAAACAGCTTGAAATGCCTTTCATTGGAGCTACTGCAGTGAAAATTTTGGCATTTCAATAATGAGCATTCTTTTTAGAATGAAGTAAAACACCAGGCTGGTGTGAAGGCTACAAGCACAACTGTGCTATTAAGTGAGATAGAGCACAGAAACATTCCTGTATTCTTTGATGTATGGGAATTTTTAGCGAATGAAGGAATTATTTAAGTGGATACTGTTAATTATACAGGTGATAGAGGTGAGGAAAATGGGATATTTAAGCTATGTCCTCAATGAACATTGTTGACCATTAAACTGCAGAAATTATTCTCCAACACACTGACTATTTTGATTTAGGGGACAGCATAAAATATTTAAATATTAATATGAAAATGCAAAATTCAAGGAAGCCATGGTGCTGGATCAACTTTGACAACTGCCAAAATGATTTGGCAATAGCATAGTCTTTCCTGGCAAAGTCTAGATCACTTGTGTTTAAGAGCATGTCAGGCCTTGCCAGACCATGTCACAGCAGCAGGGAATTACAATCAGAATATAAATCACAGAAGCCACACTGGGCAGGGACTCACCACAATTATCAGAAACAAGAAGTGCTTTCAGTAAAACCTCTCTCTCTCACTCTGGAAAGAAGATGGAAGGAACACTGTTTTGATCAGCCAGAATTTCAAAATGCAAGTTCTACACTGCTGTCATATAACTCAAGCATTCTGTTCCATTACTGCTTCAGAGATGCCTTATTGAATCAGAAAAAAATAACAATTTTGTACATCTCACATTGCTTACAGTAATTTTTTTCCTGCGCTAGATCTTCACACTGCTGTGTTCGTTTCCTTTTATTTCTCCCATTTTCGATAACTATTACTCGGGCAGAGACCGAAGTAAAAAAAAAAATCTTTTTCACGTCACCTTTCATGGTGGTTCAGCCAACTGAAGCATAAACAAACAATGACATTTATTAAGAAACAATGTTTTTCTCCCTCCAACTGGTGCAAATTCAATTGAAAACGTGACACCAGGTGATCATATCAACACTAGGAAGTTCACCATAGGGAATTAAAAATAAGTTCTAAACAAAATCTTTTATTATAGTCACATAAATTTGGTCAACTCCGGTTTATGTACGCTTGTTTCTTTCTTTGAAGCTTCTTAGGCTGTAATTTAGTCACAACAGTGCTATTCAAGTAAATTTAGGAGGATGATGCAGTCTTTTGTTATGAAAGAAGATAAAACTAACTTCCTGCTGAAGTAATTGACTTTTTGCTGAATATTAAAGAAGATATTTCTGCAAAGCAAGCTGCAAAAAAAGGAAGAAGGAACTTTTCTAAGGCAAAATGAAGTATTGTATTCAAATCACATTTGAATAGTTTTCCACTTCAAAGCCCAGTATCTTTTTCTTAATGTAAACATCTGTTTTTGTATTCCAAATGTTAGGGAAAAAGTGTGTTCTATTTATCATCTAAGAAAAGTAGTTCAGAAGCACCTCAGTCTCAGTCATTCCTGCCTCCAACTTTTAAGTTGCTACTAAGTAACACTGAGAAAGAACAGAGGCAAAAGCCCCACAAGATGCGAATCCATTTGTGGTGTCCAAAGAGCAAGACAGACATGGAAATTGGTCAGCCAAGAGAAAATGCAGCTTCTCTGAATACTGACCACAAGTCAGTGGCCCTCAGCCATCTTCAGACGCTCAGTCTTCCAACCTCATGGCACCTGCAGGCTGCTAGCAACACTTCTGCTCTCAAATTAATTTATCAGGTCACAAGTCAGAGCCTAGCACCATAAACAAGCATAATTTCCTAGAGCATTACACAGCTACATCTCCTTCCTGCTTCATTCCCAACATACATGTATATGAGAAAAGTATTTATATACATAACCTCTAACACGCACTTGCAAAAGCTCCCATATCACCTATTTACCACCATTAGTGGAAACATTATGATCTCTCAAGCAAATAGTTAATTACTCAATAGACGATTAAATACTCACTGAATTGAATAAATTTGTAATTAAGTAGCTATTAAAATGTGCATTATAGATAAAATGTCTGCAATGGCCCTCATGGAATTTGGAGGATTCTCCCATCAAAGTATCCCCAGAGAGACCTATGGATGGTGTGCATGCTTCGCAAACTGCCACATTTGCTACAAAATGTATCACTGTTACCTCTTCATCCTTGAACTACTTGCACTTATTTGTCCATATCAATGAATTAAGCAAAGGATCACCACTGCTATGGCTCCACGGTTACAAAAAAAAAAAGCTCAGTATTCCCATGGGGAAATAATATAGCCTGGAATAGTGTGTACATGGGTTATTAAATATTTTGTAATCTTCCCCAGGTAATGCAATATCTTTAGCTCAGACTGTCCGCTGCACATAAAACTGCACTGACTGGATAAGATTCAGCTGAAGTAACAGCAGCCTTGTCAGATTAACCTGAGCCAGCACTGATAAAATATTTTCATTGAACTCTTAGAAATTAATATAACTTGAGCTTCTGAAACTCAGGTAAGAGTAGCAAAGCAAAAGAGAAATACAATTCCGCTATTCTTTATGTGTCAGTTCCGGACTGCCAAGACTTCATAGAAAAGGACTCAGATCTGCATAGCATAAATGCAAAATATCAAAGTTGATCCATTAGAGAGACAAGGAGGAACATTGAAAACCACGGATTTTCCCTTGATTGCTAAAAAATACTGGGAATTTCATCCTTCTACTAGATGAAGCTGAACTCTCTCCACTCCTTATCTTCCTCTGATACTGCAATGTAATATACCCCAGCTTATTAAGTGCTCAGACTATATTTTTCCCTAAGCAGAAGAGATATTGGCTAGCAGAGTTGCAACGAAAATTGTCCTCTCCTTTATGGAGAGCTGGCAGTACTAACTGAAGAGAACAGAATTACTCACACTGAGTCTCTCTCTAATGAAATCATTTAGATGAGTCTGTTTTTCCTTTTATTAAACAAGAGAAAAATCAATAATGGTTGATTGTTGTTCTTATCCACTGTATTTCTAGAATTATCCCACACATATGAACTTAAAATAAGGCAGAGTTAAGAATACTAAATGTGTTAATAAAAGAACAAAGTTTCAGATATAAGTAAATATCAATAAATGTGCATTCCATCCCATTGCCACCTTTAATTGACGCCAATCCTATTTAAGTAGTCCTAAAATATAGACAGACAGTTTGCTAAAGATAGACATGGCAACAGGTGAATCAATAACATATCAGTAAAAAAAATCTGCAAGCATATTATTGGTTACAGAATAACTGTTTTATTCACATTCCATACTAATCTATGTAGAAAAATGTGAAAACTGACAGGCTAACATAGCCACCAATAAACATGTCAGTGAAAGATGCTTCCAATTATAATGTACACCTAAAAACTGTGTTTGAAAGCCTTACTCAAGGTCAGATGTAACATGATTACATTGAACTGAAATGTATTGTTCTCTATATTTTCAGAATGAGGACTGTGCTGTTTGTACTGGCCAAGCTGAAGAGACCAAAACAATCTCATTTTGATACTGAACTAAGGAAATCAAATGAGGCCTGATCCTGACACTCTTAGGAATAAGGATTTTTCAAGGTTACACCACCTATGAAGTTCCTTTTGGTGATCCATTCTCAATGTACGTCGATTTCTTCTCTAATTCTCTGCAGGTTACAGCTATGGTGCTAATTAAAATATTTGCCATATTTATCAAAAGCCTACCAGCAGAAGAGATGACAACAGAGTGAATACTACGAACATTGTTTCATATTTTCATGGCTCTGTATAGGTTCTTGACATCCCCAGTCCCTAGTTTACTCAATGTAATTTATTTTGTCATTACAGAAGGAAGAAATTCTTGACCATTTCAGTGATTTCTTCTGAGAATAGGAATTCTCACAACATTGATTTATACAAGTTCTCTATACAACATGCTCACCAAATTGTGAGATTGTTAAGTAGTAATGTTAATAATATTCAAATAATTAACCATTGTGACTTTTTTTGTCTTCCAGAAATATCTCAACTCAGAAAGTCTGCAAGGTCTGAAGGTAGCAGGGAGCTAAAGGAGAAGAGTGAAACATTCAGAAGTTTGCAAGAAATTTCTTTTAAAAACAGCAATGTATGACAGCTCCCTGCAGCATCCTATGAGGCTACAGACTGAAAGAATAAATAGTCCCAGGTCTTACAGAATCACCCAATCCACAAGAACTCATCCATAGTCTTTTGAGCAGAGATTATGAATGTAAATATAGAGCAGGAGGATATGTCTTAATTCTAATACGAGAACATTTCTTAAAGAATGGCAGAAATACAACTTCCATGATGGGATAAGATTGCTCACCTAAGCAGGAGGTGTCTTGCACAAATGATAACACTGAATTTAATTTATAAAAGACTTTTCAGTCTACTGCACTTGCATTTGACTTTACTTCACAATGATGTTCCTACCCTTCGTAATATGGAAACGATCTCTGCTCATCTTTACATTCACTGCGATATGAAGTATTATAAAACTTCATCGTGTGCTGCCTCATAGCGACAACTTGGTATGAATTTCAAAATAGGTGCCCTAGGTAAGTCTAGAATAAATTCTATTGTGCTTACAAATGAATGCATATAGAAGAAGCAGTAAATACAACCTAAATCTTTTCAAAAACCAAGCAACCTTACTTTTATTCCATAGACAGCCTCAAACCCTCCTGCCCCCTTCATTTTATTGTGTTTAATATCTGCTCAGAGATAGGACTTTGAGAGAGACTTGGATCTGAAAAATTTTGTCAGTACAGTTTTGAGTTTTAAGATCTCTTCCACCCAAGTTACCTGCAGAAAGCTTTCAGCCTTTAGAGTAGGCTTATTTTAAACGACCATTTACTATTCTGATACTGATGTAAACCCAGGATGATTCACTTTTATTTCAAGGCTCAAGCATTCCCAACAAGGATTTAAAAAATATTTAAAGCACAGTGTGCAGGACAGTAGCTATCTGTTTAAATTTTGCTTTTCCTAATAAAAGAGAATAAGGTGATATATTTCAATAAAGGTAATAAGGTCTTGGCAATAATTGCCTCTAGAACACCAATTATATTCAGGTATTTAGGAGAACGTAAAATATACACTGCATTTCTGGTTGAGAACCTGAGCAGAGGATAAATTAATGTCTTACTCCTGGCTTTGCAACCATTGTGTATTCACTAAATAAACTACACTTTTGAAAGGGATCGTATTCACAGGCTGACCCTGCTCCTAAGCACATCACCACTAAACTTGCTGTTTTCCATGATGGCATTTCAGATTTCCTGCACTGAAAACTAAGATCACAATCAGGAAAATTCATTCATTTTGATTAAAAAAAAGAAGAAAAAAAAAAAAAAAAGTTTCGTGGTTCTTCCTTATTGAGTTCAGTTTGTCTCAGAATCATAGAATAGCTTGGGTTTGAAGAGACCTCAAGGATCATCAACAACTCCAACCCCCCCCACCACAGGCAGGGCTGCCAGCCTCCAAACCTAATACTAGACCAGGCAGCCCAGAGCTCCATCCAATCTGGACTCCAAACACCTCCAGGGATGGGGTATCCACAACCTCTCTGTGCAGCCTGTTCCAGCGCCTCACCACTCTCTTGGTAAAGAACTTCCACCTGATATGCAACCTAAATCTTCCCTCCTTCAAATTAAAACCTATATAAAATAAAAAGGTAACAAAAATCAAAACTGTGACTTTACAGTAATGTAATAACCAATCTTCTTCAGCTTCTAAACCAAATTCTCCCTTTCCATATTTCAAATTGCTCTTAAAATAAACCACTTCTATAAGCTACACCACGTAACACAGCATTAGCTTATATCACACGTGGCATCCATTGATCCATAAGATCTATCTATTGATTTCTGTGACAAAAAAGCATCACTCTTTTATGAAATATGGATGGAAAGTTATCATCTGAGTAACCGCCTGTGCAATGTAACTTCACAAGACACCATTTTTGTGCTTTCTTTTTTGTATTAAAATAATATATCAAGCACACACAGAAGTATTATTAAGCATGTGGAAGAGATCTTCTAAAAAGAGACAGCTCCATTTATCTGGAAAACGAATTAAAGATGGATCATTCAACCAGTAAAAAACACAATCAGCTCTAATGATTGTTAACATCCAGTTATTGGCCGTAGACCTTGAATGATGCCAGCTGAAAGGATACCTAAAAGTTTATAATAATTTCAGTGTGCCCTAAACAACGAAGGTTAAAAAGAGGAGAAACACAACTGGTCAGACAGTTATTATAAAGTTGGGATTAAACACAACTAGAAACAAATCCTCTCTTGGACATAAGAATAACTCAAATATCCATTTCAGCTACTCCATTTGCACATGGCAATCCTTGAACAATTACTGTAGTCTCTGAGCCTGTAACCCTTCACACACATGGGCATAAATAAATACAGAAGAAACTTGTTTCCACTTTTTATTTTCTTCAAAACTCAGTATATCTTTCCTGTCTTCTTCTCTCTACTTTCTGCATTTCCAACACTACAGTACAATCTGAAGTCCAATTTTTCTGAGCTGCATATACTCCCATAATAGAAGAAAAGAACGTACTGATATTCACCTTAATTCTGAGTGGCTATTAAAAAATTCGGCCTCTAAGTAAAACGGCAAATCCATTTTGTTGGAGTAAATTTCCCAACATAAAGGCTTTAACAATGTGGATCCTAGTTAACATCACTGAGCCATGTGACATTCTTCTCACCTACTCAGTCAGTTTCTAACTAACGTTCGTTTACAGTGAGAATTCAGTCACAGTAGGGCATGAATTTCTATTATAGAGGAATCCAGAAACTTTAGCACTATCTCCTATGATGCAAATGAAAGCTATAATGCAAATGAAAGCTTTGACCAGTCAAGAAAATTATAGAACTATCCAGATTATTTTTTAAAATCTTGATTAGATTTTAAATGTCACAGAGAAAACAAATAACAACAAAAAAAGCAAATGAGAGAAGTCATTTTCTTCCCCAGCCACATGAGAGCTGAAGAAATTTTTAACAAGGTATTTATTTACACTAGAAGAGAAGATGTGAAAGGGACTGATTAACCACAAGGTCTCTCTAAATAATTCTATTGTGTAAATTCTTTCATAAGTTAGTCAAACTCCTCTTAAAAATTAGTTACACTTTTTGGTCCTAAGTAAAAGGCTGTTGCAGAACTTCATCTGTTTGACGATTATAAAAGGAAGTTTTGTTTTCCAGCCTCAGTATACTCTCAGAATGTCTATATATATTTATACACTAGCTTTAACAGATCTTCTTCACTAGTGTTGATTGCCAGACAAATTTACAGAGTGAAGTAATTTTCAATTCCATTTGCTAGCCTAAAAAAGCCAAGTCCTTTAGCATCAACTCATTAGATAAGATGAATGACGGATGGAAAACTGATTATTATGCAGAGTGAAACTGGAGCTCTATCTTTAGTGTCCCTGCTGACACACTGGATAAGTGTGTTGTACATTATATTGCTTCCCAATTGAACAAATGAGCCTCCACTAGAAATATACCTCAGAGAATTTCTGAATTCTCTTCTCAAAATTATTCCACATGCTGCCCATTATGCAATGCTGCATCAAATAGGAAAACCTCACCTTTGTAAAATTAAATTACCTTTATGGCATTAAATAGATATTCTTATTTTAGAAAAGGAAAAAAAAAAAAAAAAACAACGAATAGTAAATCTCAAAAATGTACTGTGAAAAATGGGTGTGAACATGTTTACCAGAGAGGGAGGTAATAGTTTTCATATTTGTGAAAGCTGTTTCAAGAGCACAGGAAATAATTGGTTGTCTTCTATCCACAGTAGTAGTGACCACACGTAATGAGTTTATGGAGATAGATACTAGAAAAGCCTTTTAGTTTAAGTACTGAACTTGACTGCTACATCTCCATTGCTACAGATTTTTGTAAAGTGGTTAGATAAACACCATTTGGGAGGGTGTTCTGGGTATAGGTTGTCCTGCCAGCAGGGCAGAAAGATAGGCTAAGACAAGCCGTTAAAGTCACTCACTGCTCCTTCTGATACAGTAAATTCAACTGTTTCAGAGGTGGTATTTATACACATGGCAATGTAATTCTGTGATGTTAAGATGAAGCAGACAGCAGACATGCTGATCTATTCATTTTTCATGACAATGAGAAAGGTAATGTCTCAGAGATAAGTGTATTCTTTTTCCAGAATCACTGCGCAATATTTCAGTTCCAGAATTCTTTAGGGGCAGTAATGGAAAACCCCACTGACTTCTCTACATATGAGAATATCCAGCCATGACACTTCCATCTGTTTTCAACCACCATAAAAACACAGCTCCTTACCATTTCCTCTTTAGAAAAGTCTGCAACAGCATTCTGTACTGTCTTAACCTTTGTTAGGAAAAGTTACTTTAAATGCTAATAAGCACAGTTAACCTACAGCTATTGATTCCAACCTTTTATTCCTTTTATTCTTTAAAGCGATAAGCTAAAGTTATTTTTATGTAAAATACCCATCTGAATAACCTTTTCAAATTGCAATGCCTCAACTGTAAGGACAGTAATATATATTTTTCAAAGTAAACAGTGAGGATGACACAATATTATCTACATATTATCATTACTTTTAATAACAATAGATGCAGGAAATAATTTTTACTAGGTTTACTGGGTACACAGTCCTAGGTTGTGATCCTTTTGTGTTCAGTTTAATACAGTACGAATTCATGCTCTGTGATTGAGTAACTGGAGAATGGACCATGAAGCTTTCCAACAGAAACAAAAGTAGACTTCATCCAAGATGACACCTCTATAGACAACTTTCAATAGTAAAAAAGGCAGAACAAAGCCAATATGTATTACTATACAATGTATACATTACGCACTTTTGAAAGTTACGCCATTTATCTGTGACTCAAACATTTTTTGCAAGCAGAACTCAAATAGCAAAATACAAAAGAGATTCAGGCACAAGACACTGGGATATAAAAGCTATAAATGCGCACATCTGGTTTAGAGAATATCATTGATGCAGAGAACCCTTAGTAGAAAGTGTCTGGTTTCCTACCAGTCTTTAAGTTTTATCACAGAACAGATAAACAGGAAGTTCTTGTTAGGAAATGAAATGACCTGGAAACGTGCTTTTCTTTGACGGTACCATTTCACAAGAGATTGGCAATTATTACTGCTTGAAACACTCTGTTCCTTTTGCATTAGATAATGCTGAAAGTTCTGCTTGCACATAGCTCTCACTACACATTTCAAAAGTTAGCAATCCCTACTGGCCAATAGCTTTTAGTTCACTGCCTCAGGAGGTGCTAAGTACCATAAAAGCATAATGGCTTGTGACAGAATAACTCAGCATTGCTTCTTGTCTCTTCCACTCACTATAAGGATTTGGCTCACGGTATTTCCCTGACCTTATCGCTTCCTGTTTGTAGCAGATAAGTATCCTCAAAAGGAAACAACACTTTCCACCTCATACATTTTCACCAGCCATGGAAAGATGAGCTGCAAAGGGAAATAGCACGAACACTAAAGATTACTTGGGATAGGTGACCCACTGAAAGCATCAGTCAGCATTACAGCATGGTCTAGGGGATCTGCCTCTGTCTAGAGCCCTGGCTCTAGAGCTCAGCTTCTTCTTTGTATAACAATAAATAAGTTAACACTTTCCCCCTTGATTTACCAAGTTTCACTGTGAATGCTATTTATGTTTCTGTAACAACTTCCACCAATTTTGAAATACCCTTGCTGCACACACATTCTGTGGTTACACAAATATATCGCTACGACATGAGAGAAAATCTATTGGTGTTGAACGATGGACAAATGCATGGATCTGCTCTGGGGAACTAATCCTCCCTAAAACCCAAGTGCAGCTGCTGAAGACAACACACAATGTGCATTTTTTTTTTTAATCTTGGACTTGCTAAGTCTAAACTTATACTCAGTTTCATTCCAAAAATTACAGATTCATTACTTGTCATTTTCTGTGCTCTTTGCAATTTCTGTCAGAAAAATGATGTATTTGAAATTGAATGCCTCATGTATTTTGTAAATTATCACTCTGAGCAGCACTCCTTTGACCTTTTCAGTATGCTGCAATTTCATTTGCTGCCATGGCTACTTAGGTTCTTCTGACTCAGTCCATCTGAACAGAAAGTATAAGAGAAAACAAAGGCCAACTTGTTAAATCAAACAAAAGTTTAAAATTAGATTTCTACGTGTATATATTACTATTATATACACCACGTGCATATGATCACTATTCTTTCACAATAGAAACCCCATGCTGTAATACTGATCCTTAATCCCTGCAGGGATTTGGACCAGGTGAATCTCTTCATGTGGAAAAACTCCTAATAAGAATGGAATGTGAAACAAGTCTAACCCACTTTTGCTACAATAGTTCAACGGTACCATCATCTACTTTGAAATACCAAAATGACATCAGCAAGTGTCATAACTCGTCTCTTTTCAGACTTAGGTGCTCTCAAATGACTCAAAATTGAATCTGTTCATAGTATTAACTGATACTATTTTTCAGAGCAGTGGAATTTAATAGGATAGGAGAGATGCTTTGTCGTAATTCAAGAGGAGAAAAAACAGAGGCATAACTGTTGCCTAATTACATCTATTTGAGAAAATAAAACAAATTGAAGAGAATAGATCTATGTTTTGTGACTTAAGGTAAAAAAGATATATTAAAATCCTTATTATGAAAAAAATATATTAAAAACTGCATTAATATTCCTAGTATCAGCTTTGCCTTTTTTTTCTGATTGAATAAATTCTTTTAAAGAGGGTAAGGGAAGAGGGTAGACAGACTAGATATTAGGAAGAAATTCGTTACTGTGAGGGTGGTGAAACATTGAAACAGGCTGCTCCACAAAGCAGCCACAACAAAGTTGTGGATGCCCCTTCCCTGGAAGTATTCAAGGGCAGGCTGGATGGGGCTGTGAGCAACCTGGTCAGTGAGAGGTGTCCCAGCCAATAGCAGGCGGGCTGAAACTAGATGATCTTGAAGAACCCTTCCAACCCAAAACATTCTATGATTCTGTGAATAATTCAAAGCAATATTTAATGTTAATTGAAACTTTTTTTTGTGCTAAGAGATTATACCTCACCTAAAGCAGCTCTGAGAGTTATCCTGAACACAAATAAAAGTGATTATGGTTGAATTCTCTTCATGTTTACTTCTATGTAGCAATCTAACAGTCCTTGAAATCCAGCTCCTTATATGAGTTTTGTGGAAAGATGTCAAACTTGCTAGCGAATAAATCTACTTTACTAGACTAAAATCCGTTTCACTGTTAAGGACACAATAAATACAACTGATGTTGGGTCATGTTCCAGTATGAAAGAGGTAAGAGAAGGATGCAAATAAATATAACTTTAAATACGCTTTCATCTGTATTTTAAATAAATGTACATCCTTGCACAGCAGAGGGGAAAGAGAGAGGTCAGAAGTACAAGAGAGATAAAAACAAAGAGAAGGTCTGACAGAAATGAGATGAACAAGATCAAAAGAATGATTGAAAATGAAATTTTCCTTTATATTACACAGGAGGATGAGGAGAGAGAGAGGGTGGAGCAGAAGAGAGATAGGAGGAAAGGCAAATGAGAGACTTCACAGGATGTGTGAGATGAAAATAGGGAGAGAATAAAAAAAAAAAAACACAAAGGTTGAAACTGTGGAAGGCAAAGAAAAAAGCACAAAGGCAGAATCCCTTAAAATATGTATTTGCTTAGCAAAGCTTAATGACAGCAGGAACAAGTAAGCAATAGAAAGCACAATCCATGAAAGCAGAAATAAGCTTAGAGAAGGAACAGTTAAAAGCTGGCTTCTAACTGCCCCTCAGGATACGAAGCACTGGAGCCAGCTCAGCTAGTGAGTGGGGAATGGCACAAGAGAGATCCCATTGTATATATCCTCTTCATACCACCTTGTAACACATTATAACACATTACTCAAACCACAGAACGACTGCAAACAGTAGGCACTCAACTCCACTGTATAAATTGGCAAAAAAACTAATGTGAGCTTCTCCTGATTTATGCTGTTAACAGGTCAGAGGCTCTGTTTTCAAACTTGGGATCCAGACTGCAAGGAGCCACCAAATCTTTTGCCACAAACTTCAACAGGACTTTGTTTTCTATAATTAGACCTCACCATCAAGTAAACAGCACAGTATGACTGCAAGTGGTCTTGGTAAGGATTTACACTTTCCCCAAGGACACTTTTTGACTGTTAATTTGCTATTAAGATACCAAGGCCTTTTAAATCTGGCTGACCACTTTTCTGACATTATAGCCACTAACCTGAATAATGCTCAGGTGACCATACTGTTGAGTGTTTTTCCCTCCAGATGCAGACTAGTGAAAAGTAGAATAATCTTCTGCCTAGAATGTCAGAATGTTTATTCTCCAGTAAATATTCTGTTGCTCCTGTGAGGCCAACATATCTTTTCAAGAACAGTTGGAATGTTATACTGAGACTCAAATAAAATATGTTTCAGTTACAATGTTATCCAATTTTATACCTGCTGTGCCCTGTACTAGTTAAGCACCTTCGCTGCCCAGTTACTCAGTTATTTGCTCAGACCAAATAATTTTAGATTATCTCATTTCTCTTCTAATAATCAGATGCTGCTTTGAAATGGCCAGCCCCAAAAATGAGGAGTGATTCCACCAGCTGTTGTGAAGCTTGCACCAAGACCACCAATCTGACTGTTCAGCTCCTATCTAACTAGTCTGACTTTCAGAGATCTCCTCAAAGCAATGTTAAAAAGCTGACTACTAATTCCTCAGCATCCACTAAGTGTCTCAGATACACCAAGTGCCTCAGATATAAATTACCTGAACTGCAAGAGCTCAGCTGTTCTGAAAATCAGGTTCAGCTTCTTATTATTTGAGGAGTAACACACTCCTCTATCCAGTATCAAGCTGTCAGAGCCAGGCTTTGCTGTCCTCAGTAAAATCAGAAGCAGATAACGAACAAAATTACCTTCTAGGATACAATCCTAATTGCATTGTGCTTGCTATCAAGCTATCAACCCCACCTGCCCTCACTGGTATAACTGTGATTGGCACAACAGCTGGGCACAGACATTAAGACTTAATGTGTAAAACTGGTGAGAGGTTAGCATGTTCAGTGTACTGATTTGCTGAACTGCAAAAACAGATTTAAAAAAAAAAAAAAACTGCTTTCTACATTAATAACAAAAAGACTGAAAAGTCTCTCTCAAAGGATGTACAGGAAACTGTGGGCTAAGCTTCTTTACAAAGAACTACAATTATCTTGACAAAGCCCTACAGAATTTCTCTTTGAAGACATGCGGACACAGGAAATTTCTGTGGGAAAAAAATGTATAATAAAGAATAGAATGAATTTTCATTTTCCACACCAATTCTAGATCCCACATTATCAATTCAAGTTTCAAAGAGCAGTATCTCAGAAAACTTGACACATTTTCATCTAAAGCAATCTTCAGTAGAAAATGAAGCATTGGTTGGTAAGCAGTGTATTTACCAAGCTGCATGAAAAATGAACTGAAAAGCAACATTATGTATTTTTCAACTATATGAACTCAGCAAAACAGCAGCCCATTTTCTGCTGCCACTGGTAAATAGGTGATGCAGGTAAGCAGGACAAGTTGCTTCAGAGAGCTAGCGGTCATCAGAATAAAACACCAAATGGAGAGAGTGAATTTATCTTCAAAACATCTAAAGAATCTCTCTCCTGCTGTATCAGAAGGTATACACTTCATTGGGTGCTGAAACACCTTGAAGAATCATGTTTCACTGCTCATACTGCTAAAAGCACACTGATTTAACTATGTTATCTGCAGGGGTATAATTGCAAAAAAAAAAAAAAAAATCTGTGCAAAACTTACATTAGAAACACACACACAAAATTAAAAACGGGGGGCAAGCTCTTTACTGCTATCCTTGACATCAGCAATGTGCATTAAAGTCCAAGTGCCCTTAACCATTTATACCTGGGAAAGGAAATTACAGTAGTCCAATCTCAGTTTGATAAAGAGATGGACTACAGATAATAGTTCATCATTACAGAGGAATGGACAATGCCTTTGGTTAACTGTAATTATCAGTTCCCTGTTCCCAAAGTAACAGAGAAACATAACTATTCCTTATTTCTCCTACAATCTCTCTGCAGTTGTTAATCTGACATTTGTTCATTAGAAGATAATAATGTGTGTGGGTATAATAACGCTCTAAGATCTGAAGACAGAGTTCAGGACCCAGTATTTTAACTAAAAATTAGTAATAGGCACACAGCTATTGCACAACATTGTTCATTGTTCAGGCTTACTGAGGCTCTGCCAGTGAAACTGTTGGATTTGCCTGTGTGACTGGATTTACTCCTGACAACACACCACAAATGGCTACAGATGAAGAGCAAATCAAAGCCTTACAGCAGAGAGAAAACACTGGTGCTGGAAAGTGGAATGTGCTTGGAGAGAATGACAAGTATTTACAGTTGCTGAAAAGTGTCAAGTTGCTGATGGGTTGCGATAGTAAAAGTTAACTTATCAAACAAGCCAAGCAGAATCTAAGAGTTCAAACAAGCAAGAAAACAATAGCTGGCAATTCAGGTACTAAATATGGATATTTAAATCTGAAATTTTTCCTCAGCACAGTACAGAAACAGCAACATAAAAGAAAAATAAATTGATAAATATTTTTTAAAAGTCCTTCTCCAAGTGAGCCCATAATTCAGTTAACATGAATAATACAATTAAAATGAAAGAAAAAAAAAGTCCATGACCATTTCCACCACTAACATCTACGGCATGCCCTTTTAATAAACATTTTTGTACCAACAAAAAATAACTGCTTTCCATGTGCTGAAACACAGAGCTTACAGGTGCAGCTAATAAACTTCCAACTCTGTATCCCTTTCTTATTCTTCAGAAGACTGGCTAAGAACGGATCTTAAAAGCTTGATTTATGTCCCCTTTTTCCAACAGGATTGCTATCCATCAGGATTAACAAGTTTTTTTGCAAACTTACAACTAAATCATCTTCTTTTATATCTTGTATTCAGTTGCTGATGTAATTTTATCACCAATAGAATTGTTCTCATTTTGCCTGTAAAACAGAGCTGGAAAATAAGGTATTTCTTATTTTGTAGGATTGCAGGTCACACGTGAAAGCTGTTACAGTTTCAGCACACAGGTTTTCCTATGCATATCACGACCTAGAACCCTACGTACTCCATTCCTGTCCCCTCTTGAACAAAGGGACTACCAACGGATAAAATGTTTACAATACAATGTCATCCAAAAATAACAGTAAGGGTTAATGCAGTGCCTGAGCACCTAAAGCTCGAAACTACTTTCTACATAAATAAGAAAATGCAGTCATGTCATGTTATCTCTATTGTTAACATGACTTCATATATCCTTCTTATGGCTACTCCTGATTTTACAGAGCTGGTTGGCTGAGGTTGAATATGATGAACAGTAGCACACAGAAAACAAGAATATAAGCACTGCTAATGAAGTCATCTCCCACAGACTCATTAGGCAATATTCCTCAAAATACAGCAATTATTAATTCTATACACAAGTCTACACACAGTGTTAGTCTGGGACGCATCTAGGATACAAAAAATACATTTGCAAATGGATTAAGTACAGCTTTCTGAAAGCACAGATTTTGTATTTGGAATCTGCATTTCTAGAAGGACTCTCTGAAGGGGGCCCTGTTTTTACACAGGGCACTAAGAATCAGTTATTTTAAAGGAGATATTTCTCCCTCCCATAAAACCTTCTCCTTTCCTTCCAGATTAATATGACTAACTCAATACCGTGAAAAATTCATTAACTACATCATCCAAAGAATGCACTCCCATAAAACAGGAGAGTTCTGATTCCACAGAGATACTAACAGGAACAGTTACTGCACTGCCTTCATTTCTGGCATCTCTTTAGCTCTCCAGCCAGCTCTTCCCCTCTCAGGCTCTGAAAAACCCACCTCTCAAAGCAGACCATATGACACAGACTTAGTCCATGCTCTGCACTGTACACATACTGCTTCTACATTGCCATGGGATCATGAGTCATGTTCCTGGGTTTGGGTCGTGTCTGAATCCTCTCTTCTGCTCCCTTTAGGGAAGGAGCAGTGATCTTCAATGACATTCACTGAAGTGACTGAGATCAGCAAACTACTTCTAATAGCTTTTCCATACTATTAGGTTCTCCAGAGAAACCAATGAATGCTTTAAATAAGTGTAACCCAGGTTAGAAAGAAGCTGCTTGAAGTCTGCTACTTTTCAGCAGAAGATTTGTACATTCCTGGGAAGTTATTTTGTGACTTCTGAGCATAAAAGCCAATAAATGTGAGATGTACTGAGTATTTCCTTACCCTCTATTCATTGAATCAATGAATTCACACAATCTCCTGGAAGATTAAATAAATTCATTTGGATACTTCTTTAAAATCCTGTGAGAATATTCATAACCTCATCACATATCAGTTTTACACACCACACTTTTTTTTGTTCTTCAACCATTTTATCAACTCTTCTCCCAGTTTATTTTTCTTTTGCATTCTAATATTCTTTATTCTATTCCCTTTTATTCTGTTACCATTTTCATCTCATTATTGGAGGGCAAGAACTGATAGCAGCACTATGGAGAAAGATTTTAGGTTTTGAAGAGGAATTAAGAAATCCCTACAATACACAATGAGGCTTGATTCATATTCTTGTATTAATTTTGATACGACAAAGAAATAACACAGTTTATCACCTTAAATCATTTGACACAACTGAAGCAGGGTAACTACACTATTTTTGCAGGACTGACAAAGAAAGAAGATAAAAACATTGCTGTTCACACAACTATGATGTGAAAATATCATTTCTTTTCAAAAGTATGTTGGAATAAATATTAATTGCCAAGAAAAACATATCAGTGAGAATATGAGAAAGCTTTCACACAGACTCAATCTTTTGTTTGTATCCTGTTGCAGCCATAAGGTCATCATATCAAATTCTGATACTTCATAACCTGGCAGTGCTGGTTATAGGTGTAATAACCAACTATCATGAATAATATTAAATATTTTCCAGTGGTCTTGAGAATCTGGAAAGTCACAGTTGAGTGGAAGCTGGCAAACATTCTAATTTTCAAGAAGGGTAAGAAAGAAGACCCCGTTCATTTCAGGATCATCAAGTCTCACTTCACTGCCTGGTAAAATTACGGAGAAAATTATGCTGGGAGTTACTGAAAAACCACGTGAAAGACAATGTGATCACTGTCACAGCCAACATGAGTTCATGAGGGGAAGGTCCTGCTTAACTAATTTAATTTCCTATCAAGACAAAATCACTCATCTAGCTGATCAAGGGAAGCCAGTTGATGTTATTTTTACTACTGTTTCTCAGAATACTGTTCTGAGCAAAGTCACAATGTGATGGGTGAGCAATTGGCTGGTGGGTCTTGCCCAGAGGGTTATCAAACTGAGGTTACATCAGGCTGGCAGCCAATCATAGCAGAGTTCTCCAGGATTCCATTTTAGGGCCAGTACTCCCTCATGTCTTCACAAGAAGAGCTGTGCAGTTATGAGTGCCACTGTACAAAAAGGACATAAAGCTATTACTGAGTGTCAAAAGGGGGACAATAAAGATGGTGAAGGGTGTTGAGGGGAAGACAACTAAGGAATAGCCAAAGTGTCTCTTGGTTTATTCAGTCTAAAGAAGGGGAGACTGAGAGGACACTTCACAGCAGCCTACAGCTTCCTTATGAGGGAGGTGCAGGGAAGAGGCATGGTCTCTTTTCGATGACAGCGACAGAACCCAAAGGAACAGCTTGGAGCTACAACAGGGTAGATTCAGGCTGGATATCAGAAAAAGGTTCTTCATTGAGAGGGTGGTCAAGCGCTGTAACAGGCTTCTCAGGGCAACAGTCATAGCACTGATCTTCCAGAGTTCAAGCAGCATCTGGGCAATGCTCTCAGACACATGGTCTGATTTATGAGAGGTCCTGTGTGGAGCCAGGAGTTGGACTCAGTCATCCTCACAGGGCCCTTCTAACACAGATTATTCTTCAATTCTATGAAATAAGAGCTATGATGCTTTTTTTTTTTTTTTTTTTTTCCCCTTCATTTGACAAGAATAACAATGCATCTAGTTCATATTGGCATTTGAAAGCATTAAAATATTATGAGCAAGTTATTCTTGCTTGATAGTGGCCTCACAGGGTACCAGGCAAGCACAAGATCAAATTGTGCTGGACTGCCTAGACCTTTCCAGTTTTTGATTGCAGATTTGAGAGAAGGTGGTAGAGACTTAAGGGATTCTTATGTGTTCATTAGCACAGTTTTTTATGGCTTTATCTTCTGGAACTGACAGAACCTTTTAAACCTTTTACCCTCATAAGAGGATGGGAAGAACATCATCTCTTCTTTGCTGCATTATCTGTCTTGCCACCAAGAGTCATAAATAGTGTTACACTTCATAAATTCAAGCCTAACAACATCTGTATTTGTTCTATTATATGTAATTGAGTGGAACAAAGGTTATCACATCTACCATTTCTTAAATACAGTTTCATCTTTGAATACGAATCCAGATGTAATATAGGTCTATATAGCACAATACAGAAAAGCAGGTAATATCAGCCCAATACCCTATCAGAATACCCTCACAATGCAGGAATTTTGCTTTTATTACTGAGGCCATCTTGTTTGCAAATGTGACAAGCTCTGACAAAATGGTGCTGTGCTGAGTAGAAGTTCTCAAAATGTGTAACAGGTCCAGAACTTTATAATGTGCAAATTATTAACCTGACTTGTTTTTGCTATACACGTTCATATCACATTGTTTTTAAACTAACATGCTCCAAAAATGCATACACTGAGGATCTAATGCATTTCTTACACGAACAGAACTTCAGTTCTAGGCTGCATCAGAAGTGCAAATACAATTCCTCATATCCCAACAGCAATTTCATTTTCCCTAATAATTGCTAGATCGTTGTTTATCAGGTTCTAAATATATACTCAATTTTATCTTTTTCCAGTTTCACTGAAGTAAGCTCATTATCTAGTTTCAGCCTGTGATATACTTAATTATCTTGTTGAAGGACTCTGAAAGCTTATATAAATCATCTAATTAGCATTAGGTGTTATTTAGAATGTAATTCTCAAAGCTAGGTTCAGTAGCAGAGAAAAGTAGTGCATTGACTTTGATTGAATATATTAAACCCCTGAATGTAATGAAAGACACCACAGAATAAAAACAAAGAATAAAAACAAAGTAAAATGCCATCATCAAACATCCCCGTTCTTGCAGTTCTGAGGTGATAATACACTGAATTTTGAAGTAAACTGGGAAACACAGAAGTAAATACGCTTTCCTAGATTTCTGTTCCAATCTTTATGTTACTTGAGAGGCAGAGTTACTGAATATTAAAATGAAAAATCATGGAAACACTAAAGATATTTTCTTGAATTCAATATGATTTCATTAATATTATCTGCTACTCTAAAAACAGAAGGGCTGAAGCATTTATTAGGCTGCATATGCATTCATGCTGTTCTATGATGATGGAACATTTCAGCTCTCATTCACTTACAGAAGTCAGTATGATTTTTAACTTCTGGTTATTGGGAAAGCCATGAATTGATACGTGGTAATGAGTTATTTTTTCTCAAAATGTTTCTTCACCAATTCAAAAGAAAAATCCCTCATCTTAGGATATTTGGATACAACATATATTCATGCTCAACCAATACTCCTTTGTTGCAGAAGTATTATTTTGATACAACATAGATCCAAGAATACCATATTTGAGAGTGAGATCCTTCAGTCAAGTATCCCTGTTCATTTTCAATATCACAGCTCAAATTCACAAGGTCAAACAGCATTCTAATAAAATGCCAGCTCTCACCACAGCAGTCTCTTTAAATCTTGGCTCTTTATGTGACTGAAGCACTTTCAGCCTAGAACTAAATTGCATGTTTTTTCAGAGACCTAACTTCAGGCTTTTCCCTCATAACACCCAACGTCTAATTTTATTTTCCAAGAAAAATTCTTTATGAGATTTCCAGTTCTCCCCTTCTTTAGAACACTTAGTCACTCAAAAGAACTACAATTAATTTTTGTAATAAGTTCGCATGCTTTGCCAGGTAACAAACTGCAAAGAAAGAAATGACTGAGTTGACTGGAACTGGGGAAAGCACAAAGTCCCCTAATTTTTGATACCTTGTACACCATTTGGGTAATGGCTTCATTGCAAGTTATAAAGAACAAAAGAACACCTTCATAGAAGCAGCAGCATCTCAAACACCATTCCCAACTGATCCAGATCGTCGCTTACCACCTATTTAAATTTCATGGGCTTTTCCTATAGGAAGATAATCCATTTCATTTGCTCTAGTTCGGCAGTCTACAACAGACCATTTATGCTTGACACACTTATAAACCAAATATTGTAGAAATTAACTTTCCAACATACAGAAACATTCCCCCCCTTTTTTTTTTTCGTGATTGTTTAGGCTCCAGCTTAGACTCTATTACATAAACTGTTCTAAGTACTGGTTGGAATTTCTAAATATCAAAAGGTAAAACAATACAGTAGTTCAAATACTCGTAACACTGATTATTGTATTTTCATTGCAGACCTGTTCTGAGCATTTTGTGTATAAAAAATAATCAAAGGTCATAACACTGCAGTAAAAAAAGAGAAGTGCTTGCAGTAGCAGGCAATCCAGCCTAAGAGACTTACAGTTAAGGTGAGATAGAGTTAAGAACAATCCTGAACCTGAATTCTTCTTAAAACATAATACACAGGTAAAGCCCACGCAGAAGTACCCAGGAAGTTCATGCATATGGTGACACTACAGCAGTGTCTATGCTTTCCATGCACAATGCAGAGAGAGCCTGAGAGCTGCCACACAACAGGAAAGCTGCAATAGCAGGACAGTAATCTAGCTTACGGATGGGGCAGCATCAGCCCCAAGCAAGAGTTTCATTAGCCAAGCTTCACCATGTACTGCAGTTCAGTTCAAACTTCTCTGATTTTTCTAGGCACGTAGTACATTTCACCTCTCAGGAGAGGGCAAAATTTGCACAATCTCCCTGTGAAAGACTTCTGAATAGCGAGCGCTCCCCACACATTTGCTTCTTGAAGTTCTATCTACTTAGTTTATAATCTTAATTTATTTTAGGTCATTTTCTGCTATAACGCCTTGCTAAGATGACATGGGATATTAAACTGTATGCAGTATAAATGGAATAGGTTTTTGCCAGTGACATTATAAAAGCTGTGTGCAGCATTTTATGAAATATTCTAATTTACTCTGTAATGCCTCTGCTGCAGTTTTGCAAACATAACAGCGTTACTGAAAGAAAAGAGGTCACAACAACTGAGAATGCCAGTCATTCAACAACTTCATTCACACTCTGAGGTATTACAATTATCTCCACAGATCTCCTGGTGTCTCTTCAGTTCAAGTTATTCATAATAAACACTCAAGAGGTAAAATAAATGAACAAACAGTATACACTGGCAGTAGGCAAGTTGACAGAGATAAATAACAGATTCCTCTGCAAAATTTTCAAATTAAAATACAGCATTGTATTTACAAAAAATAAAATGAGACGGTTTTGTATTGCTATATTGAGATATTTCCTTTAATTCAGCATAGGCCACATGATTACACAATGAGGCAATTTTCAAAGGCTTTAAAATAATTTAAAATGAAAATTAATTTAGCAGTTAGATCTTTGAATTTATCTTGCTTTGTAAATCCTTCACAACAAAATGTTTTGCTTACTTCTATCAAACTATTTGTGGAGTAAAAGTTTCAGTCTACACAAAAAGATTGCCATAATCCAATTGCTTGTTTATTAACTCACATTAGCGTATTAAAAAGAATGCAAATTCATCCATATAAAGACTTATTTCTTGATTGGTTTTGGGTTTGTCTCTGAAACAATACAGTATTTGTATTGTCAGTACACCTTTAATGTATGCCCAGGAGAAGAGCAGAAAAAATTAATTAGATGAAATAGCAAATTTAACTGAGATGCAAAATGCAAAATAAGATTTAGAAGAGTCTGATGAAAACTTAAAAACTCTAAGTAATTTATCAGGATTGATGGGAAAAGCTTTCTGGGACAATTTTCTTCCCACCCACGATGCATACACAAGTTAATACAATTACATCATATAATAACATTGAAGAAGAAATCTCATCCCTCGATATTCAGAATTACCTCACTTTCCAATATACAGAGTACTACAGGCCTACTATTACAGAAATCAGAGAGAGCAGAGGATGCTGAATTGTGAACATAATATCAGAAAGACTGACGGAAGAATCAAGTATTAAAAAGCTCCTATAATATTTAAGAAACAACAAACATGACTTCCTAAAATACTCAACTGAAACACACAGGAAGAGGAACGATAAGAAGAGCTCCTGTCTACTGTTGATAAAAATGCTTCATTTTTCAATTTACTTTCACTTCATTTAAGTATTTTGTTTGCCAGGCAGACTCTTTGCTGTATTTCTCCTTTGAATTTGATTGACATGTACACAATCCGAATTAAAGACATGTTAATTAAGTGATAGAACACTACGATTGAACAGTATTTGTTAAACGGGAAAATAAAATTCAATCAGGACTAAACATGTTTATACAAGGCAACTTCATTTCAAAAGCAAGGGATTATTCTAATCAGAAATTGATTTGGATGTACAAGTATACAATTATTAAAATAATTCTAAAAGTAACTCATCTCCAAGTAAAATGCCATTTTCTAAGCCAACAGAGCATGTAATAGTTTATCATTACAAGCAAAGTTTAACTTAAACAAAAGTTAACTGCAATTCCTTGCAAGCCTTATTTTGGAAGGGACGGATCGCATTTCCTCGCTGTGCAATGCAAGGACACGACGTTGCAGAATGTTACAGCAGAGGAAAGAAAAAGTAATTTCTTTTCCATGAGGCTTTCCTTGTTTTTAATTACTGCAAATACTGAACTGCAGACACTTGTCCACTTAGAAGTCACCCAAAAAGCCTAAAATGTGCCTCAGTGTGGTGTTGACACACACAGGCGGTTCAAACTATATCTACAGAATTCACTTACCTCGTGAGAGTTCTCACAAACATTATTTCATCAACACAGTAGAGAGAAATACATTGAATGGCAGTATTATATGGAAGCCCCAGCATAGTGACTATTCTGTATTATTTAAAAGGCTATTGGAAGGAAGCATGTTTGAAGTGAAACCCATCTTGAACAAGTATTTGTATCTGTCAAAATCATTGTGAAGACTCTCTGGAATAGAATAATGTATACATTTCCTAACACTAACTCCTGTAAAACTTTCTTCTGGGATTCCATATGCAGTTATAATCTTAAAGAGACCAACTGTAACAGTAACACTAAAATTAACTAGCTTTTCTAACGCGATATATTGATGCCACCTTCTTCACTGAAGCACTATTTTGAAATAAACTTGTGCAGTTCATCATACCCCTGGAAGTGTGCTGAGGATAACATTACAGAATACAGTGCATAGCATCAGATACGCAATTTCAGCATAAAAATAATGTCATTTCCAATCCAATTCTGTAAGTTTTATACTTGGATGAACATTTTCTGAGTTTTTCTAATATTTAGCCAGTCGCAGTTCTATAAATATTGATTTTGATGTCTTGACATACCTGTTCTTCAAGAGCACATTTTTTTTCTCTGGAGTTCATACAGGAATTGTGGGCTTCATCCAGAAGATTGATATTTTCAGTTGGGTACCTCCATGAGAACAAGCTAAAAAAGGTATTTAAGAAGAAAAAAGTTACTTACAGTTGGCATATTCAGACATACCTTCAATGCTTGTCTCTCCAGAACTGGACTCTTCTGACTTCAGCTGCCCATAATTCAGGATATATTCGAAGATATTCACCTTGGCTAACTCTGCATGTAATAGCACTTTTAGAGAATGACCAGTCTGTAACTAAAACTGGGTTATATCAACATCTGCAGATATGGTACCCAACATCCTTCACCACTGAGTACAGATGACTACCTTAAAACCCTCAAAAATTTTGAATTTTAATTACAAGCTCTAACAACAATCAGTAAATGCTTTAAATCAGTTTCTATCAATTCCAATAAATTACTGTCTTATGAATATAATTATCAAATGAAATACTTAAAATCAAAATGAAGTCTGCACAGATGAAAGCAAAATTTGTCAAAGCTCGTTAAACTCACACGTATTCTTTCCAATTTAGTACAAGCTACAAGCACAAACAGCTATTCTAATTCAGAAGTGTGGCAACTTTCCAGATGAAAGTAATTCTAATTACCCTCAGCTACCTCACCTGTGCCTGAAACTGCACAGCTAAGGCTAGAAGTTCAGGTGCCTCCTACAGAAACTCCATGATAGGCTATTCATGTCCTGACTGGTGAGATGTTTCATATTCCAACCCTTTTTGTAAGGATTTCTTTTCTTCTTATCTGTACTGTGCTGCTGCTATGTCACCATGGCACTAACCAATATGTTTTCAAGTTTCCTAGTGACAGTTACAGTTTACACGTTGTCATTTGAATCTATTGAGTGTAATGGAGCTAGGCATGGACTGTACACCAGGGACTTGGGAAGCATGTGCTGCTGCCAGAGTCCTGGGCACAAGAGCACTAAATATTTTAATACAAAATCTGTTATTTGGGAGAGATTCATAAAATGTTCTTTAGTAGAAAACATCACAGTTAGAACAAGTTAAGAAAGAGGAAGAAGTATGATGGCGTTAATAGGGCATTGCAAGGTATAAACATTATCAGGAAAAGGAGACAAATCCTACAAGTTAATGCAGATCCAGGATAACTATAGAAAAAGTTTGGGCAAACGAGAGCCAGGGAAGACTGACAAATTAGTTACGATAGCCTATGGCTGCCCCAGCCAGTTCAGTGAACACTGAAAAATATACCATTTATCTGCTTACAAAAGCCACCTTTTTTGTTCTATCTTCAGCATAACATTTTCACTGAATTAGTAACTGCCTTCCATTTCTGCATAGTACTTAACAAATACATGATGACAGACATTGACTTACATGCAATGGTTTCATCTTTTTATGTGCCCCCATTTATCATATGCTGAATTATAAACCATGGATTTTTAGCACCTACAACATGTAATTTTTTTTTATTTTTGAATATAAAACTGAATATAAATCAAGGCAGTAATTTATTGGCCAGATAATTAACTCCTAGACATGCACAAAACATATATTATCCAGTAATTTTCTAACCGATGCCATTGATTCATAAATCATCTACATGATTTATGAAGTATAACATCAAGTCTGTAACAGAACATTTTGGAAAGAGAGTCAGAATCAGACAGTTCCTATTCAGGGACCTTGCTTTTATTTCCACTTCTTGAAGCTAATAGAGTGAAAAATTGCTCTTATTTCTCACATGCTACAGTAACAGCAAAACATGGAAATGAACACAATCACTTCACCAATACTACACACAAATGAAGTATTAATAAAAAAAAATATATAAGAGCTACCTTACCATGTAGAAAACAAGTCTTCCTCTCCCAGGCGCTTCCAGATCATTAAAGCTAACACCAGTTCTCTTACACTCATCACAATCACTTTTTTTTTTTTTTTTTTTTTTTTTTTAAGAAAATTAAATCAATATTCTAAACAGTTATTCTTTCAACCTAAACAAAACAGCTATATCACCCCCCAAAAAAGACATTCTGTTATACTTTGTCGAACCTCTCCCCACCTACACTTTCTAAGCAGCTGCCTCTTTTGAAGTGCCTTTCTTCTGACCTTCTGCTGGGGGGTGCAGCTCTGCTGCCAGGTGTGCCTTATGCCACAGGTGCCCCTCGTTGGGCAGCACTAATTGCTGTGCCCTGACCTGCCTGGGGAGGGGCAAACCTTGCACAGGGACCTCAGCTCTGAGCATAAAGAAATACTGCAATGCATTCTTGTTCCAGTTCAAAGTTAAACATCTGGATGCATAATTAGAAGAGATTATTTCATTTATCTCAAAAAAGGAAAAAAAAGAAAAAAAAAAAAAGAAAAACTTCAGTAACTAAGCAAGTTAAAAACTACAATTAAAAAAAAAATGCAGAGTAAGAAGTTTCTAGAGCTACTTACTGGAACAGATATGGGGCTTTTAGCAGCCACAGATAAGCAAAAGCTGCACAACAAAGGCCAATGAACACTTACCCAAACTATACTTGCAATAATCTCTTAAGTTTTTGCAACAAGTAAAATAACCAAAGCACCCTCTGCTTCTAGAGAAGACAGCTGAAGGACAAACCTGCTCACTATCGGTGTATTTAATAAGAAAAGCAAAAAGAAAATAAGCCCACCACAGCACTTGCTGGCGCAATGCTAAAATCTGATCATCAGTGTTGGCGCTGCGTGCTCACATTAAATCCCAGAGCTGAAGTTTGTGTCCCACCATCCAGGATGGACGTACTGCATCAGTCTTACTGCAAATACTTTGTAATGGACAAAAGAAGCCATGTAAACAGGTCCAGAGCCCTTACATTTGAGAAGCTTTTGCCAAACTGCCACAAGCAGAAAATTTGCTTTGCTACAGTTTTTTATGAACGGCTTCTGGTAGTTAGCGAGGTTCTGGAGTGTGCACTACTCCATTCTGAAATGAAAACAATTATCTGAAAGATTGTTTATGTTACTTAGTTTTTCTTTGTGTTCCGATCATACTGACTTGATTTCTGTTCTTACATTCAGAAAGGTAATTTTGTTAGAAACGAGTTCAAGTACTTCTAAATAATATTATAATTTCACTTTCATGATTCTTCTCACTCTTGTTTTTATGTTCCTAAAGCTCCTATTTTTAAGGTCTAAATCTTTTTGTCATCTTGAAGAATTCATTGTTTGCCCAGAAAGATTTAAAACTAATTATCTGCGGGACTAAATATTGTCACTCTGATAGAATCCTTGTCACGAACAAAGTGGAACAGGTCAGCAGTGTGAAGGTTGCACAGCTGCACACACAGAATTATTAGAAGACAGGAAAAGTGAGAAATTTATATGCTTGGACACCTTTTGAAGACTGCTATGTTCACATTAGCAAATGTCTCCACAGGCATTTAAATATTCATGAGAATACTGAAGAAGTAATACTTAATTGAAAGGAAAAAATGTTGAAACAAGAAATAAAAAGTAATCCTGAAAGTCACAATATGCAGAATGATCTTTTAAATATAGACTTTAAAACAGAAGACATGAAAATAGATGTGTGCTGAAAAAGGCAAAGAGCATGTTATTAATGAAGGAAGAAGCATTTTTTTCCACAGAACACACTGGTTTGGGCTGGAATAGAGTTAATTTTATTCAGTTTTATGGTGCTGTATTTTGGATTTGTGACCAAAATAGTGCTGATAACACAGCAGAGTTTAAGCTATTGCTGAGCAGCGGTTACAGAGTCAGCCTCTGAACTACAAATTAAACCCTAGGTTCTGAAATGAACTTAAACCTCAAGGATGGAAAACAACGTTACAGAAATTAGTACTGGAATAAATTTATTTTTAAAAAAATGTTTAGGATACCTAACATGGCCACCATAGTTCAATAGAAGGAGGAAGAGTGCCTCAAATGACTTTTAACACCTCTTGAAAACTTGTCTGTACAATGAGAGTGCAGCCTGCAGTTTGGGAACAGCGCCAGGGCTGAGCAACATGGACAAGTTTAAAAAAGGACCACCGATTTCTCTGCGCAGGTTGGAGGCTCAGTAAATCAAAGCTAGAAGTGCCAGTTCCAGCAGTTGTATTTCAGAGAGTGCATGACTCTGAAGTAATTCAAAGTAGGCAATAATCCATAATTTCTGAAGAGAAAAGAGAAAAGATCTGTTTACTTCTTAATAACAAGACAGAGCAGGAAGCTTACTGCAAAGGAAATTGAAACCACCGAAGAAAATGGAAATTGATTAATTATTTTTCCTTGGCTCAGGTAACTAAGCTCCACACTGAGACATTAAGGAACTGAGAAGAATCATCAGAAAAGCTGCACATTTAATAAGACTATTGATCAACAGTCCATTTTTATATCTGTCCAATTTCAGAGCCTTTGTGCCACCAAACACTTGCATGTATGTCCAGTAACGTGGACTGAATCAATGTCACCATTCTCACCTGTGCTTCACAACAGATAATCCAAGAAGGACAATTTAAAATTATATGACAATCTGAAAAAGATTATTTTCAGCATGTATTATCAACGGAAATAAATCCATGATGATAAGCAAACATCGGCATAGGCCAGGTGTCCAAGGTCTAGACGCCCGACTGCATATACTTAAATCTATTTCTGAGAGTCTAAAGATATGGCCCTTGTTAAAGAAACTGAAGTGTATCAACAGTTCCTACTGACTTGGGAGAGAATTGAATTCAACACCACGTGCAACTCAAGCACTTCTAAATTATTCACTTCATGACCAAATAAATAAGTAGAGCTACTCTAGTTAGTACCTGAGCAGTTGAAATCTACTTAGCACAGCTGCTGATGTTGTTACAGCTACTGCAGCATTAGTTCAAGAGAAGGTTACAAAACTCATTAAATCTCAGGAAATAATTGACTGGTTCTCAAGTATTTCGAAGTCCTTGTTAATATAAATTTTTTAACAGATAGACTAGCATCTAGAAAGTTATTCATAAAAGATATTATTTTATTAAACATTTCAATACTTGCCCTTCAAATCTCCACAAGGTTCCTATGTGTTTAAGCAGTATTTTCAGTATGTGCATTTGCCTGCGTTTGTGGCTGAGTGACCTCTTTGCGATACATGTCTGCATTTCGAGGTATCAAACAGCAGACAACAGCAGAAGGCACTGCGGACAGGCTAGCAGCTGCCAACTCCAGACTTTATAATTGGTTACCATCTGGGAAATATATATTTTTTAAAAGCTACAGGTCAGTAATTTTACACTGTGAATTTTTAAGAGACACAGCAGGAGGTAATTGAAAACAAAACGAAGATATACAGAGAAATAAATCAAAACAGAATTAATACCATGAAATATAAAATTAAATGTTTTTAATGAATAAGTGATCAAAATAATAGTTAAGTCACTTGAGAGCAGAGCTATGGGAATTAACATGAAATGATCTCCGTGAAGACAAAAAGAGTGATTATCATAAAATATTGCTATGTCTGGCAAAGATAATTAAACCTACAAAGTGTAACTCTAAATAAGAATAAATTGAAAATGAGAAGTAAAATCCTAAACCAAAGAAATAAGGAACAAATGGAACAGAAAAAGAAATTGCAAAAGAAGCTGTGCAAATGAAGAAAGTAATAATGATAAATGGCATGGCAAAACATGACAGAACACTTCCTGAGAAAATGGCTCAAGGGAACAAACTGTTCAGCTATAAAGAAAGTCAAAAGTAATCTTGCAGAAGTTGGGTTTTTTTCTGCTGTTGTTTACTTGTTATTTTGTTTTTTTTTGTTGTTGTTGTTGTTTTTTTACTTGTTTTGTTTTTTAAAAGAGAAGCTGAAAATGACTCAGCTGCTCTGTAGAGCATTTCCCATACCTCTTCTTCTTTGTTAACTTAGAGGAAAAAAAGTGAATTGCATTACGTGACGTTAGGAATGTAGTATGATTAGACAGTATGAAACCACCAGACTAAGCCTTAAAAACAGATAAATCAAGGAAAAGTATATACTGACAATCAGAGCTCATGGACCCAAACAGAATGTTTGGTGCACTCTGTTGTAATCTTTATTTGGTACCTGAATACAAGGTACTGCCAGCACGTTTACCAAACACACTCTTCTCGTTTAGAAGCTACAAACAGCATTTAAAATAAAAGTTGTTTAAGGAGTCAGTGGACACCAAACTAAGTTTATTGCAAGAAAATAAACTGAATTGGTAGGCCTATGTACACGCAGGTACAATGCCAGCTGAAGTTAAGGGCTTCAGATACAGCCAAGCAAACAAAGGATAGGCTGATTCTTTTACACAAAATTATTTGGATATATTTACTTTTGAAGATACTTCTCCTACAGCTCCTGTTGGGAATTGTAGCTCATGGCATCATTGGAAGAGGTGCTAAAAGCATATGTAGAGTGGGAAATTTTTCATTGATGTCCTGAAGTGACACTGCCTGTGTAATCTCTGCCATTTGGCACTGGGGCCTTTCCTTCTCTTAATATCATCATTCAGAATAGTTTCGTCCTTCAAATTTTTAACTTGCATTTTTATTACCTTAACAGAACCAGCAGCCTATAAACTCACCCTTTATCTTTTTTTGTCAGTTGCCCGCTAGGTCTGAATTAATTAGGAACAGTGAATACTTTTCTCTATTAACCTGCTTTACAGAACTCTTATCATATAATGACCAAATACAAAATATTATCTGTATGATTCTAATAATCCTCAGTCACACAGATAAGCAAACACCATGAACATCCACAACAAGAATTTTACAAAGAGAAGCACCTTGTCTGATCTACATAAACCCTGTTAATACAAACATGCATTAGAATTGCTCTTCTATGCCTTTTATCACCAACTAGACTTCAAAGCTGACCCTGCTCAGACAGAGGTTGGACCAAATGGCCTTAAGACATCCCTCCCACCTAAAATTAGTCTAATAATATTTTGCCTAATGTTAAGACAAATTAAGGACAGAAATATTCAAAACCTCTTGCTTTTCTTGCAGTTACAGAACTGTTTATTATGTCTGGCAATTCAACTGCACCTGTGGCATCTGTAAAACTCAATTCGTTCTGAGGCTTTTACCTTTTCTAACTGAAACTGACCATTGGGTTGAAAACATCTTGAAGGGGATGAACCATATGATTCTTGAGAAAAGTAGTATGCTAGCAGTATAAAGCAGGGAAGGTATTCTGACTATGAGTGAAGATAAATATTCAAAGCATCAGGTTTGTGAGGAATATGAAATCATATAGTACTGCTTATTGGCTCTCAGAGCATGCAGATAAATGTGGTCAGTATCCTTTGTTGCTTTAAACAATCCTGGAAAGTAAATTTGAGTAATTTATAGAAAAGCAGTCAATATTCTATTTGGTTTTCATTCATCTTTGTCCAAAACATGAAGAAAGAAATGTATTTGTAGAAAACAATTAATGGCTCCCATACATACATGTTAGTTCAGGAGCCTATGTCATATAGAATCCTTCTATATGACTGTCAAATTCCTGCTGTCCTTACCTGAGAAAAACTAACAATCAAACGAAATCACATAAATGCATAAATGAAGACTGGATTTTTATTTTATAGAAAGAAATAGTTTGACTTTTCAGAAAGTGCTGATATTGTTAATTTTCTTTTTTTTTATTTATTTATTTATTTTTTTTACCTGAGATGTGAAATCAATTTTCCATTTTGGGCTTTGCAGTTAATGCTAATGATCATCACCATCAATCTAAACAATATTATTTTAAGCTCTTTGCTATCATGAGCAAACCACCCCTTATGGAGCATTTGCAGTCTCAAGAATTACCTCTTCTTTCCCACCTGTGAACCAAAATCAAGCAAACATTTCCACAGCAAAATAACATGATGAAAATGTTCCCCATGCCCTTAGTCCTTTCAGCAGGCTATTGCTAAGAGGCAGCCCATAATAGCAAGCCAGCTGTTCACCAATTGCATAGGAAGAGGCTGTGTATTTCACAGCCTTTGCAAAGCTCAGTCATATACAGTGAAATCAAATTGTTTTTTTTTTAATCAAAAAGATGACATACTTTCAAGATTAGCTACATTTGGTCTAAGCAGTTAACAAATGTTTATGACTTCTCACAATATGGGTGATATTGCACATTTCATTGCAAACATATCACATTTGTGCAAACAAATGCAATACCAATAAACACGATAAAGCCCTTTTAGATAGCCCATTTTATACACAGCTAATGAAAAACATTCCTAGGCAATATAAAAATTATTGAAACTACACTGGATTGGCCTTAGTATAATTGAGATAACAATCCAGTCTGATTCGTATGAAAGATAAAACTGGCAGAACAAGCTGAACACAGATCTGAAACAACTTCAAGTCAGTACAACATACCAGTGGACAACATGGAAAGAAAACTGAGAATAAAACACAACCAAGGCTGAAAAGCTACAGAAACATCATGTCAATATGGTACTTGGAGGCCGAGCAAGGTATCTCTTGTAAGCCAAGTGAAAATTCCTGAAAGTGGGAAGGTTGAACCAGATGTTGTTACAAAAGATTTCAGAACCACCGTAACATACTTCAGCTTTTCAAGCAAGTAGTAGCAATAGCAGCAGCATTCTTAATTAATTAATTAATGGAAATATTTTCACTGATGCATCTGGCAGATTAGATAGCAGAAAAGTAAATGGTAAAATCTACATCAGGATATACCTTTCTGAAGAAGATAACTAGATGTACTGAGTCTTGCTGCTGAGGACCACATTGCAGAGGGAGTGAAATAAAACATCCTCGCTACTCCACGTCTCAGAGAAGCACCATCTACTGACAGCTCAGGATAAACTATACTATAGTGTCAAGCAGTGTTACTGCCATGTCTCCACTGAAACAGAATTATGCAATCTGTATTGCAAAGACTAAAAACTTGTCAGAAGGGTTACCACAAGCATCATTCAGGAAAGGTTTTAAGGAGAAGAAAAGGTGGCCGTACTTCCCAGTTTTTCCCTCCTAAAATGGAGAACTACTGGACCCAAATTGCAGAGGGGCTGCATGGTTCATTGGCAGGTGATCGATGGTATCTAGTTATTAAGGCAGATATAAGGCTAGGTATAGAGTTTATTGAATACCAGTCATGAAAATAAATTATTCAGTGAAGAACAGCAAAATTCATCTATCATTTATACGATTAATATTTTTGTAGGTCTCTAGCCAGCTTCACTGGATATGGTATTGTTCAGCTGTAGGTCAGTACTATGAACCAGGCTGCCAGTGTAAAAAAGTGATTAATGATTGATAGCTAGATGAAAGCCTTACTCTAGTTCCGATAAGAATGGAACCAAAAAGGTTGAAGCTGTATGCTTGAATATAAAAGAGTAGTAGAGAATTTAAGAACCAGGAAATTCTAACCAGCTCTGCCACACACACTGCCACACACACAGACATTTAAACGCTCTCTGCCACAGGTCAGAAACACCATGCAGTTTAAAAGTGAGACTGGGATCTTAACAACACACCTATTATACACACTGAAGAGTCTGGAATCCAGAATGTCTCAGTGCTTGCTCCAACTTGTGGCACTAAGAAAGCTCTGGCCATTTTCAATTTGGTAACTAGTTTGTCACTGATTTCCACAAAGCAAGAACTTCAACTTAATCTCTTAGAACAAATTTTCTGTTTTCACTTCAGAAAGGGCTCTCAGCTTTTGGAATGGACCAAATCCCCTGTGATGTACTTTTACAAGAGTTCACTTTTACTTCCTGGTCAGCATCTTCCTCCCTAAAAAAAAAACCGCAAGGTCCTGACTGTAACAACATGACCCCAAAATGCTTAAATTTTTCCTCCCTCCTGTCACCTGAGTTCAGTAAATTCTGTCCTTCATTAATTACATTTACTGTAGTTCAACTCTGAAAAAAATTCTCTTTCTTGCAATCTTCTCAATGCAGAAGAGCCCTTAAACCGCATTGCTTGTGACTGTGATTACTTCGCATATCAATATTGCTTATCCTCCCTGCCAAACAGGTCTTTCCATTTAGGTATTCCCAAGCGACTGCTTTTGAAATAAATGCCTTCGGGTATTTTCCTTCTTAAGCACCCACTAAGTGCAGTTTTAACAGTCTTAAGTAAACAAGGTAAATTAAATCAGCATTGCATTTCTCATTTAGATGGTGATTTTAATTGCGATAAAAGTTTAATAGCACATCAGGCGGTCTGAAAGATGTTGTAAACAATCAAATTACTTCATGGATCTTGTTTACCCTAACACTTATTCTAAAAGAATCTGTACCTATCAAGGTTTAAAAGAAAAAAGAAAAATTACATCTTTCCATTTCATCCCTCGTTTGCCTTATTTCAAAAATTTCTCAAGTGGTTTTGAGGGCACTCAGCACAAACTGTCCTGGGGATCGGTCACCACTATAGAAACACAACAGGATTGCAGGAATGACAGAATTTGAGTTACCTAGAATTGCACTGAAGATGCTTTCCCTCACCTAAGTGCTCACACTGATTCCAGCTGTGCTGTGCCCTGTCAACAAAAAACAAAAAAGTATTGTCAACAAAACAACACTTTTCTGGGAAGAGCTTCTCTTTTAGTTCTCAGAAAAGCTGAAAACTTCCACAACAAAGGGGACAGGAGAGGATTTCAGGACAAACAGACTAGCTTCAGAAATAAAAAGGAGTAGGCAGTATCCATTGCTATTTAAAGTCGAGCACCAAATAGCACGTGGAACCATGTGAAACGCCAGGGAAGTGGCTGAACAGCAAAGTCAACCAAGCTTTAAGAGGGCCACATTTTCTGCCCTACAATGTACATGCCAGAGAAGACCAAAACCTTTTAAATTCATAAATACATTATATCTATAAATACATGTATTTATGTTTTGATACATAACCCATTAAAACACCTACTTTTTGAGTAGCAAAACCTCAAAGCAAACAGAACACCGTGAGCTACATTGATTTATTCATTATTTCATTGCTAAAGATGGAAGGAAAAACATGTCTCAGAGGAGTTTCTGCTTTAATGAGTACCACAGGATGTTTCCCAGTGCCAAAATACAGCCTTTACAGAGAGAAGGGGGAAAAATACCAAGGGAGAAAAATCAGCAGCACTAAGGGAACCAGAGGTTGTGGAAGGGACATTAGCAGCATCAGATTGTCTTTGCTGAGTCCACTCCTGGAAAGTGCTCCTCACCAGCCCGTGCTACTCATCTACAGAGCAGCCTTATTTTGGAGCATGAGGGCATAAATGAATACCAAGCTTACTCTGAAACAGGCCTTTGAAGCTAGAATATACGCAGAAAATCTCTCCACATGTAGTAAATGCTGCCTTCCTGCAAAGCAATTTCTACCAGGTCAATTTGGGGAATTATTTAATACAAATTATCTAAATAAATAATGCAGGAATAAACCCATTGAAAAATTAAACTTTCTACACATCAGTTCAAGTCTAAACTAATTAAAACCTTACTGACAAGTAGCAGCATTACACAATTGTTTATGATCAGCCAGGTTAAAAGAATAAACTTGTAAAATAAATATGATTTAATGTGACTTACTAAAGTAATAGATTTGCCCTTCCAGTATCACACATAATGTGGAAGACTGTTAAACCTGTCATAATTTTTCACACTATTCATGAGCCTGCTAATCAACTGCAATTGATAATATGAAATATTTAACTGTGTAATGTTTTATTAAACCGTGTTCATGAAGCGTTAATTGGGAAGTTTTGCTAATATGATAAAGGGCTCTTACAAAATATGGGAGCTTTGGTTCTTGATGGATTTTAATGCTGTATATTTTGCAATTTTGGTCACAGAATATCAAAAGCAAAAAGGTAATACCATGAGAATGTACTGTGTAATTAGCAGCAGTAATTACACCTTACATCAACAACATTTCAACTGATGGTCACAAGAGCAGATACAGGAGTCTAAGCTGCCTCATGGCTCCCCAGAGATCTGGAGAAGGCCAAGATGATTAACTTTCTGCAGCAAACTGCCCAGAATTTACTCCAGTTAAAGACATAAGAAGTTAAGATGCAACACATAATTTTCAAGGTGTACACACAGCTGATCTGCTGGCTGGTTGCAACTGCAATTAACACAGCCTGTGTGAGGGAAGCCTGTGAATTACAATGTAAAAACAACAAAATTAGCAAGGTGTAGCAAAAGAAAACCTCAGAGCTTCTCTTTAAAGGGGCCTTACAAGACAACTGTGTTCCTCAATGCTATGCTTTCTCCTTCCCCTTCACACTCTCACTTTTTTCTCTAAAAGCAACCTGGTTTTGCTTTCCCTTCCTTTCTTCCAGGTCATTTTTTCAAGTATACTTCAGCTACCAGCCTGGCCTAGAGAACTCCAGTATTCACTTAAAAATGAAACCACGAGAAGCAGTCATTCTGAAGAGGTCTCTACGACAGCAATTCCCTACCACTGCTGTCCTACCTCACATCTGTGTTCAGGGCAATGGCTCTAATCCACTGCAGAGATCTCTCAGAGTATCAATTCTCCTGTAAGATATTGCCCATCTCCAATTACTATCTATCTTTTGAGAATATCCAACAACTGCAGTTATCCAGAGGGAACAGCCTGAAGGGTCAGACAGAGTCCAGAGGAAAAATTTTAATCAAAATAGATGACATAGGATTGGTTTCTAAGAAAGAAAGGTAGACTTGTCCAAAACAACACTTACCTATAGATGCTCACTGAATTTTCTGGAGTCTCAAAAAAGATATTTTGCGTAATTCTAGTTTCCCAGACAGAAACATGCTTCATATTGCTCATCAGCAGAGAGTTCAGGCACTTGGAGGAGTGTTGCTTTTTATACATGTAAAAATCTCAACAATTTTAGCAAGCACCAGATTGATCACAAGGCTGAGACCAACTTGGCAATATGTGCTCAGTAAATTTTACCACAGCTTTGCAGGTTGCCATATACCTAAAAGTCCAAGACAGATACAGTCTTCAGAATTGACCTCAAATTGCTGGAAAATGAGCAGAAACAGAAAGGACTTGGTTCTGTTTTTTAAACTTGCCTGTTTTCTGTTGTTTAGATTGAAATTTCTTTGAGATCATGAAAATAAGTACAAAATGAATCTGATATCACAATTGATGATGAGTAGAAGGAAGGGTAAATACATATTCAAAGTAAAAATCATGGAAAGATAACACCAGCAGTCTGCAATGTGAAGTTAAGGTCAAGCACTTCAGCATCTCGAACTACCCTTAGAAATGAATTGCCTATGTTACTATCCTGACTCTTTTTTCAGTTTGAGGGAAAGTCCCAAAACTCCAGGTAATTAGCTAACACTGCCTGGATGAGCACGAGCCCAGGGGCTGTAGCCAGGTAATACTCCTTACCCTGCAAAAAGTCTTACTTCATTAAAAGAGTTTATAAACTTCTGACAACTTGTTATAAGTGAGGGAGTTTTTTCAGCTGTGGTGAGAACCTCTCCCAGCAGATTTACTGGTAAGTCATATACTTGATACACTTGATATACTATTAAACTTACACTTGACATTATGTCTATGCAGTGCCAGCTTCCTTGCAAAGTGTGCCGACAAGAGCTACAGACATTAATATTCAGGACTGGGTTTAAAATCAGTGAAACTGACTTTAATGCCATACCATGTTTCTTAAAGAGAGGTTCCAGTGAGATACAAATGCAAAAGATGAGGGCAATATGTGAAAACAAGCCTTTGTGGCATTTATTAGAAGGAAAGACCACAAAATAAGGGAACTGTTACATGACAGTTATTAGACAAACCTCAGACTACAAGTTTCTACTGGTTTCTTACAAGACTTCAGCTGAAACACGGCAGAGTATTATTCACCTCCTTCAAGATAAAGCATTCCCACTAGCACCATTACGCCTAAAATGTAAGGAAAAAAGTAGCGAGAACATTAAGCTCACCTTCAGAAATCATTTACAGTACTGCAGTCATTAAAGAGAAATACTTCTGAAAATAAATCCCAATGAAAAAGTTCCAGCTCATGCTACATCTCTTCCACCCTATGAACATTCCTCTCACACAATCACTTTGTTCAAATCACATGGAAGAGCGTAGAGCTGAAACAGGTACAGTATTGCCCCATACTCTCTACATTGTAAGGAGTGAATGCCACATAAAAATGCTGCTAGATGTAAAGAAACTGGGGGAGAAAAAATAAAGCTCCACATGAGTTGCACTAACAGCATCCTCACTCCCAAACAGCTCCAGACTGCACAGATGAGCAGATGCATATCCCCCACCGACTTCAATGGGACACAGTTTGACAGTGGTCTAACTTATCCATGCACATAAGAATTCTACTGGATGGAACAGGATGCAAACAAGCAGCTGAAAGTGATATTGCTTAGTTCACTGGAGACTTTTTGCTTCACAGCAAATTGTAAATTTACTGTAACAACTGCTATACTCTATACCATACTGTAATATTGCTTTGAAGGGTGTTTTTAAACATTCATTAAGAACGTATGCCTGTCAGTGTTTCTATGTGTTGTGGAATACTGATTTCACAAATAACTCAGCCTTTAAGAACAAGCCTGACAAGGAAGATCTGAAGACGTCACATCTAGTCTTGGTATTTATATATATCTTATTAAATGAACTTCATATGAACACATTCACTACCCTCACACAGCAATATTCCTCTCCTTTAAAAGTGGGATATGTAAGCACAAATAGGCTGTACAATAACAGTTCAACAAAGCTGATAACTAGTCTCCAGTTTCCTGTTTAAAATTCCCAGAAAGCATTCCTTACTGTCCATATTAGAAACACAAGCATACATATCAATTATTAGCAGAACCATTTTCATTGCTGTAGGAAAGCTGATGACATGCAACAGGTTTTCTACAAGTTCAGACAGTTCTCAAGTATTTTGTATACCAGGAAGTACTGGAAGCACAGTATGAAAAACCGTAAGGGAACACTTTTGGTCTCACACTGATGGTGTTTACATTTCTAAACACAGCAATACTCTGTTCATCTTCACATGGTAAGCTTAAAAAACATCTGTATTTCCCCTGTTTCTTCCTGCAATGCACTCCTTCCCCACTTGAATTTTGTCAGTTCTGGATTTTTGGACATATTTAAATGTTTGCTCTGTATTTTCCCTAGACAGTAATGGAATTCTGCATTCTACCAAATGGCCCACCGCATTTCTTGTAGCAAACCACCACTGCGACTAATTGTATTGATGACAAAGATCATTAAAATCCAAAGAGGGTCATCGCATGCTTAAAACAGTATAAAAGTGTATACAAGAAATCTCACTGCATTACGTTATTGTTCCTAGAATAAAAAAACTAAAGCAGAATTTGAAGGAAATGTTGATCTCCCTATTCAATACCCAAACAAACACAATGTTCCAAATGTCACTGTCTCAAAAGAGAATGTCCAGTAAAGACTGATATAATGGATAACTGCTTGATTGCCCTTTGGCTTTATGAGAGGCTTATAGAAAGAATTTTGCTTACCTGTACTGTCCTGTGAACATGCAGTCCAGGAAACAGAAAACTCAGGACAAAAAAGTATTTTATATGCCGAGTCGGAGGATTTTGGTTGCGCTGCACCTCACTGCAACGCCTGGGCTCTGCTACGGCAGCGGCTGCTGTAAGGAGCTGGCTGGCCCTTCAGTGGTCTTCTGAGGGGACAAGGTCTATTTTCAGCCTGGCTGGAACATTTTGCACAACCACAGGTGCAAGAAGGCATCCCATAGGAGGTAAAAGATTTTGGTTTCCAAAAATCCTGACAGGATGATGTTGTGCAACACTCTGTGCCTCTGCACTGCAGTCTGACAGCCCGGTGGTCGATGGCACAATGCAGAGCAGCCCCTGCAAGTCACCAGCGGGCAGAGCAGGGCTGGCAGGTGCTGCAGGAACCCTGCTGTTATCCTCCATCCCTGCAATGCATAAGCTGACTCTGAGAAGCCATTTCTTTTGCTGCTTTTGCTCTGGATGTCTACGCACAGGTGCTGGCTGCGGGGGCTGTGAGGAGAGGAACAGGTGGTCCCAACCAGTTCCAGAAGGTTCTGCTGCAGGGCACGGCTCAACCAATCAGAGGCTGGTTATCAGTGCAGCTGGACAAAGGGTTTGGCAGAGGGAAAATGGTGCCTGCCTGTAGGAAAGGAGTGAGAAGCCGCAGTATGAGCAGGGAGCACCTTGCTCTGAAGCAGAATATTCCCTGAGGAAGAAAGTAATGCAGCCTGGGAAATAAGCAGGAAGAGTTGGAAGGTACAACGAAATTAGCAAGCTGTGACCTAACTGCAGCTAGAGAAACGTGGTGGGATGATTCACGTGACTGAAGGATGACCATCAAGGGGCACAAGAAGAAATGGGCAGGGAAGGAGGGGCAGGGCAGTTGTCCTCTATGTTAAAAGGTGGACAGAATGCAAAGAGCTGCCTATGAGAAACAGGTTGAGAGCTTCTGGGTGAAAGTCAGGGACTGGACCAATAAAGGACATCTGGTGGTGTTCTACACACCGCCTGAGGAGGGGGAGCCTGTGGATGAGGCCTTCCTGCTTCACAATCCAACATGAAATCTGGAGCACACCATCTCCCATAGTGAGAGGGAAACAGATGTCAAACTGGATGGCATGGAAAGGAGGAGGTGGTCCTGGATTTTACCCTTCCTCACAAACTATGTCAATGGACAAATATTACCAAAAACACAAACAGTCTTGTTCATATTGTTCTAATACCTTACTGCTTAACATTCCTGGTCACAAATCTTATTCTTTGATCAAGTGTTATAAAATCCTATGAGTGTCTTCTTGGCTTTCCAGCATACTTTCTGAATAACTTTTTTTCAATCTCTAGTTGTGAAAAACAATCTTATAAAAAGCAGGCTGCAGATGGAAGCCTAGCCTTTGCTAAAGAGAACCGAGCTTGTTAGAGCAGCTTTCAGAATCCCAGATGCTAACTGTATTTTTAAAGAACTTTTAGATACATTGAGGACTAAAAAAAATAGTTGGAATCTGTAGTTACTACTCATTGTACAAGGGGATTTGATAGCTTTGGTCATGGGTGCGTCATACAGTCCACTGCAAGCCATTTTAAGACCCACAATTCCCACAGGTTTTCAAAGTTATGTCAGTCTCTTGGCTGCCTTGTAGTTCCAGTGACAAAACGTGGGGGACTGGCACTATTCTGTATGTAGATGTCTACACTGACTTCTGTGACATAGTTTAAGGATTTTCTGAGGTAACAAGAAAAAGAACTTCAAGTTTTTTTTTAATGCACGACTTCAGATCAGAAATATAAAAAGCTTAATTAGGAACCCTTAGAGCACGGAGTTTCTAATGATACTGCTGAAACCTACTGAGAACACACCAGTAGGTTAAGGGGCCCACTCAGATTGCCATAAGGATCTCACGAGTGGCACTCATTTAGCTTTTCACAATTTGTAAGAGCTTTTCTGAGAGAAATAACCTGAATTCCTTTAGGTGTCTGTGAATATATAAAAGTATGATATATTCCACCTTTCCTGTAAAAAGTCCAGCTCACTTCTGACTTGTGTCTAGCCTCCTTTGTGCCAGTGCCTGAGAATCAAGGGTTCAGATGGCAGTTACTTATCCCTTTGTGTATTCCTACTTTTTATCATGTCTTTGGAAGATTTCTGCTTTTGAACAATCCCTTTGTTTGCAAGGTTTTGCAATGGAAGCTGTAGCTGCTGCTTTCAAAATTCAGAGAAGCAATTTGTACTCTAACTCAACACAATGTGTTTGCTGCATGTGTGCACAAGCACACATGGGCCCAGCTGCTACATGCTCTGCTCCTGCACTTGAGGCTACTACAGCTGCAGACTCCGTATTGAAATAAATTTCTGGGCATTTTGTTTGTAGTAATCTGCCTCTCAGAGACATCTGTGTTTAAATTTTCACACACTAAAACTGCTTTGGCTATAGCTGCAAAGGTAGTGAAGCTTCCAGGCTGAGGAAACACGCTGTTGTTTCTTTATCAAAATTTGAACACACAATTGTCAGCAATGCAGTCCTAGCATAATTTCCCTTTCTTAACACCTTTTTTCCTCATAAGTGACTTCAGATCCTGCGGCATTAATCAAAGACTAACACAGAAAATGTAAATAACCCAATGATACCCAGAGTAGATGAGAGTCCATAACCTCGGGCAGCTCAGTTTTATGCTGCCTGGGGAAAACGAGAGTCCTGCTGGCATTCACACTGAATGGGATCAGCCAGGGTGTCACAAACAGGAGTGTTTTACTTTATAAATTTTACATCTTACAAATAATTACACTGCCCAACAAACCATTTGATTCAATCATAATAAATTTAACTGCAAGTAACTTTGAGTAATTATACTAAAGCCAGGATTGAGCAGAAAATACACTTGATTCAGTTGGGAATTACCTGATAAGAGGATGTATCAGACCAAATGGACTGAGTGGTAACCCAGGATAGGTGCACTGTGCGTTAACTCAACAAGTGACTCTCTTATAAGCCACAACACCAACAGTGTAAAATGCATTATACAACAAACTCCTCTCGGAGAGCCATGTTCTTTGTGCCAAGTTTGTTTTGTTAGAAGTGCCAAACTGGCAATATTAGAATCCAAGCTCCTCTTTTGTTACAAGAACTGCAAAGAGGAACAGCAGCTCCTGTGTACTGCTGTGTTTCAGTTCAGCCCCAGAGTGGCTGCTTCCAGAGACAGGAATAGCTTTTCACTCACAATATTAATTCATTACTAATTAAATATGATTTAATTTAAGTCTCATTACTACCTTGTTACATACTAACTTATTAGAATAACCTTACTTCTGCTACAGTGGTTACAGCTAACAACAAATATAGACCGATTTTTAGATACTTCACACCAGAAACCATTTTATTCATACTGCAGAGACCGAGCAGCAATGTGAAACAATGTGAAACAGCTTGAGCTATGTCTATGGGATGAATTCAGCTGTGTAATCTGTGTGGAAGAATTTAGTATCCCATTATCAGTATCTCAGGATGTCTAGTCCCAGAACGTGGTAACAATTCCCTGAAAATAATTATGTGAATTACTGCATAATTAGAACAGATACTTCTTACCTGTATGCCTTGATTTAGCTGTTCCAGAGACAAAGTATTATTCCTCTCAAACAGCTGATAGCTCATCGGTCACATACTTAAGTTACTGCAATGCTTATTCTTTGAGAATTCACTGGAGCAGTTTAAGACAGAAGGCTCAAATGTCTTTGACCTCACGTGAGGAGAGTGACTCAACAAATCAAAATACACATAAGATATATAGAGGATGGGAAAACTAGTGAGTGTCAGGCATAAAAGATGCAAGGAGAAACGTTCCATTTAAAAGATGCCAATCATAGAAGTTCTTCATTCCTATTCTTGTAAGTGGCGAGAATTTTGATAAGGGCTTCTTGAAAGAAATGAAGATTAAACGGGACATTGTATAGCTAGAATTCATGAAGCCATATTAATGGAGAAATCTGTTATAGCCACAGCTTCATATATTTAAATTCAGTAACAAGAGCTTCCAAGGCTCTTGACTCTTAGCAAATATATGATCTCAGTGGGCTCCACTGTACAGATGCCAGTGCACAGACCAGGTTACCCAACGCCCCAACCAGCCCAGCACTGAGCATTTCTGGGGACACGGCTTCCCTGGGCATCCTGTGCCAGCACATCACCAGCCTTATTGTAAAGAATTTCTTCACTGTATCTAATCTAAACCAACTCTTTTCAGATTAAAAAGAAGAAGAAAAGTAGACTGCAAAACAACAATACAAAATGTTGTATTGTTGTATTTGTTTCTTATAATTTTCCTCTAAAAACAGTTACTGTGTGACCAGCATTTCAGTTACAGCAATGAATTTTAAGCACTGTTTCACTTGCACTGCACTGTGCTACAACAGAACCATGGAGTCGGTGGAAAAGCACAGATGTAACCAAGGGAAACGTTCACTCATTAGCAGTGAAGGTCACAATCAAAGTGATTTTAAGTCCTCTGGCATGCCACAAAACATATCAAGCCGCTCATCGCATCTTTTCCATTTTAATTTCCAAGAATAAATGATGTAGTACAATCTCAGTTTCCAGAGCATCTTCTTGAACGTGTGCATCTTTTCTACCATGCTTTTAAGGGTATAGCTGCCAGCTTCATCTGCCCATTTATCAGCTTATCATGCATGCATGTCCTCCCTTCAGCCAAGCTCCCACTTATACAGAGAATGACCTATGAACTAACTGATTTTTCACAGGCAATCTACAGATTTCTTCCAGTTACTGTGCCTTAGAACAAAAAAAAAAAAAAAAAAAAAAAAAAAAAAAAAAAAAAAAAAAAAAGCAGCCAAAAAAATTAATCTCTGATGAGTTGAGAGAAATATTTGTCATCTAGATATAAAAGTGACAGTAAAGATCGGAAGTATCTAGACAAACAGAAAATACTGTCCTTATTAGGTTGTATTTCCTTGTTCTGTATAATGTGACTTCCCTCACTGTGAGGGTTTGAGGTGATTCTATAAGTCAGATTCTCATATGTAATCAGGCTGTTTTTTCCACTCCATCAATGTAAAGAAACTTGAAGAATATTTACTGCAACTTTAAAACATCGGAGTAAGGAAGCTTTTCTGTAGATGTGAATAAAGCTCTCTGCTTTTTATGTAACTGTGATCGATTAAGTGATTTTGTTTGCAAGTGTCACAACACATTAATGACGACTATGTTATCCAACAAATGCAATTATAAGGGAAAAAAAGACCTTAATGTGGAAAAATACTGCATGCAGAAATCACATCACTTTGTGCAAATCTCCCCAGATATCAGGTACTCCACAGAACACAGATAAGGAATCTAAAGGCTTATGTTTTACCAGTAGTGCTTCATGTAAACAGAAAACATTCACCTTTTTTTTTGTCCTTTCTGCTCACCTTTCATACAATAGAACTAAAAACCAAACACTTATTTTCATGACTACTATCTTTTCTCATTTTCCTGGTCCTTTACTTGGAAGGGCAAAATAATTATGCTGAACTTAGCACAATCTCCTGACATAGAGATAGAATTATGTGTTCTTCTTTGACTTCATCTGTAAGACACTCTAGAACAACTCACCAGATGCTTCAGATAAGAATAATAGGCTAAGAAGTAGAGAGATAAGCACAATGAAGAACTAAACCTCAAATTTTGTACCTCTGCTAGCATTAACATACTTCCAGTTTGGATGTGGATTTCACAGGGAAAACTTCTGATCCATGGCAGATTAGGATTTTGAAGTACACGTATTTTCCCTTAACTGATGTAGTTTTTCCTTAGTAATTGCTTAGACTCATTTCTCAAACATGCAAATGATGTTGTTTAAGCCAAAAGTTGAACAGTACTTTCCTGTATTAGCCTGTCAGATAAATTTCGGCTTCGTTTCAGAATTAGTACTTTGGGAATACATCAGTATAATTGGCTCTGCCAACTTCAAAGACAAAAATGAAGGAAATGTACTGCTTATGTTAGAAAAGTTATTATTTCAATTTTATATTGTAATAATACGAGACTTTAGAAGAGGGATTCAAACTCACTACAGAGGTAACAGCTTTGTATAAGGTAAATGTTTCTCATTTTTCTTTCAAAAAATGACTTCCATTTTACTAGAAAAAAAATTTAATTAAAACAGAAGTCTGAATTCAAACATACCCAGAAGAACCAGTAAATAAACTCTTGGCCATCTCAGCATGAATGGGCTGAACCCATAAATGAACCTGATTGTACAGTGAAAGAGGCTAAATTGCTAATTATTTTTTGTTTTCTTATGAAGCAATAGGGACCTGCAGTCCCTTCCCAGAAACCATGTATCCCCAAGACATCTGGTGACACGGCAGGGGAAGGACAAAGATGCATAGAAAGACTAGATGCAAAGAAGCATCTAGAATTAGATTGACAACTATAAGGATGCAGTTCTAGTATTCTGAATATGTAACATCAGATGCAGAAGAACTGGCTGCTCAGTGCTGCAACTGAAAACAAGGGGATCTGTTCCAAACAATGTCAAGGAGCTGGTACTTTCAGTTCTGTGTTCTTTTTATTAACATTAAAAATGCATATCTTTGATCTTAATGTCTTCAGACATCAACCTGCCATTTGCATGACTGGGGTACCAATAAGTCTTTTTTGGGGGGAAAGAAAACTCCTCAGAATTTATGTCAAGTGCAGATTCTAGGATGCCACAAAAGAACTGATTTGGACTTTAAAATCGTACACTGAAGGAATATGAAGATAATATGTTGAAGATACATTCCACAGGAAAAAATTCCATATACTCTCAGCAGTAGTCTTGTTCCTCCAGCTCTATTGGACTTTGGGAACTACTTTTAGTCAAAACAGGGCCAGAAGGAAAACCTAAACAGTCTACGTTAGGAGACGAAAAGGACATCAGCCGTTGGCAGCCATATTGTGTAAAATACTTTATGTATGGCCTGGGCAATGCCTTTTTGGTTCTTGAAAAATCAAACACTGATTTTTCATAGAAATTATGGTAGGTTATCATAGATCTGATTCCAAAAAAGCTTTAATACCCATTTCATCCTTAACTTGAAAAGATGGTAAGTATAATAACTGCACAGTTGCAAAATCTGTGTAAGCTTAAAGAGATTCAGCTCTGGATTTATGACACAATTTGGAAAAAAAGCCAAAAAAACACCCTTTTTAAAAAAAAAAATTCCAGTCAGTTGGTCTTGTAAAAAATGCATTGGAACTAACTGAAACCCTAGTGGACCTCTTCCTAGGAAACTCATATTTGCCTTTGCTTGCTAACTTCTCTTTGAAATCAATATGCCATTCCAGAAATTGGCAATCTATCCTGCACTAAGTAATAAGCTGCTGACATTGAACACCATGTCACCAGGTATTCTTAAGAGGAAAGCTTGAAGTTCTCTTTGTTTGTAAAGAAGGGAGAATGTTAGGGGCTGTAAATCTTAAATGAAATGCAGGTATTTCAGTTATATTGAAAAAGATACCTAGAAATCAGAAAAGATGTGTTATCATACCGTGGCATTCCCTATTGTCTGGTTTACTTCTTGTCAACATGTTTGTGACCTGGAGACAAAATACTTAAACAGGAACTTCAACAGAATTATAATATGTACCTAGTGATGATCGAGATGTTAATCCTAGCCTAACTGAAGGTAAGATGTGAACGCTTGTTTTAAAAATCATCTGTTCTTTATCCAAACATAGCTCTGAAAGTTACCCCTAAGGAAAGCCATGCAAGGTGCAGACCAGACATATTTCAGCTCTGATCCCTCTCATAATTGAGACATTCCCCTTCATGGACATACACCTTTTCATTCTTAGGAAAATGAGTCTCCATCCAAATGTGTGCATGAAAACTTGGCCGCCTGTGGCTTATAAATTCATTGGCCAGCTTCCCTGAAATTCAACAACTTCATAGAAGACTTATAAATATTCCATGCTAGACACCACTCACACAAGATAAAACTCTTAGTGTATATCTATAATCTGGCATAGACATCAGTCAGGGTTTCTTTAATATGACAGGCAATCAGCTAGAATGTACAAATCCAGATGAAACTAGGCTCCTTTATTCATACCTCAGAAAAATCACCCAAGTCTTCTGCAGCACTGACAACAGCTTTTATACTTGAAGCATAACCTGCAGTAGGAAGTGCCCTGTAATTTTGCAGCACCTTTGGTGGCTGCAGCTACTGAAATCTGAGGTGAGACCATCACGAAAATGGACTATTACTTTCATACAGAGTCTAGTACACCCTCTGAGCTGATGGCACTGCACGTGGCCATAGCACCTAAGACTGCAGTTGCAGCCTATTATTTTAAGTATATGAGAAGGTACCCAGTACCTTTAAGGGTTTGAAGATCAAGTAACATCCAATTATGAAATAATTCTGTTTAAAAGAGTTGTCCATTCTAGGAAGAAGTTAGAAGTATGGGTTCCCAGCAGAGGAAATCTGCGTAATTTCAACGCTTTCCACAGAACGACACCATTTTAGCTTAAATAAAAAGCTAGATTCGAAATGCAGCCTGGCGAACACTTCACTCATACTCAATTTATACAGGATACAAAATCCTTGCTGTTCTGTAGCATTAGCAGAAGCTTTACCCTCTTAATTATTTAAGGTAATACAATGAGATGGTCGATGACCTGATTAAATAATGAGAGAGACAGTCACACAGCTTTAGAATATACTTCAAGCAAGCTAAATTGTCAGTTTTTCTGCAAAGACACCATTTAGAAACCTATTCAACACTGCCATCTGCACCCTTCATATAGGAAATGCATTTCTTTTGTAAGAAAACATGAGAAGTTAGAGATCTATGTTAAGCCTAATATTTGCCTTGAATTTACATCAGGGAGTACTAATGCACAATGTTTTACCAACAGCAGTAACTTTCAGGTTCGACGTTCTTACCTTCACAGTATTGCAGCTTCTGCACATTCAGTGTCTTTGAAAGGATCTTCATTACAAGCAGTGACAATGTTAAACAATTAAACTACTTGACTCTAAATCATACCCAGAAGCTAAAGACACTCTTGGAGAAGTCTTTAGGAGTAGCTGCATAGACAGAAAGCAGCTAGCCTTGCATACAAATTCTTTTTTGCCCTTTGCTATCTTTTATATATTAGAGATGATTTTTCTTGAAATGTTGTTTACAAAAACATAGAAAAAGGGAGTTTCAAAAAGATTTTCAGTTTCTACTGCATCTGGAACTCAATCATAACTAGTTAATAATTCTTTGCTAAGCACAATGAGTCTGTGCAGGACACAGAAAAATATGAGTTTATAGTTGCATAAAAAGGCACTATAAGAAAGACAGTGAATGAATAGTACATTTTCTAAGAATTACCAAATAAAAAACAAACAAACAAACAACCCACAAACACAAACCATTATCTATTCTAATATTTGACTCCCAGTCCTAATACCAGATACAAGTAAGGGTATAGAAGTCTATTAAAATATTATGGAAAATGTTATTAAAAATGGGCTTGCTCAGGATAACTGAATTGGAAATACCAGCCTTGTCATGTAATTACAGTGTTATTCTCCTTTTCATGAAGCTTTGCTTTTAGGAGATAATCTGTCCTTATCAACCAAATAAGCCCTAAATCCAAGTCCCAACAATACTTCAATGGAAATTAGACAACAAATCATTATTTGCATTTCTACATTTCTTTGTCAAAAGCAAAGAGGCAACTGGTTTATACACATATAACTCCGATTATACAGCTTTTATCTCTTTTTTAAGCATGTTTTGGATTAATGGCAAAGTGAGAACAACTCTACAGTAATTACTTCAGCTGGAAACTTGCTGTAAGGAATGTTTAAATTATTACATAAACCAGAACAAGGGAAAGGCAGAGAAATGGGATTATTTCTAGAACACTGTCTGCATCAGACCTTAGAAACTGTCATGAGAAATGGAAGATCTGCATGTAAATCACCACTTCAAAAGCACAGGCAGGACTGTTCTCATCTGTCTTCCAGATGAGAGATGAGTTACTGTATATGAGGTGGAAATTGTACCAACAGTATGAAAAGCCTTTGGATACAGATGTAACTGTTGCTGAACTCTGTCAGGTCTCAGGAGGCATGGACTATGGCAGTGTCATCAATTCATTACATATATTCACTGGAATAATATTTATAGGTCCTTCCCAGGCAAAAGCCTCACTGCTGAGAGCTGCCTCCATGGTCAGTCAAGAGCTGAATAGAGATTTTTGTGAATGCTGGTGACATCTAAATACTGGCAGCTAAAAAAGGATTTACTTCCTATATGTTCCTGCAAATCAACCCTAAACAGATTATTCCCATCCCATGCTTTCAAAAAGAGAAGATTAATTGATCATCAATAACATTCTGAATCTTGCTGGCAAACTCTTGCTGGATATAAAATGCAGCTAATCATGTCAATCCATTTTCTTCCACTGTTGACATGAAATATCATATACCTCCAGGCTTTTTTTGATATTTGGATAGTTTCAGGGAACTGAAGTAACCTCCAGACAGCTGAGTGAAATTGCTGAGGGAAAGGTACAAGTGTCATTTTACAGGCAATTCATCATTAGTCTTTGCTCTCTGGAAATTTAGCCTTTCTACAGTCTACCCTTGAATTTTATCTTTTATTCCTTCAGAGAGAAATGAGTCAGAAAGTTTAATAGTTTGGCAGCAAATCTTTGAAAGACACTGACCTTAGAAACAAAACCCAAGGTACTATCAGAAAAAAAAAAAAAAAAAGAATAGACAGTGTTCTGAACATTGCAAAACCACTCTTGAAAATCTGCTGGAAAATGATTTAGAATTATTCCATTTCAAATATAGCCACTCTGTAATTATAATCTTCAGTTTAAATATCCTGAGATCCGTTCTCCTGAAGATGCACTGGTATGTCTGCATGACTGCCTCATAACCAGCAGGCTTTACATGCACACACACACACCAAAAAAAAAAAAAAAGAGAGATTTAGCTATAATTTTACTCCTTCCATAGTAGCACCTAACTGTCTTCTTGCAGGTTGTAAGCAAAAGAGCAGAAGGATCCTGTCAAAAATGAATCGAGGCAATAGCTACCTGAAGGTAAGTAAATTCTATATTACATCAAACTTTGTTCAAAAATATCTTATGGGAAAGAACAGTACTCAAATGTTCTCACTGAGATTTAATCATTGATAGCAATGTTAAACAAATTATTTCCCTGATGTTACATTGCATTGATATCCCAAGCATACCTGTGTCATTTTTCTAGAAGAAACTGAAGCACGATACACACTGCATGGATTGTGTTGTCCATGGTTCTTTATATCAAGAGAGCATCCAGTCAGTCTGTGCATTTATGCATAGAAAGATCTCGACCAGTTTGTCAGATACAATGTGATCGTTGGCTGTATTTCTAAATTAAGAAAATTAGTAAACTGGAAACAGAGGTAATATCAGCTTACATCTAGCATTCAAACATAGACCATCTTAAACACACTTCTGTTCTCTTAAATTCAATTATTTCTATCTTTCTGAAGAGTATTGCTGTAAGAAATGTAGTTAAAAAGCCTACGTGGACAAAGGGCATTGCCTTCTGCTCCAGTTTTATTTATAGTTTTGTATAGAACGCTTTGAATTTTTAAGTTTCATGAATAAGCCTTTGCAACCACTGATAAACAAGTTTAAGAATGTCTCAGAACAAAAATCTGATCATGCCCTGTGTTTCACCTACCTTCTCAGATAAAATTCTTTTCCTGATATGGATATTCAGGCTTGGCACTTCTTGATAGTATAGAATTACCTCAGTAGTAAGCAGAAATTATTTTGCTAAGAATGTTGTCTAGGTAGGCTTAATAGGTTAAAAACTCTCCTTCTGTTGCTAGTATATATAGTATAGTCTATTTCATCAATGCAGCAGAGCACATATGGGAGCCAGAGTAACAGAGGTTCAAGACTCTCTCACAACAGACCTGGCAAAATCTCAGCATTCACTCTTTACCTACCGAGAAAGTGGCAAAGCACAGGCAAGGTAGGAGGCAGGACTGCCACTCTTGGCCAGCAGTATGGCTGGCCATACTGGTATGGCATAATGGTACAGAAGCCACGGATCTGAAAGCATGTGCTCAGAGCAAGAAAAGAGCTACAGGGAAGATGTCCGTGGAGCTGTGTTCCATAGAGAGCAGTTGGACTGACCGAGATACTGGAAGAATGAAGGAAGCCGATTAATTGTGTATTTAAAATTTTTGCTTAAATGTTATCAACTAATTGAGACATATTAACAGTACAAGTCAAATGAGGCATGATAATTTCTAATGAATGTTTAAATCAGCAGAGTCCCAGTAAAGCCTTTCTTAGCTTGCATGTAACACACTTGGACTGAAATCTTTAGTTAGTAGAGGAGAAGAGAGTTTAGTACCTTCCCAGGTCTTGGTGGTGCACGACGCACACAATTAGAACCAGGGCAATAAATCCTTCTGAGTTGCTTCTATACTTCAGAAACAGAAATACCACATAAAACAGTTTTTGCTGTTTGATTGTTAGAAATGTTTCTGATTTGGAAACAGGTCTCGCTCTTTAGAAAATTATGTCACCAGTATCTACGTGAACAATAGAGTTAAAATAGAACATTCATGTTCTATTTTAATAAGAATAAGGAGCATTGGTAACAGCTGCCAAGGGAACCTGGAATCTCTAGCCACTAATTAAAAGTTAAAATAAAAAAATAAAAAAAAAAGAAAAAAAAACATAAAAAGGTGTGATTATTCATCAGCAAAATACATCTTTTACAAGCAGCCACAAAGAGGAACCTGGCCATACTTTTCTGTGCAGCTGTAGCATAATAGTCAAAGTGATACTAGGCAACTTGATTGCTTTCAGTGAAGAAACCAACAGAAACATGTAGTAAACCCAGTCTGGTGCCTCTAAAAAGGATTCATGCTGAAGTTTGCAAGATGATTAGAATTTTTAAATAAAAAATTCTTAATGATTGATAAAACACCTTTAGGGATGCCCCATTTCAGATTCATATCTTCTTACGCAGCTTAGAAACTGAAAAGCATAGCTGTTGATCTATATGCTTTTAATCATGTACAATAAACACTGCTAGTGGATGTACTATTATACACTTAATGAGAGTTATTGCATGTTAATTAACAAACAACTGTCTTTTCAGAAGTATAAAGTTTATCAGTAGCCTCATTTTCATGCTTGCATATTCAAGTACGATATTTATGTTGACTGAAATTTCTCTATTGGGAAATGCTAACATATGTGGCAAAACGTTTGTATCTCCCTTAAAATGCCAAAATCAGGTACAGCTATTGAAATCAGATACTAATATAGCATAGAATTCAGAACTCTAGAAGCACATCTCTTAGCAAATTTGATCTCAAAGACAATATAGAAAATGCATCAGAATAACTAGATATCACGTATTCATAAGGGGAGTATTTTCCTGCAATGTTGCAAAGTATCTTCCTCCAAGGCAAAGAGGAAATCTTTGCCATTCTTTGCCTTTGAACCACTGCCTCCTCTTCCCAGCCTGAAAACTGTCCATTTTTTACAGTTTGCCCTTGAAGACAGGTTCAAGTAATAAAGCTAAATGGGATCTCATTTTATAAAAAGGCAAATAGCTGGCAGAGAATTAATCTTGCAAAAGGGAAGCAAGTGATAACTCAGATAAAGACCAAACCTCCTTGCTCTTATTTAGGACTCTCTCAAGCCTCAGCCAGATAAATAGAAATCTATGAACGTGTACCTTACTGAACTGTGATGGACAATATCCAAGAAAAGATTAAGCTGCAAGACAGACATACCATGATGGATTTATTCCATTAGGCTGAAGAAAAGAGGGACATTAATGTGAAAAAAGTCTAGTTTAAATCAGTGAGCCAATTTTACTTTGGCTGTAACTAAGTTAGATCTCAATAGAGCTACAAGCAGAATAAGTTTGTCCCCTGGGATTGATGTTTTGATTGTGTGGCTTAAATATTTGCTTATTCACCTGCTGTGTTAATTTTATATTACACTACCTTTTTGGTCTAAAGTAAGGCAACTAATTTCCATTCTTGTGGTCACAGCTATTATCTCCAAAGCATTTATTCAGATGTTACATTTCACTTGGAATTTGATTCTAGCTTCAACTGTATTGCTTTCTAATTACATTTCTAGTGGACATTTCACCCCGGTATCTGTATGAGCTGAGTTATTCACAGTTAGAATTTTATTGCATCTAAATTACAAGTTTAGAATGTTCCTTCACGTGTGATTAGTTTGAGTAATTGTCAAGAGTCTGCCAAACAGCCCATGCTCACTGAAACGAGGTCTGTATAAATTAGGCAGGCTGTGGGTCTACGGAGAGAGTTTGTGCAGTGGATAAAGACTGCAATAGCTACTGGTGTTTGCATGTGTAATTAGAAAATGCATTGTTCTCCAATTAAGAAAATTAATTAAAATCAAGCAGATGGCAATCAAGGCATATTGCAATACAATTTCTCTGGCACACGCATTAGTCTTAGGTGCTATCAATGTACAGTATTTCTTTTACATGGGAAATTTAGCTCCAGGATACATTAACTTGACTATTCTTAATATTCATTTTTTATTCTTTTTTTCTATTTCTTTTCATCTGACTGCAAAATTAATCTTTTGGTACACACAAAAGTTTTTGGCCACAAAATATATAATTTATTACACGATTTTTTTTTTCTCCTCCACAGCAGTCCTGGTCAAAACAATAACAAGTAAACAATTATTTAAAAACAAAACAAACAAACTCCACCCTTTCCCCCCCAAAAAAAACCCTCAAACCAACCATTTAACTTAGTAAATATTTCATTAATGAAAACTGCAAATTTCACTGTTATGTATGGAATGTTCATCTAATCAATAACATCTACAGCTGGCATTGTTATTCAGTTATCAGAAATGTAACATTTTTCATAAAAACTGTTTGACTAAAGATTGAAATAATTTGTTATTTCCTTACAAAATATACATAGTTCCCAAGCTAGATAACAGAACGCTCAGCTCCTGTGAGGGCTGAGTTCTCAAAACATGCAAGTCACAATAGCTAGAGCAGACCTTTCAACTTCATTCAGAAGTCAGAAGTATTTATGTTACTCTAACACAGTAAAGATAAACATGCACACTCCATGACAGAGATCATAAATAATTCTAATGTCTTCACATTTTAATGCAAACATATGCAAAATCATCCCCTCAAGGCATTTTTTATTCATTCCAATTGATAATGATAGCTGTTTACCTGTCCAGGGCTCTAAATATCATCCATCTTTAACTGGGTTTCACAGAAATGCATAAAGAATCTCAGACTTACTATTGGGAAACCAGCATGCTTATGACTAACACCCTGGGGGCATGACAAGTTAGAGCATTAAATGGCAGATATTTAAAGAACTGCACAATTGGAACTCCTTGCTGTGCTAAGGCATGAAAATAGGATTAAGAGGGGAACACACAATTCCAGAAGGAATATCTGCTATGACTTTTTCCCTCTAGCAGAAAATTCAAAGTGAGTGTCTGAAACACAGAGCTAACATCAAGCTGTACTTCATAGCAATACTTCAGGCACTGCTGAGTATCAAAGAGTACATCTCCATCATTCCCTCCTTGCATGAGAGACACTGGCTTGTACTTTTTAAGGGGGTATCCCTTATAAGGCTCTGTTCCAGTTTTTATCATACCCACCTTGCCATGGAGTTAATGAACACCTCACATTCCACTGAAAGGCACCTGCCCACCTTTTTTTTTTTCCCCCACTGATATTCAGAGACCACTCTGCTCTGCACAGGCAAACACTCATGTCTTGACCTAATTAGGGCTGTCCAAATCACTGGTCAAGGTGGCTGCTTGAAGAAATGTTATATGTCTTAAATCACTTTTTTTTTTGGACCACCATCTATAAAATGGAAACAGTACCTAGTATTGATGATGACCACGACTGGAGCAGCAAATACTTACAAAAGTTTTTCAGATCTTCACATTGCCAAAATAATGCCAATGCAGTCTCTTAAATGAAAAGAGGACCTTGCAAATTCAAACGTTAAGGGCAAGAATGTTGTTGTCTTGCCCAAACGTTAAGGGCAAGAATGTTGAGTCTGCTGTGGTCTGGAGCATTTTGGTTAGCTTGCTTTTGTAGATGCGTTAGCTTGTACATGTCTCTATCAGACTACTGATTCCCAGAGGTCAAAGAAACTCAAAAGCAGACCAAAGAGAACACTGAAGGAACACTGTACACAAAACTGTTTCATGAAGTTATTATTTGTCCATCTCTGTTTCTTTTCATTAGGTTTTCTACTGAATTGTCTCATTTGCTATGACTCCAGTGCCCTTTCTTATCGTCCAGCAGATCCATGACATCGCCCAGAGCTGTGGACACATTAATGCAGAACTCAGAGTAAGAAACACAGAATAAAAATAAAGAAGAGGCAGAAAATAACCCTTGCTGTTCAGACTACCTATACACAATGACAATAAGGAAAGATACCGAAAGGCAGAGGTGAGAGTCTTGAATTCGGGAAGCTGTTGAGTAGAACATGGAGAGATTAGCTTTATTTATTTATTTATTTTTGTACAAAAGGGAAGAGTTGCCCCCTTATTTTTAAAGTTAGATGAAGTCTCCTAAACAGCTACACAACTTTTCTAACTGTTCAAGCAGTAGCGCTAGCCACAGAATCATCCCATAATTTCCTTTTTTCCATTATTATGGGATCATTCCATGACTAGTGCTACTGCTCCTCGAATTGAAGACAGTTGATCACATTTAATAAAGATTACCAACAATTTAGAACATGCATTTCTCTGCCACAAGGATAATAGACCCATCTAATAACAGTAACATCTAATAGAAAATATTAAACCTTTGACAATAATCAATCAGCAGACCCAGCTTTGCTTATGCTAGAAAGAGTAAAACCAGTGTGATAAATCAAAATGGAAATAGAGTGTTGAGCAGCAAATCTGGTTTTCCTTCTCCTTATTCAGTCCCTAAGTACCTCAATGCCAATTCCATTACAGTCAAGTGGAAAAAATAAAGAATGGTGAACGTAATAAGTTTCTGTGCATAACTGTCAAGAAACACTTGATTAAAAAAAACAAAGAAGAAAGAAAGAAAAAAAAAGAGGACAAGGGGCTTGCTTCCTCTGGCTCTTACGCACTAAAAGTGACTGTTTAACATGAAAAATAAATTACCAAAAAGGAATGGCTCTCTGGAGATCAGAAGTCAGCTCTTTCCATCCTCTAGTCAAATATGACATTTAATGCAATGGTATTAAAGTAAAATTTCACTTTCTCACTATGCAATTATGAAGCAGTACACCAACTATAAGAGAGATGCAAGTCCCTGCAGTTTGAGGTTAGTCTAGAGAAAGTTTCCTGAAAAGGAGAGAGTGCTGTACGTGAACCATACACCAGTGGCTAAATTCAGAACTGGACTAGTTACTTGCTGTTGAGAATCGTCTTCTCTATTAAACCTTAGCGAATATATCACCTCATCTCACTGCCATCAAATGAGTTTCAGACCTCTATCAAGGTCTCCCAAATGTAACAAAACGGGTTAGTAGGCATCGCGATTCAGGCTTACACACACAGCTTTCTGTCTGCCATCTGTTAAGCAAAACAGAGATCTTAAATGCTGCTTTAGAGTCAAGGTAACTTTCTACTGTCTCCAGATGTCTCCTTTGAAAAGATGTTGCCAATTATGCATTGCTACTAGTTTTATATGAACACCTTGCAGACCTTTTCACATTTGTTATTAATACATCAGTACTCTCCACATCAAGGTGTCTACTAGTACATTTATTTCTATGCATTCAGACATACATCAGTGTATGACTACATCTGTCAAAAACTATTGTATTAATTCACAGTCAAAATTCAGCATAACTGAAATCTTCATAATAATCTCTTAGATCTTTGGAGTTATCTGATTACCTTTTAAATATTGAATACAATTTTAGGCTAATGTTTACTCTGCAGATTAAAATTTGCAGCCACAATGCATTCTGATGCACAGAAAAACACCACATTTTTTCACTTTTGGCTTAAAATTGGAAAACGGGGCAGTGGAATTGTTTCATCTGTAGCAAAAATTAAATGAGGTTGTCAACCTCTTCTGCGTTTCTTTAACACAAGAAGGAAGTATCTCTTGTGAGATGAAATGAGAAGAACAGAAGCAAATGAGAAAATGTTTTTCAACTGGATGTTGAGAATAACTCAAGCAAGTATCACTTTGTGTTTTTCAAACTTTCACTGACAGAAAGCATCTTGTTGACTGAAGATGAATCTAATCATTTCAGACAGCTGCTAGAGTTACCAGGTGCCCCCTGGCACAAGCACGCAACAAATTTCACCCATGCTATGCAGCAGAACCCTGTGAGATGAAGCCAACCTGCAGAATTGCTCTAGTGACACGAGTCCTTGCAGGCTAACATCTGCTGCTTCCATAACTGATCAGATGCCCTTATGTGAGGGCTGCTCCAAAAATAATGCCTCCTGTTTTATTACCTGGGCTCACAACGTCTCAGGTGGATGTTGGTGAAATGGCACTAGAGGTTGAATCTTCCCACCAATATTCCATTATGTTTTATCACTGTGCAACAGATGGCAACAGAGGGGCAGTCTGACCAAATGAGTGGAAGTGTGGATGAAGCAAAAGAATGGAATTTAATTCCTTCATGTGGAAAAAAATTGCATTCATTGACATTTATGGATGCTTGCTGAACATTTCTGGAGACCAAACAGTGGATGTGAGGTGGTGGGTGGTGCCTTTCAGCAGTAGCAGCAGCAATACAAAAGACAAACCACATTCTGGATGACCAAGCACAGATGTCATACCACAAAATGAACAGTGTCTCTTGATCAACTCATCTACGCAAACTGGCTAATGGCAGGGACTGCTGAAAAACACTGTTTTGTAGCTGAGAATTTGCTCTATCGAACAGTGTTACTGTGGTCTTTGTATTTGTTGTCATTTCAATGGAAATAAATAGGAGGCATTACTTTCAGAGCAACCCACGTACAGCCTGTGTCATCTACTTTGTGCAGCCCAGGCACAGATCAGGCATCTCTTCACCGTACTCCCATGAACAGGGCAGACATGCTACTGTTGTTTCATTTGTTTCACTTTTTCCTGACACTGTGGCTAACAAGGTCTCTCACTAACATCAACACAGTCACTAATGCATTACAAATTTTGTTTTTGCATCCTCAAGTTTGAACAAACAGCTGAGACAATTTCTAATTCAATGCTTCTCGAAACCTACTATCCATGAAATCCTGAGCCTTCCTCAATAGAAGATCATGCTTCACTGGCTGGAATATCTATTCCTGCTAATCAACATTTTTAGACAACTGAGACAAAGCAGTTCTATCAGGCTCCGCTTTCCCAGCACACGGAACCAAAAGCAGAACAGCGAATGGAAATGTTTCCAACGTCCTCCGACTGCCACCTGCTGTTCATGTTGCATAACCACAAACATTTACATTTAAAGCTGTGGTTTTCAAGCATCTATAGGTCCATGGACGCTTTCCACGAGAACTGGGAAATTTAACTACAAATCATATTCACTGTCGTTATTCTTAAATTTTACATTCAGGGTTGAATTTTTCTTGGAAAAAATTTATAGATAAAGATATCAAGGAACACCGATAATAAATGTATCTAGTGATATATGCAAATACTCTGTGTATATATGTAGTAAATCAGTAAGATGTGTGCATGTATATATATAAAATTCAACTGCAAGAATGGAGCTTCCTGGCAAGCAGGAAACATGCTGTAATTTTTCTTCCACCTGCACACATTAAACAATCCCAATCTTTCAAGAATACACATACAGCTAAAAAAAATCATGAAATTGTCTTAAACCTGTTTTGGGACAGGTATTCCATACATCTTCTGAGTTCATGTGTTTAAGCTCATATGTTTTAAGGTCTTTTTTGCTATGTATGAAACAAGCTAAAAGTTAAAGACATCTATGATTGTGATGCAACCTCTTGATTTATGAAGCAGGAGAGCTAAGGAAGCTGCTCTGTAATTGGTAGACCTAGGCTTAACTCACCAAATTTGAAAACATGGTCATGTTGTTCAAGTGTAATTTTTCAGGAACTGCTCCAAAAACAGAGGCAGCTAATGAATCTTTCAGCTTAATAAAGTATGGATTAGCAGCAGATGCCCATATCTGGATACAGAACAAAACTTTTCTGGAGAAGAACATTGCTATGTTTTCTCCTCTTCCCTAAAAGAAAACATTTCACTATAAAACAAATAAACCAAACAAAATGGAAACATTACATTTTAATGCAACGGTTCCATTTTGCTTTGGTCTAAAACAATAAAAATTGCTTTTATGTGTTTTTTTTCAACTAGTTTTTTACATGCTCAGTGCATCTGAAGTTTTACACCTCTAAACTGTGTGATTCAAAAGCAACAGTTATCACAGTCAACTTAAAAATAATGAGCAACCCATCAATAGTGTCTCCAATAAATTTGAATTTCACTGTTATCATTAAATCTCTTCAGACTTTCCTCAATGATGCAGACGCTTTTTACACCCCTCCTGCCTCTGGTTCTCAAACCAGTTCTTTTTAATTCTCTTTCATTTTGTGGGGATTCTATAGAACATTTGTCAGCTTATTCCATCTTTTTTCTCTAGAACCAAAATCTTGCTATGTATGAAAAATAACTCTGGTTCTCTAAAACTTTAGACTTCATTTCAACTTGAAAAGATATAAATTCTCTGAGGAATTCTGCTAAGGCTTCCCTGGCTACTAGCCAGCACTTTATGCATCTCTGATTTCTTCAGAACATGGTTTACTTTACTTAATCAAACAGATTAATTCTGGACAGATCCAAATTCTTCATCAGTTGCTGAAAATGTTTCCTACACTCCCAATGAGTTTTGGATTAGATTCTTCATCATTATTTTTGTTTGGTCCCCACAGCCTGAAAATCAAAATTCTGCTATATATTAAACATTATAGATTCAAAACACATCAGGCAAGTTAAATACTGCCCCATCCTTCTTCCAGCTAAAATTTCAAGCACAGTCCTGTCATTTATTAACAATTCATCATGAGATATTGCATGCAGAGCTCCTAGTGAGATAAGAGAGAGGACTGGGTTCTTTGCAACTTTGATTCTGTCAGCAGAAAGTTACCTATTTTCCCTACTAGCTAAATCCTGACAAAGAGCCTTCACCACATCAGAGGCTGTTCCAACCCCCAGGCTAGAGGGGTTACAGGGAACACAATGACAACTCTTTCTCAGTAGTGTCTGCTGAAACTCTCATGCTCTGCATGAAATGCTTCACAGTGCTGTGTATAAAATGCTCAGAGGCAGGGGAGAGATCCTGGATATCCCATCCTGCACAGTCCTAACCACAGCCACATGAGCTGTAAGGGAATTTCCCCTTTCTATAGCAAATCCCCAATGCTCGGTTTCATCTCAGCTAAACCTAGGTTACAAAGAAAGATTTCTGCCTATACTGAAAGTCTAGACATCAAAAATACAAAATGGTGAGACCTGATTAAAAGCAGTTTGGGACAACCCTAGAGCTGACCTGTTACTTTATACAACATTAGTCCCATGAACCAACTGCAACTAGTTCAGTCACTGTCATTATTTTAAGTCAAATTCTGATTATTAACTTTTATTTTCATTTTTCTTTGTATTTGCAGCCAAACTTTGAATAACTAACACTAGATGGTGCTTTTTATGAGAAAAGTCTAGGACAATGTTTCTTTAAAACATGCTCCTGCTACAGCACTGTAACAAAATAAAGTGAGTATTGCAATTATGGCAGGCCGTGAGGAACCATGCCATCTGACTTCCAATGTTTTCCTTCTGACAAGAGCAACTCATCACACAAATTAATCTGCAAGCTGCAAAATAAAATTAAATATCTTAATACTTCTTTCTTCATTGTATGAAGCTCCAGTGTTCATTTTACACACATCAAAATAGTGATTGTAGTCATACATGGCACGCATAGTTTATTTCTACAGATATGGATACTAAGGTTTTTATTTAACTAAGTATAAATGTCCTGTTTCTATACAAAGTACTCAATATTGATAAATAAAAATAACCTTTCTTCATGGAAGTGACAGTAAAATCCAGCACTCCAAGAGAAACAAGAGGGAAAATGCTGTTCTTACACATTAAACAAAGAAATGAGCAGCCTATGGGCAATATTGACATAAAATATTAAAAGTTTCTCTTAGCTATGTTAAAAGAAGTTAGTTGTAGTTTGCCTGGACTAGTAATGGAACCATGGGTATGTTTGTTTTTGATATTTTCATTTGATAAAAAGGAGGTTACACTGTAGTAACAACTGTGATCAAGGTTACTCCTTAACCCATTACACATTCCTACTAAGCCTGTAAGCCTCAAATGTGTGTCACTTTTAATTAGATTAACAAATTTTCTGCCAATACTAGCTAAGTATATTCACTTACTACAGAAAATAACTTAGTAGTTAAATAAATATGATGACCAATTATGACTTCAATGAATCAGTGATGTAAGTTAACACACTGGTGAGCAAGACATAGGAGGAACATGAACTAATTAGATCAAACTGAAGAACAAGCTGAGCTCTATATAATAGCTAGTCCTGCAAGGAGGACAATCACTAACAATTAGTGAATTGCTATCTTCCAAACCAGCTGATGAATGCACTTAGGGAAATATAGTTGGTGACCTTCCCACTGAAAGCATTAAATCCTGCTCACTGCAGGAATCGAGGCACAGCTGAAAGAGTGTTTTTCTCCCACAGAATTCCTCATTGTCTCCATAATTTGGGATTTATTTAACAGCGACTAACTGGCCGCAATTGGAACGAGCTCACAGCAGCCTGATTCTCTCACTGCTGCTGAGGCTGAGCCCTCTCTTTGACACATACACATCCTTCACAGGAGTGCCTGGGCGATACGGCATTACGCCAAAAAGGAGGCGTGAACAGCGAGGTAGAGAGAAGGAAATCTCACTCCCAAGACTCAAAAAAAGATTAATTATACTTGTTAATTAATTATATATTTACTTTACACCACAAATGGGATCACAGAATAAAGGCTTATGAGGCTGGCTTATATAATGGCATCAGAATACGTATTCTCCCTTCTTTTTGTAATGGTGAAGAAATACAATACCTTTTCCCTTGTGCAACTGTGGATAAGTGTGGAGGGGTGAGGTTTGCACTGAGCTCTTCGTAAGTATTCCCAGGATGTCTCCACTGTATATTTGGAACACAACACTAGAAAGAAATGGTGTACACAAAATCTGTGTATTCCTTTGAAACCAAGTGCTACTACTGAATAGCAGCTGCTATTGTGCTCATTTTCACCAAGCTTCTTGCCCACTAGACCTTATATTGCAAACTGAAGTGTTGCACTTGCCATTTGGAAAATCACAGGTAAGTCACACAGCCACAAACTCACTGTGTCACAAAAGGGTAAAAACAAATCAGACAGCAAGCAATTCAGTCTTCTCAAACAACAGCTGTGAGTGTAAGTGGCAGTTGACAGATTAACTCAGCAGAGAAAGTTTAGCCCATTACAAACAAGAACTCTTCACTTTGTTTCACAAGGGCTTGAGCCTACAGAACATCAGTATGATCCAGAATGATTTAAATGTGCAGGTTGTTATTTTGACAGCAGCAAAGATTGACATGAGGTAAGAGACAATACTGCTGCTAGAGCTCGACTTCCTAATGCTGTCAAACAACAGTGCTCATAGTCTTTGCTTGCCTGTTTTTTATGAATATGAAAAAATATAATGCAGCAAAGGGACAGAACTTTTTAACTAACCTCTTATTTTTGTTAAAAAATAAAATCATGGCCCAACTAAAGTTTTTGGCATTTCCAGTAAATACATCAGAGATTTCAGGCAAGGTGCTTGACTTTTTATTCTCATGCAAGCTTACTACACTGATGTGATTTAGCTACATGTATTACCTGTCATTCTGGAACAAGGAGCCCAGTCCATAACTGCTTTACTCTCAGGACAAGAGTATGAAATGTAGCTGATGCATAACTGATTCATTTCCAACCTTCACACTTCTCAAATTCCCCCAGAGACCATCAGAGCTAACTCTGTAACAGAGGAAGAAAAATGAAGCACATTACTATGGAAATTAACAATTTATCAAAACGTCATAAGCACGACTCTCAGATACCCTCAGATAATTGTTACCACATTAGATGGAAACAGTAATAATAAGCAATTGGAAGAGATAAAGAAACAGAAATAAAAGAGTTCATCTGTATTTTCTATCTTCTCCAGCTCTTGTTGATTCCCCCTTTTTTTACTGTAATACTCTGTTCTCTGTCATAATAATTAAAAGGTCTGTAGGAAACAGTTCTTTACATTGTGTTTCGTGTTTCCATGCACATTTTCACAAAGGATAGTGCTGATAACTGTTTCACACATTAACTGAAACATTCAACAGAGAAAATTTTGCCTAATTCACCTCAGTATTCACTTCATAACTGGTACCAGCAGATATTTATTATATTGAAAAGTGCCTGCTGTACTGCTACTCTACCCTGCCATGACTATATTACTTGTACAGTGTTCTCAAGGGCTCTTGAATTTTTACACTTGGTTTGATTTACAACATTTTTTGAGACAGAATACAGCACTTGGTTGAGGTAATATTTGGGGCATCATTCAAATCCATTCATAGAATTTAGTCAGGAATGTGGTTTGAAAACAAGCACATCACCTCTCACTCAGTAACAAATACCCAGCCTCCTCCCGACAGCTTTGGCAAAGGACATAATTTTCTTGGATTGCCACTCCTGCAGTGGTTTTATCATCACGCTGAAAGGCAGCGAGTGGGAGACCTACTCACTCAATCCATTGGAGCTGGGCAGATTAATAGGCAAAGTTGGGTTTTACGGTGTCTTTTCTGGGAGCAAAGAATGCAGCATTTTGCTCACGTTGATAACAGCTTGCAGAGCCTGAGATGCCTCCACAGCTGAAGATTGTCCCTAAATTTTTAAATAATGAAGCAAACTGCTCTGCATTACAGGGACTCATTAGCTACACACAATGGCCCAGTGAGGGGAATCGTTGGCTGTGTCGAGGGCTGTCCAGAAAGGAATCATAATTTGGCTTTCTCTTGTAATTCTCCTTACAGTAATTTCTGAGTACCACAAAACCTTTAATTCATTTATTTTGTACAACTTCAGAAACTTTCTTTGCAATAAATGAGAAAAATGAGGAAGTGAAGTAGAAATACGACGGATCCTAATTTGGTCACATGCTCAGAAGTACCTTTAGACATCAGAAATGATGTATTTCATCCAAAGTCACATTAAAGGCCTTTGGTGAAATAAGAAATAGAAGCTGGATGTTGTGAAACAAGCAGCTTTTTCTTCCAACAGCCACTCGTCTCTCTGAAAAATAAAACCTGCCGTAAAGCAAAGATTCGAATAATAGCCTAAGGTACAACAACAACAACAACACAAAAAAAAAAAAGCAAAAAAAACCATGGGATCACGTAAGATTTCTACCTCAACTCCTTGCACCAAATTTTGTTCACAAAAAATCCAAATGCAACAACTTACATAAAGAAAATACAGCTGGTGCTATCTGTATCAGAAATGTGCTTTGTCATACAGAAGACCTTACAGCAAAAAGCAAAATACATATATTTATTTCTAAGCACTTTTGTTCTAAAATACTTATGTCCAGGTGTCACACAAGATGGCAAGGAATTCGTATTAACTTGAATGACGGAGCAGCAATCCTTAACATTGTAAAGGCTTGATCTTAGACTGCATTCAAATATTTAGATACATATTCAAGGATAAGTGAAGAGCATACATCTAAACGTGGGATCCAAACTTAAAAGCTCACTGGAACTATCCTGCAACATATTTTTATCTCGTTACTCAACTACAGAGGTATTTTTGAGAACAGAAAAATTAGAACGTGTTACAAAAGCACTGGCAACTCATTCTCCTCCAGGACAGACATTTATAGAATCATAGAATGGCTTGTGTTGGAAGGGACCCCAAGGATCATCAAGTTCCAACTCTCCTGCCAAAGGCCATTTAACTCACTCAAAAACTCCCTATTCTATCACTTCAATACTATGGTGAAATGGAACAGATGATGTTCTTTTATATACATAAACACACATACCTACTTCATTATCTAACCACATTTTAACTAAATTTGCATTAACCAGAAAACCAAGTAATCTAACACTCACATGTTGAGATAGGTATTCAGAGCACATGAGATAAATCATCATTTGGTCTGTCCTTCTATTTCCTTTCATTAAAGAGGAGTCCAGAGGACTCAAAGGAATGGATGACGGTATTTTAGAGAACAAAAGCATGGCTGTTGATCAATCACACTGGTGCAGATGTTTAGATTTTCTGTTTTGCTCTCTACAAATATGCAGCACTCCAAAATCAAGAAGACAAAAGGCTTCTACAACCAAATAAAACAAAACCAGGGATGGTTTGTAAAGAAATGGAATGAAATGCAAAGAAGTGAATAAAGTCTCCACTAGATAACATATACATTCCACCTATGAAACAGTGTTTTAAAAGAACATCAGCGTACCCAGTTCTTCATGAAACACCTATTATACACAAAGATGTGCACACATCTTTGCTACAAGTACAGCATGCAAACAGCTTCCTATCAAGAGGTTTTCACTGTTGTGCTGGCCCAGTGGATATGGCCATGAGACCAGCCTCAATATCCCCAACCACTTAACATACTTGTAGCTACCATTAAAAATTAAGTTCTAGCAAAGAAAAATTACTACATCAGAATGAACATTAGCATTTGTCGCTCCTTCATATAAATTGAGCTGGTTGAAATATCCTTAGTTTCTACTGAAACCATTCTGGTTCTGAGCTGCAAAGGCATAGTGATGGAACAACACTACTCAAAACTCTGGCTACCAAGGGTTTGATGTTGGACAGCAGACCATCACTTTTCATTAATGCATGATTTTCAAAAAAGTAGTAACAATTAGATACGTATGCTTTGTTGTCATTGATTTAATATATTCCTTCAGAAGGAAATTTCACGTAGCAGATAAAACATCATCCCTTTTCCAGACTTACAAACCATGAGCAGCAAGCAGCTTATAAACAGCAGTAGTAGGGTTAAAAGATCCTTGTTCAGTTCTTTGCAGGCAAGTTTTAATTCACTCTACTGAGCATCTGAGTAATTGCAGCAAAAGATTTTAATAATTTATGTGTTCATGTGTGGTTTCATGCAACCTTGTTTTAGTTCAGATCTATATTCCTAAAACTATACAGTTGTCTCCTGCTTTCAATTTATCTCCTGCTTATCCCCTGCCATGATTGTTATTTTTGCCCTAAAAAATTAGTGCTGCCTGTTCTGTATTGTTGACCTATTTTTAATGACTTCCTTTTAAACTCTGCTCTTCCAGAAATGAGATGAAACTTCACTCTTTCAGAAATCTGATGAGAGTTTCATACATCTCTATAATGCTCATCTTTTTGTTCTACAGACCCATTACTTGACAGCTGGATCACTCTTATCCAGAGAAACACTCTGAAAATGCAGATGCTGGCATGAGGTACATTGCAGTTTCTGAATCCCGCAATCACTGGGATGGCATGCAGGACATTCAATTATTCAAATGCGATCTCTTGCTGTCCTGGGATTCTGGTTGGAAAAGTCCAGCAGGCTCACTTGAGCAATGCTCACACACTGTTTTCTTATTCACGCATCCTTCTTTTGCCTGAACTTCGAAGTAAGCTGGAAAAGTACATCGCATTCAATTATTAGCAATTAAGGATACAGACCAGAATCCTAGGTTTTTGTCCTGTATTGCAAAAAAAATGACATTTCTACTTTGAATATCCTTGTAGTTAGTTACAGTACAAAATAACAGACCATGTCACCAGCAGCTGATGAGCATGTCTTGTCCTTGTTGGGTCACTTACTGTTCACTGTTACTGCTGCAAAATTCAGTAGAGCAGCTTGCCAGCTGGTGACCTCCGTGCTTCTTCAGAAACCTTCTGATAAAGTTGCCACAAAAAACAGTCCAGACCCATTATCCAAAACACTCCAAGTTCTCATTCAGATCTGTTTTTTCACTGAGTTGTTCCCACAAAAACAGCAGCACATGCAAGATCAGAATCAGGAGGTCCATTCTTATAAGGAAAAAAGGTAATTCCTTTTCTAGATTTAAAACGGAAATTCTAGCTAATGTAAAAACATCAGGAGGCATCATTAACTTGCAGAAAAATGATTCGACAAAGCAAAGGCTGCTGTTTCGTCAAAGCTTTTGCCCCATAGACTTCAGCATTCCTATCAACTAAAGTTGATACAACTATCACCATGGAAAAAGATAACAAAGCTCTCATGCTGGGCTGGATGCAGTAAAGGTGATTTGGACCATGAAATTTCTCCAAACAGATAATTTCCTTTATTGTAAGTTATTTATTTGCTTCCCTTTGCTTAAACAAAACAAAACCAGATGAGATACAAATAAATTACAGCTTCTGTCATTTTTGGCATGTGTATGAACTTGGATGTACTCAGTAACCCAGGAGACTGCAGACATCTGTTAAATTCATGCCATCAACGTAAGGTAAGTTGTGACAACCTCACCCAGCCCAGGAGAGGTGACCATGAAACACCATGAAAGCAGCCAGCTGTGGAGGCTTGGAGACACCAACTGCCAGATGAAGAGCAGGACCTGACCCCAACCTAACTGCACATGGGTACTGGACATCCATCAGCAGGCACTGCTCTGGGGCTGGAATTTAATGAAAGCCCATATCCAAAACGGCTCAGTTACAACTCAAAGATTGCCAAAGGTTGCTGTGAGTTGATTGCTTAGTCAAGACAACAAATTTGTTAAAAATAACTGCTGATTCGTTTCAGCTTTTAAATAGGAACAGGCTATTTTTCTGAGAGACTATGAAGTGCATGCAAACGTCTGAAAAATTCAGCTTTTACCCTGAGAATGATTAATCCTATGCAGCTGTTCTCCTGGAATACTTTCAAATGTGTTCAATAAACCTTAAAGATTTGTTACAGATTGGTGACAGAATTATTTTGCATGACTAACTTCACTTTTTCATGAACTGTGAAACTTTGAGAGAAGATAGCTTGTACTGATTTGGGTGATTAATAAGTAAGAAAGTTTTAAATAGAGAGCACTACTACTCCGTTACTCTGTTATTCCTGCCTCAAGAAACATATTTTCCAAGGACAAACGCACAATGCCCACTGTCCTCAGGACCTGTATATTTCCTACATACATATATTTGTCTCTGTTTAAAACAGTCATTCATGATGTGTAAGAAAAGGTAAAGAAAAAACCTGAATTAGCACACTTCTAGATTTTAAATCAATCCTTTTCAGTTTAAGCTTGTCTTCCCAATTTCCACTCATGTTGCTCCCAGAACAATTTCTAGATGTCCTCAATGAGTTTATCTTATCTGCTTCAGCTGTTTTCTCCTGCTAAACAGGGCTCTAATTCAAGAGAACATTTAATTACTTTCAAATTTTTAAATTCTGTCCCTAAGCTTTGCAAAAATCAATTTGTCATGGAAGTAACGCTTACAGTCTTGATTCAGAAATTGACATAAATTCTTGAAGACCATCCTCCCTTGAAATATCTTTCCGAACTTCCTTGTTATGGTGTAAGATTTTCAAGAGCACCCTTACAATTTAGCAGACTACTAAGTGTTGTTCACTTTCAGGGTGGCATTTTTGAAAAACTACATTGTTGCTGAATACGGCAGGATTTGGAGATGCTTTTGAAAAGCTCTTGCTGAATTGCAGCTTCATTCAGCTCATTTATTTCAGTGTAGAAATATGTAGTTCAAGCTTCTTATTTATCTGTGGCTCTCATGTTTCTTCTCTCACATCTCTATTGGTATTCACCACAAACCATCTGCTTCCACCTGCTTCACCCCCTCCTTCCAAAACATAGATTTCCAGTTTATTGTCTAACAGAGGTTTAAAATTTTTTTTTTTTCTTTTAAAAATTCTTTTAACTTGATGTCTTGGGACTGGGTTTCATTCTAACTGCTGACCAGCATAGCGTGCCACAGATTATTTCCTTTCCTGTTGCGACACAGCCAGTGCTGCATGGCAGCAGCCCAGAGCAGCACTGACAGGCACACAACACTCCAAGCACTGCCTTCCCCATCCTCTATTCTGCATCTCTGCCTGTATAATTCAATGTATCATCTTTTCTTCCTTTTATCATCCTTTCTACTAACAGTTCTGTAAGCAATTCCAATAAGACCAACTGCTTCAAAAAGCTTAAAGCTTGAAGAACGTTCATGGGAAAGTATGAGCATACACACAGTTATCTGCAGCTCAAGAACAGACCCCAGGAAGGTCCTGCTAATTTCTTCATTCATCCAAAAGAAGTGATGTACAGTGCCTCACTTGCAACTGTTCCTTTAAAACTGAATTGCTAATTCCTGTGTGCAACATCTTGGAAAGTCTCCACTACATATCAAAATGCATATGGAACATAAAACAGTTCTGGAAAACAAAGAGGACCAAAATATTCCATACAATTACTTGACCAAAACCTTTCACCATTTTGCAACACCTTTAATAAAACAAAAAATAATAAAAAAAAAATCATGTAAACACTAAAATTGAGATAATTCAATTATCTTTAAAGTAAGATTTTGCATTCAAATGCATTTGATTATCTAAGTGTAATTAGAATATTTTTGAATTTCAAAATATCACAACTCTATACCGCATTACATTTCTGGATATGAAGAATTTTCCTTTCACTGGAAAGGCATCAGACTAGGTTGAGTCCCCTCTAGAAGTTCCCATTCCTTCACTGGCCTTTAAGCAGATGAATCATCTATCTAATTTAGACAACTTCTCAAGATTCATATGCAACATTAATAAGAGGAGAATTTAAAAAAGAAGCAAAACTTTTTGCTCTTTCATGACTCTCTTTTCTCTGAATGGCAATGCAATCTTGTTTCCCTATTGCAGAACAGTAAGTCCTTGGCACAGGATTCAATTACATTGCCTGAAATTGCCTTTGTAGTGAAATAAGCTTTCATCCAGCAATGTAGCAAGACTTACCCTGAACACTGAAACTTATTTCTAGTATGATCCTATCGTGAAATAAAACCTTCCAAAACAAAGTGCTGAACATTCAGGATAGCAAGTTTTCAGACTCCTAAGCTGGAATCTCCAGACACACCATTACTGACCGCTGAGTGGCAGTGTAAGGAAAACAATGCCAAAACCAAAGTGAAAATCCATACTGTCATAGAAACTGCCTGATCATTTACACAGACTTTCCCCATTAGGAAGCACGTGTTTTCTCAGAGAATACATGCTGATGTACCATACTGTGCCCTGATCACGTTAACTGATAACAGTATTTCATATATGAAATAATGATTCTGCATCTGCATCTCAAATGGTGTGGTTAAGAAAAGAACACCTGCAGGCTTCTTTTAGAAAATTCAGAGAAAGTTTGTGGCAGTCTGTTAGACAATACAGGATGTTGTCCTGAAAGCTGAAGGCTTATAAATCAATGCGACAGTAAGATGGATATTGTGAAAACAAGAAATAAAACAGCATTCAATACCAAGTGAATATTTAAAATTAAAAAAAACAATAAAAAAGAAAATAAATCTTTCAGAGGAAAGTTCTGGAACTGAGGAACATCAACAACATGTATTATGAACAGTACAGCTACAATAAAAGTCACTGTCTAAAATTATTAACTAGGTATATTAAACATTTTAAACATACTGCAGACTTCAGGTATGTATAAAAATGAAGTGAAAAGAAAGCTTCAGACAAGCTAACAGATAAACACTTAATTTAAATAAGGCTTATTCATAGAGACTGAAAAAGACACAACGGACTAGCAGTCATAATCTAGCAGCAGCTGTTCACCTACCTTCTATGATCAAGAGAAGCTACAAAGAAAAGAAAAACACAATGGGATGAAATATTAGTATTACCAACAGGATTTCAAGTACAATCTCAGTTCTTCAGCCAGCAACTTCCCTCTGCTAAGTACTCCATTCTACAAAGGAATACTAGATAAAGCAGCATGATAAGAAACTTTTTTAAAAAAAATTGACATGCAAACTACAAAAATACTTCTCATTTGCAAACAACCCATTTGGAAAAAGAATAAGTGAAATGTGAAAGCAAGGAAGAGAGGTTGCATTGCATTATATGCAGGCAGGTGGCAACAGATGGCTGAGAACAGAAGACCATAGGCTAGAAAGATTAAAGCAGAACAGAAGCCTCTTTCAAGATTCAGTATTTCTGCACAAAAGATGATTTTTTTTTTCCTCCTTTTATGCTGCTTCTTAAGATGTGGTTTTATGTGAAACTGAAACCCATCTGAACTCACACTCACATCTGCCTGCCCCTGCCTTTTTTCCCCGTCACCACTAGCAATCGCCGGTACATGGCAAGTCAGATCAAGTTGCTGATGCAGCTGAAAGTTAGTTTGTTTTCTTCTTTTTGCCACCTGCATGTCCACAACTACTGCTAGCAACAACACAAAGAGAGCACAGCACAATCATTCCTGGGGATGAGAGGAACAGATGAGATTGCCCTTTTCAGCAGCAGCTGCAGGCTCTTTGGATTATTTGTAATAGTAAACTTGAGAAAGTAAGATCATAGAATAACCACATTTTTCTAATCTTTCCTATTAATCTGAATTATGAGAAACCTGAAACACCGTTAAAGGAGCTGCAATCAAATGCACCTCAAGCTGCTGAGTACCAGAAGGCAGTCTTCCAAGACTAGCAGTTCAGTACATTCACAAATTTTCTGTGCAAAAAAGTGCTGAATATATGCTGCATGTCTTCTCTTTGGAGTTAATGAAGCAACAGCTGTATGAACCACAATGTAATAGTTTATGTATAGTGTGTTGTAAAGCATGAAGCTAAAGTAGAATAGGGATACAATCAGGCAAAAATTAATATAATGCAATTATCACAACAAAGGCTCTTCTGGGAAAGTAGAAAAAGATGCCATAAGAGGAAAAACCCAAATGTTTGTCCGTCAGCCTGAAGGAGCTGCTCCTCGTTCCTAAAATGGCGCTGTGTGCCCACAGCACCTCTCCTTGTGGCAGCACCTGAGGAGCTCGTGTGGCCTCCTGCCATACTGCCTTAGAGCACCCATCTCTTGGGGGGTTGGACTCGATGATCTCTGGAGGTCCCTTCCAACCTCCACAATTCTGTGGTTCTGTGATCTCCTCAGGTCTTAAACACTGACACGGATCAATCTGAATTAGGTTAGGGTTGTTGAACAGTAACTCACGATCTCACTCTGGACAAAAAGGCCAAAGAAGGCCACCAGCTACAGCCTGAGTTGGATCCCATAGATATGACAGAAAAATGCAGCAACTATATGAAGTATCAAAGCAATTGCCCAATTTCTCACTTACTAATAATGCAATTAAAGCCATGAGGAGCTAATTAGAAAAGTTAAATACAGATGTGGGAAAGAACAGATTAAAAACTCTGCCTGGTCTATGCTGAGGATCACAGGACAGCTTTTGAATTTCCCCTCAGGTTTTGATTTTCACCTGGAAAGGATGTGACCACACAGAGGGGACAAATTATATCCAGAACCTGAAGATGGTCAACCAGCTGCTCCCTCAGTCCTGGTGGCTCAGGGAGAACCTGTGCAGAGCAGACATCAACAACAGCATTACAGGGATGTCCACACAGCCCACCGCAGCCTTCTGGGCTGCAGCCTCTCCCACCCAGGTACTCAGGATGAGCCCAGCCAGCCTCCACCTCTGCAGTATCTGTGCTGCAAGATTCAGGCCCAAATTCCAATCCTCTGGATTGTCACCTCCATCTCCAGACACAAACACACCTGAGCTAAATCCCACCCTCCCTTCTTGCAGTGCAGCACAAGTGCAGGCTTTGCTCCTCTAGTGAGGCCCCAGGCACTGTCAGGGCTGCACGGCCCCAGCCCACCTCAGTGCTCTGCAGGGTCCTGTCAGCCCATGCCCTCCCAGCTTACTGAGCTCAGCACAGACTCACTTCTGTATGATTTCTCTGTGCTCAATCTCCTATGCTGCCCTTCATCCTAGCTGTGTCACTGTGGGCCAGAGGAATTTAGCTACTCAGAAAAAAACTTGGTATCATCTGAGTGTGGGTGATCTCATTTGTTGTCACTTCTGCAGGTAGCTGGTGAATGCGGTACAAAGAAGTCCCACAGTTCTTCAAATTCCCTTCCTAAAGTTTGAGTATCTACACACTAAACCTATACAACCTACTTTCACCTGATCACAGTATTGAACTTAATGGTGATACGGTTGCTACCCCAGAGTTTCCCTCCTGCTAGCAGCTCTAAGGTTGTTTGCTATTTGTTAGGAAGTTTCCAAGCACAGCTTTCCTGAAACAAGGCCTGGCAGTGACTAGGAGATGGCAGGCACCAGATTATTCCAGCACGCCATTTTCAACTCCTGTGAATTAATGACTGCCTATAAACGTCTGTAAATGTAGAAGTGACAATGGCACAGTGAGGCAGGTACATGGAGTCTGTGGCAGAACAAAGGAATGATCTCAACTCATGTTTTTAACAAGCCATTATGTTTCCTGTATGACGTGCATGTGGTGACTGCATTTCAGTTTAGCACAGAGTCTTTTGAAGAAACCACTTGTCACATGTCACCTCTTTACAAGCATCCTTCTAACTTGCAAGACCCTCTGCAGATTTGAGAAACAGCATGAAAAAGATGGTAAAAATCAAAGTGTCACCATTAGCTTTCTGGTGTAGCACTGGTAAAAATACTCATGAAATGTAATCAAATGGAAATGAATTGATAATATCTCATTGGTTTAGTAAAAAAAACAAAAACCACAACAGAAAATACCAACATAATTAAATCAATTCAGTAGACAACACTGGAGAGTGCACAGTGACAGAAAGGTTGTCATTAAAATAAAATTTGTGAAAAACTGCTAGAAAACCACAAAATTTAACCCTGCCACTTAGCCACAAAGAACTGTTTGCAGCTTAATATTTTCTAGAGATCACCATCAAGACTGCATTAACTCACTGGGTCACAGTCAGCAGGAGAGTTATCTATACTTTTGCTAAGTAACAAATCTCTCCTTTTTTTCCCTCTATGACCTTCTCTCTTCTGGTTCCCTTCCTCAACTACACACTTTTGTTTACTCACCTCTCCTATAACTCTCCTCTTATGCATTTTGTTTTAAGCTGCTAAGCAAAGGCAATACATTTTCCTTGATAAGTAATTTGATCTAGTAAGTGATGCCTTATTTCAGCAAATGACAGCATCCTCTGCAATGTGCACATTCAGTGGCCAAGTCCTGGCTGGCTGACAGTCCCCAAAGAGGACATCCACAGTCAGTCATTACTGAATAACATTTTCAGTCAACTTCAGTACTGTCTGAAGTGTCCTTGGTGATTTGATTACAACTATCACATCATGGTTTATCAAATTTGCAGATTAGGAAAGGTCTGATAGGGTGACAGATAATAAGGGAGAAGCAGGCAGTTGCACAGAAAAATTGACATCACTTGAAGAATTATACGTATTCAAACACAGTGCTGATGTAAAAGCCAAAGTTACATATCAAAGAAGACGACATCAAGTTTTAATTATGAGAAGAGAGGCTATTTCAGGAAATAGCAGCTAAAAAAACATAAGGGTCAAAACAGACATGCTGCTAAAATATGAATTTTCAAAGCAGTGCCATAGCAAATGAAACAAAGAAGGGAAAATAGCAAGGATAATGTGCTCCTCACACAAATAATGAAGTGTGGAACAGGGCCAGAAAAGAACTATTTTTACCTGCCTGCAGACCACTGACTAGCAAAACCAGTTTTAAGAGAAGGTAGAATCTGGCACATATGCAGGAGATATAATTTTATTAAAAGTTAAAGTTGTTTCCTTCTAATAAAATATTTAACTATGTGTCTAGCTCAGCAAAATACAATCAAGTTGTGGCTTGCTTGCAGCATGCAGCAACCTGGGAAGGCGATATTATTATTTAGTTTCATGGAAAAAAGTGACAAGAATCAGCAGTGGATAGCAGCTCAAAGCAAGCAGATTTAGGTATAGATATATAATTAAAACCAATGAATGAGAAACACATTTAATGTCATCCACCTACGTATCATAGTCAAAGAGAAAGATTTTGACTTGTTCAAGTGAGACTTTATGACCTTTCCTATAAAAACTGCAAGACTAGATGAACTAATAATTTTTTCTAGACTTAACATCTGATTTTGGTGGGTTTTTTCAGTCCCATGTGAGCACTATGGAAATGAAACCTGTTTTCAAGAAAATCTTCCAAGAACATCTTCTTTCCCTTCATCAGCAGCTGCAGGCAGCACAGATTTAACAGCTTGCAAAAAAGAAGAACCCATTTTTTTTTTTTTGCATTACTTAATGTGTATTGCAGATAACGATGCTCTGGGACCTCCTTGCTCTGCTTGTGTTGCAGAGACAGCAAGCGTCTGGCACAGAGACCTTGGGAGAGCCACAGGTAGCCAAGAGAAGATTCATTTGCCTAGAATCTCTTGAGTTAGGAACACTGACAGCTGAAAATCTGCTTTGACAGAAGAACTCCAAGATGTGCGTTGGAACTGCGTTTCTCAGCATTGCTTAGCAATTCCTATTTAGGGGTGAAATTGGACATTTGATCCAACTTAGCCTTCCAACTCATGTAGTTTTTAAGTACCCATATACGTAAATTATGAATTCTGGCTTATTTGCATTCTCCTGGCTTTCTTCCTGCCATTCCTCAACTGTTCTGCTAATAGAAGGAGAAGCACCTCCAGATGAACCTGGAGGCATCAATTTTGTTCTCCTTTAGTTTAGAAGAGGATTAGAGGAAAAGGGAGTTTCTCAAGAACAAAAGAAAACAAATGTCAAGACATCCCAGCTTAACCTGAAAAACAAACAAACAAACAAAAAAACTTCCTAGCAGGAGTGAATTTATAAGCAGAGATAACATCTTCAATGAGAGTAATGCAATAGCCTAAAAAACATACAAACTTTCAGGGTAGGTAGGCTGAAGCTTTGATCCTCAAATCAAAACACAACTTGAAATTAGTGATACAAGTTTAATTTATGCAAATTAATCAATTACACCATCAAAGAAGTTCACAGACTCAACTGTAAAGGATGAAGAATCTGAAAAGCAGAAACTTGCTAAGTCATTAAGTCCTACTAGAAAGAGGAAAGGTGTGTTTTGTTAGAAAACAGAGGAACTGCTGCAGGTTCAGGAAGATCAAAAGCTACAGCACATATATTGAGTCTATAAGTAGACCATAATGTAAAAGAATCATTTCTTTCATCTCCTTGTCTCCTGCACTGTAACTATTGATTATACTAATCATGTTTTAAAATTCCTTAATTTGAGTTTAACTTTGAAAATTCTCATTTGTATTTCAATAGCAGGAAGCATTTCTGAGTCTGAAAATTTGTCTATTCCTTTACAATTCAAGTTGGTTTCATAAGATATGTTACTTTGTCCTATGGATTCAACATATAGGTACAATACAGAAACCTTCAACAAATAAGTGTTTTTGAATTTCTGTAAGTAAATGCCAAAAGGAGAAAGCAAATAACAAATAATGTAGGAGTAACATAGGAAACCAGGATCTTCAAATCTCTGCTTTCCAGCTCAGATTCAGCAGGAAGCTGGAGGCCGTGGCTTTCACATACAGGAAGAACTTTTTGAGACACAACTACAGATTCATTATTATTTTCACTCAGAGGGTGGTGACGCACTGGAACAGGCTGCCCAAGAAGGTTGTGGATGCCCCATTCCTGGAGGCATTCAAGGCCAGGCTGGATGTGGCTCTGGGCAGCACAGCTCTTCTGCCTCAGCTCCATGGACATCACTTCCCTGGACTGCATCAGGAGAAGCATTAGAAGCAGCTCGAGGTCATTGCTCCATTCCACTCCACTCAGCCCCAGCGTCCAGGTCTGGGCTCCCCAGTACAACAGAGCCCACCTGGGCACACTGGAAAGATCCCAGCGAACAGCAGCAGGAGAATAGAAGCATCTCTCCTACCTGAAGAGAACTGGGACTAACTGCTCCTCCCATCAAAGAGGTGTGGGAAAGGAAACTTGCAAGTATCAGTAAATTATCATAGAATCACCAAGGTTGGAAAAGATCCACAGAATCACCCAGTCCAACCATCCACCGATCACCAATAGCTCTCACTAAACCATGTCCCTCAACACAACATCCACACATTCCTTGAACATCTCCAGGGTCGGTGACTCCACCACCTCCCTGGGCAGCCCATTCCAGTGCTTGACCACTCTTTCAGAAAAGTAGTATTTCCTCATGTCCAGCCTGAATCTCCCCTGGCGCAGCTTGAAGCCATTCCCTCTAGTTCTATCACCAGTTACATGAGAGAAGAAGCTGACCCCCAGCTCACTGCAACCTCCCTTCAGGTAGTTATAGAAAGCAAGGTCTCCCCTGAGCCTCCTCCAGACTGAACAATCCCAGCTCTTTCATCCACTCCTCATAAGACTCGTGCTCACCAGCTTTGTTGCCCTTCTTTGAACACACTCTAGGGTCTCAGTGTCTTTCTTGCAATGAGGGGCCCAAAACTGGACACAGTATTCAAGATGCAGCCTCACCAGTGCTGAGTACTGGATAATTACTTTGGTGTTCCTGCTGGCAACACTGTTTCTGATGCAAGCCAAGGAAATCCTGAATTTGATAGTCTCCTATTACCTTTGGAGAGATTAAATACAAACTGAACCTGGGACCTCGATGTAATCAGACAGAAGAGCCAAACACAGTGCTGTCCACAGTTCACTACTGTTAGCAGTGAGTTAGCCAAGACCAAAAATGGACCTGCTCCTATTAACAACTGTTATGAAAAGAAATCCTCCTACTATGTGAGCCACAAATAAATCAACAATTTCATAGCATAACATAGTTGGTACCAGTGACTGTGCAGCTGGAGATGTCCACAATGCATGTCTGCTTCACGTCAGCATCTCAGAAGGAATTAGAGCACTACATAAAAAACAGTGGTCCTTAATACAAAGGGATATCAGAATCTATGGTGATAAGAACTATAAGAAATAGAACAAAATTCTCAGTTGTTTTGGATGTTCATACAAAGAAACAGTGAAAAATAAAATCATCAGATCACTAACATGGCAGTTTCTGGCAGAACCTGGATTTCAACTTCTGTGTTCTGGAAACCAATGCAAACAAAACTACCTCTGGTTTTTTGGGGTTTTTTTTTGGAGGGCTTATTTATGCAAATAGATCATAGAACTTGGTAAACATTTTAATAGCTGCAGCAGCTGATGCCAGGCTTTGCTTTACTTAGGTAGCTTGGGTTTGTTTGGTTCCATCTCTAAACAAGGCCTGATAGAATACTTAACTCAGCAGGATCCATATCCTTTTAATTCCCATGAATTAGATGCAGTTATAATTTACCTTTGCTTTATTTATTTATTTATTTATTTATTTTGCTTTATTTATTTCTATAAAGCAAAACTCCATGCCTCAAAATAATGTCACAGGTACCTCTGCTGTGATTGAGGAGTCACTTCCAAAAGCGTACATCGAAATTCTGGCCACGTGTCTTAGAACTGCTCACATTTTGTTATAGGAGAAGCAGTAAACTTGCCAAACTGATTTTCTCTGTGAAGAGTAAACAGGCAGAAGCATTCCGCAATTGAAAGCACACATTAGTTTCCCAGGTATGTAGAAACCAGTTACTTGTGTCTCTGTGAATATATTTTTTTTCTATATAATATGAACACTGTATTTATTGTAAGACTGCAATTTCAGGTGAAGCTGCCTTTTACTGTGCATTTATTTGCCCTGCATTTAAATAGTTTGGGTATCCACAAGTTTCTGCAGTTATAGCAACAATGACAGAGCAGTTGTGCTCTGTGCCTAGAAGTTAATTCCTTAAGTTCCAGTGTGTAGAACAAGGTGTAACTTCATATGACAGCAGAGAATTCAGAATCCTTTGGAGTCTTGAGGCACATGTAGTCAGTGCAGGGGTTTCAGGGTGCTGTCTGTGGAAATAATATCCAGGGAGGAAAAGGACACTTAAACTTTAAACATCAATACCTGGTGGTGACAGAAGCATGAACAGCCTTCCTCGAGTTTTACTTGCACCTCATAGAGAGCCTAAAAGAAGAGACAGAAACACAGCACTACTTACTGTTGCATTTGTTGAATTCCAACAGAAATGCTGTTCTCAAGAGCTTTGCCCCCACTCCTATTTGCTCTCCTTTACCTGCAGTTAGTGGCGTTCTGCTTTGTGCCAGATGCTTCCAAACAGCTTATTTTAAGCACTGCCTGTAAAACACTGCAGTTCTTCTCTGAAGGAACCACTGCAATCTAAATAAAGAAAAGGGGCAGTGAGGCCATTCACTTTGGCCTCTGCACGTTGTGTATTTCACATGGCTCTATATCTACAAAGAACATTTCCTAAGGAATAACTTTTCAAAAATATTTTATTTATCAAGCAAACGAAAGATTTTTACTTCATGATCACCAGACGTTCTCTCATGAAATAAAAAGAAATGAATAAAGACTCTGAATTCTTTTAAGCATGCAGAATTAAAACCACTATGAGGTTTATGTTTTTGAAAATCACCACTGCAGAGCCAAAGTCCAGCTTCCCCTTTGAATATCACTCCCAGTCTCAACTAGACACCGTTTTTTCGTTTAACTTTCTCAAAGCATTCACCTAACTGCACTTTGCCAGCATGTTTTTCCAAATTAAAAAAATTTCTGCAGAAACCATCTGCTTGACATCACTTACATATTAAAAAAATATCACTCAATACAATGTATTGGAAATGTTTGGGGGTTTTTACATGGGAACCAAAGTCAGCAGTGCTGACTCAGGCAGATCTCCCACTGATGTCAGTGGGAACTATACCTGAACGAGCACTGCTGGAGCTGATACAAATTTTGCTGCATAGCGATTGCTGCTGAGTAACATGAGAACATATGGTTATAGTTTAATAATGCCAAATGTAAAGGAGATGAGGAGGAATTTTTTTGGAATCTCGGGCCTGCTGCTTTTTTATAACTATCAGAAACACTCAAAAGATTCTTGCAAATCTACTCCCATAAGAACTTTTCCCAGCTTCAAGTGAACACTGAGAAACGACTGTGAAGTCTGAATCTATCTCAACAGAAACAGTTTCAGTGAATTTGTTGAGATAAAAACATGGAACACCAGAGCACTATTAAGTGTTGCAGTTGCTCTACAGATTGTATTATATTACCTCTGGATGAGAATGCAGACATTTCAGTACATTTTCTTTGCTCCAATCTGAAGAAAAAGCCTTCACAGTACTGGCTTTGTCAGACCAGCAGGGACATGCATACATCAGCTGCTATTCTAAATGTGAACAGCTTGTCAAACTGGACTCCAAATTCAGGTGTTACAAAATTACAGCTTTACTAAGTCTAAAAGCTGAGTCCTACAAATGATCACTGAGGTTACAGCTTCTGTGAATGGCGATCTTGAAAGCAACACCTCTAGGTGGATAAATCCAGCTCCCTCCTCTACAACACCTGCAGAACAATGAAGGGCAACATTTAGAAAATAATGAAGAGAAGCTGACCACATATCCAGTCTTAACCACAACTTTAAGGTAAGGGACTCTGTATCTTCAGTAATTCCTAGGAAGGGAGTGCATTTAAGATCAAATGGTAGGTGAAGTAATTCCTATTCCAATGCACTAATGAGCATTTACCCATCACAAAGGACACAACTTGTTACAGCTCCTAGCTACATGCCTCTTTGCTTTAAATTACACAAAAAAGATTCATGTCTTTTGCTGTAAATACTTTCTGTTATTCTTGGTGTGTCAGCCATAGGAAAACTTCCAGATCACGACTAGAAAAGCTATGCTCTTCTTGTACAGAGGCAAGGACATAAAAGCTGAAAGTCACTGCACCTACTGCCCAAGTTTCTTTGTGTGATAAAAGCTGAAGTGGTTTTAAATTAAAAATACAGAAATAAGAGAGCAAATATGGTAGTACAGCATTATAACAAGCAGCCATCCTCTCTATTAGATTTGTCAGAGGGTGGACTTCTTTAGTAGGTATGGTATCTTGCCACACCCAAGCTTAAAGGATAGAAAGACTGAGAAGTTTCAACTGCATTGTAATTTAGCATTTGACCTCTGTTTTGGGAGAAAGCCAATGCATCAGCACCTCATAAATTATTGCTCAAGTCACTCCAGAAACAGACAATTGACAATGTTTACATTCCAGTAACATGAGCCTTGAGAATTGATGTGAGGAGCAGGAATTCAGCAAATCAGAGAGCAGACTCTGTTCTGGTACTTCTTTTGAGGAGGAATTCTGATTTAGCCTCACTGCTTGTCTCAATCTTAGCTATACTGACAGACACTGGCTTCCCTACAGCCTTCTTAAAAGTGAATCTATTTGGAAACTTAAGTTTAGCACGAACACTGGCAGTTGTCTCTGGCATATCCTCTTCTATAACATTTCTGTGGACTAAGAAAACTAAACCCAGAAGATTTTGAACCTTTCAGAACAGGGCCTGAACCCAGTGCGAGGGGGTGCATTTACCATCCACAGCATCACAAAGAACAGCAGAAAAAGAATCAAGAATCAAGTTCTCTTGGATGACAGTTACATGTTTAGAAAAAAAGTCTGGAAGTTCTAGTAAGGATATTTGGTACAGAGAAAGAGGTACCATCTGGAATCGCAATCCTATCATAAAATAACTCAATTAACACACAAAGGCACCTTTCATTTTCTCACAGTATCAGTTCCACATTACTGTACCATTAAAAGGCTGTTATCTTGGGCCTAGCTAAAGAACAAAGGATAAGAACAATTCCACTGTTGCACCACTGTAGTTATTCACAGGAACCTGAAGCCCAAAAAACATTACTAAAACACTAAACACTAAAACACTAAAACACTAACACATTAATTTTAGGAAATGCTTGCCTGAAATGGATTTTAGTGGTGGAAAAATAAGATGTACCGTGACTACTCCACCATTCCTGAACAGCTGCTCACCTGACGTTGCTCTTTCATTCTTACATATTTACATCACCTTCTTCCTTTTTACCTAGTAAGACAAAAGGTTCAAATTATAAGCAAAGCAAATGGGAAAAATATGCAATCTTGACCACAACTGTAATTTCTTCCCCTTAGCAAAGTTAGAGATACAACATGTACTTCTCACCCTAAGTGAAAGCAAGCCCAAATATACATCAATGCTGAAATAGTCATCAACTTGCATAGTTAAGCCCAAGAGAAGCAAATCTTTATTTCATTTTTGACATAATTACATTATCTTGCTCTTGCTACTTCCACACTTGCTCATATTGCTGTATTTTTACCTCAGATTTCTCTTTTCAGATTGAATTTGTAATTGGGGTGACTGAGAGCAGGACAACCATCTCCATGTCAGTGCATTTGCCTGTATCACACACACAGTCAAATGTCAATTTACAATACAATCATTGCATCTCAAAGTGCAATTTAACACATAACTGAGGCATTAGTTAGAGGAGGAGCCTGGCTAGAAACACATTAAAAGTGTAAGACTCGAGAACAACCACATTCAAAGACAGTGACATAAATCAGGAAACAGGACACTACATTGCCTGCAGTATTATCATCTTCACTCGTACAGGAACTCAAAGAAACGATTCCAAAACACTCCTGGACACAAACACTCACAAAGCTGCAGGAGAAGCTGAACTTCAACTCTGTATGCAGTTGAAGTTCATCAAAGAAGACATGAGTTTTATTTTGGACAGTAGACTTTATTAGAAATTTTCTCTTCATTCATCAGTAAATTCACATTAAAATACGCTGAAGGCAGCTCAGTCTAAACATTTGACAACCTGCCATAGCAACAACTTCCAGTTTAAAAACTAGGTAACTGATGAGGCTGATAATCTGAAACATGTAAGAAATGCAAATAGAAAGCAGCATCTTAAAAATGGGATGAGCCTGAAAAATTAATAACATTTCAGGTGAAGTTGGGGGGGAAAAAAAAACAAAAAAAAACAACACAACAAAATCAGTAACCCCCAAGATGGGAAACAGTTAAATGAGAACACCACAGATTCTAAACAGATAAATAAACATTATAGCCACACATACATTAAGAAGAGAACCAAGTATTTAGAGTTCATACCACATAAAAATTATAAATTTGTTCAAAAAAGAAGTGATGAGTTGTCTAAAATATTAGTCTCCTGCATTCTTAGGGTAGTGAGCACTTTGCTATAGACTGCAGAACTTTGGAGGGACTACATTTGGTCTTGAAAGCAACGGACTGCATCTCACTTACCGTGTCAAAAAACTGACTTTTCAGAAACACATATCTGATTTTTCCTTTCATGTTTTAAATCACACATTCTTCTAGACAATCTGCTTGCTTTCTTCCTTTTTTTAAAATTTGTCCTCCCTAATGTCAGAGCTTTTAGGTGTTACAGGCTGATGATGCCAGGAACACTCAAAGCTCTTAACAACTCTGGATACCAAAGGTCAGATTTAAGCATTTTTCAAGTTTTCCTTTGCTAGCTGATCATAGTGGGGTAGGATATAGAAGAGAGAAAGACAGAAAGAAAGAAAAAAAAACAAAAAAACAAAAAAACCACATTATTGAAGAATGCTCTGTCCTGCTTGACAGGGGATCTTGCAGGTCAGATTTTCTATTGGCATTTACTCGAGGCATCAACAGTAAACCAATATATGACAGCTTAAGATAATGGCTTTCAGGACTGTAAACACAACAGGCAACAGATAGCACATGAATCTTGATCAAATCAATGTTTTCACATTCTTTAGTAGTCCCCCACAGTGATCTGCTTTCACTGATTCAGAAAAAAATATATATATTAAAAATTAAATAACACTTAAGTGTCCATCACGAAAATGTTTAATTTGCTGTAAACAATTTTCTGCTATTTGCATTGGTGTAGTCCAATGTGAGGCCGGAGGGTTCTAGACGTCTTATTGATACTGTAAATAATTTTTCAGAGACAGAGGCAAAGGTAGAATTTCTATGTCATGCAGGCGGTCTCTGCCAAGAGCAAAACGAATTGATCTTCGGCACAAGTCCATTAAAGGCAGGGGCTCCGCTGGAGAAAAAAAAAGACAGAGTTAATTTCTCAGCATCTCCACTTACAGTCTGTGTTATTAACATAGATTCTGTATTGTGTTAAGCAGTAGTGAAGCTAGTAATGGCACTGTGAAAAACCTGCCGACCATAAGGTAACTGAGAACTTCCATAGAAGCAAAGAGATAATGCTGCACATTTCAATCATTCCAGCTGACCACAATTTCAGACTGAGCTTCTTCAGCTTAAGGCTTAAAATAACACAGAACCACTTTTCACACTTCCGAAGTTGCAGCATAACGAGTTACTGCATTTCCAGATTTCTAATAAGACAAAGAGCTTCTGCTCTGTAACACAACATTCCGTATGTTGTGTTAACATGAACTAAACTGGCAACTTCTGACCCCTGCATACCAACTCCTTCTGTGCCTCAGGAACTGGAAACAGTACTTAAGGGTAAGCAGACTTCTCAGCAAACACTGCTTTTCCTGTGACACTCTCTTAGCCATTCTTTCTTAGAAATTAACCAGAAGCTAACTAACTAACTAACTAAATAAATAAATAAAGGACCCTCAAAAATCTATAGGGAATTTAACCTTTACCCCATTAATAAATGAGGGGAGGAGCATTCAGCAGACTGGAAGCCACTGTGTTTGCTCTCATACAGACACAAATAACCTCAAAACACAAAGCAACTGAAATTCCTGATGGACAGAAGTTAAGACTGGAGACCCAAACAACGATGACAGAATCTCGAACCATCTTAACTCTATCTCCTTCCTATGCTGATATGCAAGTTACAGGGAACTGCAGAAAGGTCATTGCATTTCCTTTCTGTAGTAGTGTGAACCACAGTAACTGTGGGATTTGCAATGGAGATTGGTTTGCAGCAGAAATAGGAATAAAGCTGTAAAGACAGGCTATGCCCATCCTCAAGAACAACTTGAACCAGATGCACTTGGCTGCACACATCGCTCTAAAACAGAAGAGCTTTAAAGACTACAGGAAGCTTTCTGTGTTTATGGGGTAAAACCAGCAGCATTTATATTAATGATCCCAAAATATGAGCAAAAATCTGTCATGCCTTTATAACAGTGAGAGCCTTTCATGAACTTGACACGTTTTCTTACAAGCACTCAGAATTGTTCAGCTCCCAACAGTTCTGTCAGGAGCTCTTACATGTCCCACATACGCAGGTTTACACATCTAAAAAGTTAATCTATCAATCTTTCAGTTGCTATCATTTTAAAACCTACTTGAAGACAAAATACCAGGCTTAAGGATTGGCTTCATATACTAAAATTGACAGACCACTGACTTCATGGATTTTTTGTCACTTATCCTAGCACCACATTTGATTTGTAGTATGCACAGTTCATTACGGTGTTTCCAAAAACTGTCCAAGGAAAAAGCCTACAAAGCATTCTGTGGTGTGCTGAAAGCCTAAAAAGCATATTTAGCTTTAAAACAACTTCTGTGACTCAGTTGTGAAGTCTATTTGTTCTTACAATCCATTTCCACTTCATGTAGAATTTTGGCTATTCCAAGATTTTTTTTCAAGAGAACCCACACATTACAGCAATAAAGTAACATTTTCTATATATTTGAGATCTTAGTTCTAACTTTTAAGTATCAGAATTATGAATATTGATGCTTCAGGAATGAAACTCTAAAATTCATTAACAAGGGTTAGTAAGTCAGAGCAAAAATAGCTCATGAGTTCCAGGACACAGAGTACAACACATATCACAGGTCTTAACCATAAACAGCTATTCTCCGAGTATCTTCCCCAATCCCTGAGGGTCCCATAAAGAAGATGTAAAATGAAGACTAACAGTGTTTTAAGCCATTAACTGATCACATGGTCTCTTCTTCTCCTAGACAAAGGAATATGCAAAATGCAGCCATCTGTGCAGCTGGGAACGGAGTTAATTCTAAACTTTAAAATACAGTTTAAGGAAAGGTTAAAATATTTTTCAAGTTTGAACTGCTAAGTGAGCCTCTTTTTTCTCACTTCTACAGGGAATTCTGAAATGCTAAAGAAAGTGTCCCCAAGTGTTTGCAACAGCTGCTGAATCACATACACTGAAGGTGTTCTGCAACTCAAAAATTTAACTACACCATCTTTATTTTCCTTTCTATGAAACAGCAGTTAAAATAAAGAAACAAAGAAACCTACAAGTTTGTCCTACACAAGTAGATGTGATATTCTCTGGGTTGCTGGTTCTGCTAAGAGTTTGCAGAAAATTTGTAATAACAGGATTTTAAATAAAAACTTGCAGCTGTGAATAGTCCTAAATGACCAAAAGTTAAATTCAGGAAAAGAAATCATATTATGTTTCAAAATAGCTCATATAATTGTAAAGCTGCTTAAAATTAAAGAGTGAAAAGTTTTAGGCAGCCTTGCTCAACAGAGTGACAACGAAACATTTGCTATGTGCCTCTGTGCAAATACTCTCCTATGCTGTATTTTTATGAAGTATTTTACAAATGAAGATCATTTGGGAAAAGGCTGGGGTTTTAGTTAGATCCTGAAAATTGGGCCGACTTCAGGTAGTCGCCTTTGTATACACTGAGAAGACAGGAGAGGCTGTGCAAAAAGACTGACAATTGCACAACTGCCTTCACTCCATGCTCCACAGCAGTGGGGAGTGCATCCCAGCCTCAGCAGCTGGGCAGGACCCTCAGCAGCACCGGGTGCCAGCACAGCCTCAGAAACCGGCAGGGAAAAGGCCAGAGTACAACTGCCCCACAGCACAGATGTGAGTGGTAATTTCAGAGATGCTTTCAGGTTCACCAAGTGCTGTTTGCTGGTGTCCCAGCTGGGTGCTAAGCTCAGGCTCTGCCAGAACTGTGCCCTGGTGCTGATAGTTCATCAACTGCGTCACTTCCTCTGCTGGAGCCTGGTAAGAGGAAGCTGGGCTGACATCAGCACTGCTGGCAGGGAACTGGATGGTGGTGAGGAGGGTGTTCATCACCGGCTCTAACAGCAGCAGGATTACTCACATGCAAACAGCAAAACTGCCTTATGTTTTCATGGAAGTTCGGTTAGAGATAAAAGCATGGAAAGGAAAAGTTCAACTGTCTCAAGCATACACTACTGTGCACGTCACCTAAAACACACACACACAGACCTCATGCATCCAAAATACTCAACAGTGCAAATGACAAGAAAATATTCCAACATGCAATAGATAGCAAAATGGATATTCTGAAGCCACATGGTAATCTGTAAATGTGGCTACTGAAATATGTCTTCCTACTGTTTACCTTTGAAAAACTTTTAAGTATGAGGATATTAACTGATTGGTGTCCCTAGCAAGGGCAGAAAACGATAATTCAAATCAAAGTATTTAGTAAACGATTAGGTTTACTCTTTATCCCAACTCTAAACAAATATTTTATTTTAGAATAGCCCAAAATGGAATGAAATTAGAGCAATTCAAGCTTCCAGAAAGAAAGAATACCCAGCCATTTCAGTGAAGGTATGTGCACTCCAGTAATACTCTATCAATTAGAAAAAAGAGGAATGAATTACTGAGCTGAAATACAAAATTGTAAAGAAAACACAATTCACAAGAATGGTTCTTTGTACTGAATTCCCAACCAGGCTAAGAAACAGTGAGATATTCCAGCACATGGCAGCAAGCTTTGCACAGGAAACTTAGCTTCCTTTCAGGCTCCAGCAGAACTTCAAGAAGAAAAATCAGCCCTAGCTTAGCTGGTAGCCTCCAGGTCTGGCTCCCTCCAAATTGCAGTTCCATTTCTGAATGCATCTGCAGGAATCTTTCCATTTATGGGTTAGTATGAAACTTCTCTACCTAAAGGCAGATTCTCAGAGATGTCACATCACCAAAAGATACTTTTCAACAGCAAAAACAATAGTGAAAAAAATATCACTACTCGGCTTAGTTCCCATATCTCCCAGGAGTTCACAACAAGTTCAATTTAAAAGGGGGCATGGAGCACTGCCAGCACTGGCACAGAGCTGCATGCCACCAAGAGGTGCCCCTGGCAGTAGACACCATCATGAGCCAGGCCGAGCTGCACATACATGCGTGCATTCTAACAGCACGCTTTGTAACTGTGACCAGTGAAGTGTTCCAGAGCATTTTCCCAATAAATATGCATCTGCAATAGCAATTCACACATCATTACAGGCTGCAAGTTCATTTAGGCTGGCAACCTGCGGTTACTTAACAATCTGGCACTCCAACAAGAATGCCTCATCTTTGTAAACAGGCTTTTATCGTCAAGATACTGAAGTCATCTAACATCCAATAACATTAATGTTATTAACTGCCACATTACATAATGCTTGTACAAAAGAACAGCTTTCAGCACAAGGCAGTTATTTGCCAAACAACAGTAATCACTTTCTGAAATAAATTTCTAAACCTAGAGCAACCCACAACGTTTGCAGTTCTCATTAATTTGTAAAGTACATTTTTATCTTACTTTATAGAATAACAATTGTCTAGGGGGAAAAAAAAGCAATCCTAAATCTGGTTGGAAAATGAGATTTTTGTGAGCACCAGTGTCACAAAAATTTAAGAATTTTTAGGAGTTTTTTTTTTTATGCCTACTTGAACCACCAAGTTATCTTCTACTTTGGTATTTCTGGCCATAAAAGATTAACAAACATTAACATTGTTTCTGTTCCCAAATGTATACCTCTTCACCACAGGAATAAGGTGAAGCCACACTGCCTCAAGAACAAAGAAAGGAAAGAACCTCTGCAAAAGCCTGCTGCACAGAGGTGTGGAAACTGAGGAGACACTTCAGTTTCATGAGCACGATGCCTCTGCCTTAAGACTGAGCATTATTTAGGCATAATGGTTTCTGTTTACTACGTACTTGGTAGATACTGACCAAATCCCCCTCTTCTGTCCTCTCATCCTCCAGGAATTCCACATCAATCAGGCCCCAGCTCTGAACCACTCCGTCTTCATCTCAGCCTCTGCAAACTCCATTACTACCCGATGCCTGCCTGTGCTGCTGGGTGGCCCTCAGCCTGATCAGGGCACCAAGCCCTCCATGCTTCAGACCACAGCACTCCTTTTTAATCTTTTTCTTAAATTTTTCCTCTAATTCCAGATACTAAAACACCTGTGAAAGGGTAACGTGACCCAAGTATTTCCATTAGGGTGAATTAGGGTATATAGGAATTTGTAATTACCCTTGAAATATCACATACAATAAACATACAGATATAAGTAGGGCAGTAGTTTGCCTTCCAACCGTTCTGTCAGAGCTTAATTATTGTTTTAATTTTGCACACTACAGGCCAAAATCTTTCTCCAACATAATACGGTACATAAATACACCCCCTTTGACATATTTATGACTTCCCTGATGCAACTGATGGAAAATTTGACTTGTGTTCTTTAAATGGCACATTCTAGAAAAAGGAAATTGCAAATAATATTTTAAAGAACATAGGCTATGACTGGTCATAAAAAATACTAATAAATCTCCTAGCAGTAATGAAAATTCAGTGAAAGCATAACAGGATAAAAGAAATTTCTTATCTATCTTTGCCATAGATGTCTATGAGCTCTGCAGTCTAACCCAGCAAGACACGTAAACGGAGTACCTCAGAACACCACGTTTTAGTCACAGCTCTGGAGATCCAGGAGCACAACACTTCCAAGAAGCCTGCAACTCAGAAGAGCACACCCAAGCACACGGTCACACTTCTCCCAGACACATGTGCCCAAAGCAGCAGGCTCTCGGCAGCAGAACACACACCCTGCAGCCCCACCACCATTCCCTTGCTGCCCTGCAGGGCTTTCATGCACAGCTGCAAGCCACCCTGCTCCCTTCTGCAAAAGGTGACAGATGGGGAGGTTTTGTTATCAGTTGACAGGCAGCATCTCCAGCAATTGTCTTCCAGAACAAATAAAACCTCCTGTAGCACTGCATCAGCACCTTGCTTTTAGCAGACTGGGCAAGAAAAGAAAAAAAAAAAAAAGGAAAACTATAAATATAATGTCAGCACCTCTCCCGCTGTAGCTGAGCTAACACATGTTCCTCCAAAAATCTGGTATTTGAAATCAAATATTTTAAAGAGGAAAGGAAGGTAGAGAAGTTCGAAAAACGACTCCATGTTAAACTTCTGCCCCCACTGCTTGCATGTCATGTGCTGGGCCAGGGGAATCATTTAAGCATACCTTCAGCTTCTAAGTGTAAAACAGCTACGCGCTGCTTAAAGCTTCAGTCAGGCAACCTTTTGCAGAATTAACCTCAAAGAGCAGCAGTGAGCAAGCAAATATTCTGCAGTGTAATTTGTTTTCAGCTTATGCTCTCCAGCTGTACTTTCTTGAGAGGAAAGGAGAAAGAAAAAGAATCCCCCCCAAATTTCCAAAAGCTAGCAGCCTCCTGTTAGAAGGCTGATAAAGAATGGGTCATTTGACTGTAAATACATGTCTCCTTGTAATCTCTTCTTCACATTTCACTGCTTGCAATCTGCTATGAGAAAGACAAGAGAGGACAATCATCAGAAAGCACCAGAGCACATGCCCACATCCAGTGAATTCAATGCAAGTTTTGCAATTATTCCTAAAGGTTTCAATTTAGTAAGCCTAAGCACAGGCCACAAGCACACTGCTTACAGGAGTGTTTTTCCCTAGAAAAGTAATTTGCCTGTTCGCAGTTGTAGGAAGGGTATATACAGGGAACCATATCTAAATAATTTAGCAACCCTCTTTAGAAAGCTCAAACATTCTCCACTGACTTAGTGTTGGTCCATGCAAGTGGTAAGCAGAGACTGATAACACTGTATCTGTTTTACTAAGGAAATGATATTGATAAACAGTGGGTAAATGCCTCGTCCAGAGACTTCACAGAAAGTCGAAGTCCTGAGGTGAGCCTTATGGAGCTGAGATGGTGTTAGAGCAAACATGTCCATCACCCGCACAGAATTAAATAACTCGAGCTGGTTCACTCTTTCATTCTCCCCTTCCCTTACCATAAAAGAAAGAAAAACAAATGTCTTGGCACAAGGATTGTTCTGGGAGGGAGTTAAAAAAACAAGGCAACAAACCAAGATGAAGCTGTTTACTGTGTGACAACCCAAGAGGTTTCCTAGGCAGTCTATAAATAAAAGAAATGATTGCTCATACAGAACAATGCCCACAGGTCTAGGACAGATCAACACAACAGGTCCTGCAGATGTAAGAAGAGAGTTTCAAGATAATTTGTGGTTTAACAGCACTAATTGTCAGAGCTGGCAGCAGTACCTTCAACATCACTAGGCTACCTCTCAGAAACTCAACAATCTCACTCGCAACTTGATGGAACACCTATAAAGACTGGCAGCATTAGTCTATCTGATGGCAAAAGTTATCTTAAGCTCTCATAGACGCAGACATTCATGAAGTAAGCTGCTGTACCGTCAATTGAATTTTCAATATTATTACAGTGCTTCAAAAGCAAATGTTTAACCATGCCCCAAGGAACTTTTTAGCTCATCATCATGACTTCAGTGAGCATCTGCCTGAACAGTATTTCAGCACAGTTCTTACCATCCAGGTGGGTTTACGGTCCACCTTAATAAAGGCAATAGGTGAACTGAAGCACACTCACAACACAGGGCAATATAAAGTCTAGCTCACAGCCCAAATCGGGGATAAATTAACAAATAAATGCACTGACAACACATGTGGGACCTTTCCAGAACACCTTCATTTTCTGAATTAGGAAAGGTAATTCAAATGCACATGTGCTTTATAATAATTCCATTCACAGTAATAAAAATTACAGGTATGATTCAGCTTTGAGAATATTTTAACACACTACTCATCCACCTCACAGATTATGAGCACTGCTCTTTTTCTCAGAAGCTGCAAAATGGATCCAGATAATGACAAATTTTACCAGCAATGAAAGCAGCAAAGCTCGGTAGTCCACTGTTTTTGTATGCTCTGAGAGGGGGAGAGGGAAAACCACGCCACTTCTCTTCTGAAAGAGGAAGCACACGTATGATTTCATTCCCTGTTCGCATCAGGAAAACACAAATAGGAAGGATAGAAAAATTTGCTTTCTGAACTAGATTTGTTTGCTCTTCTCCTACCCTCAAATACTTCCACAAAACAACTCCCCACTCTGTTTTGAACACTGGATGAAGCTAAATTGAGATAGTTATTTCAGCGATGATCTAACTGCTTCGTAGTAGAAAAGACACCTTAAACCACCTAAAAACAAACAAACAAAAAGTGCTTGTAAAAAAGATGAGCCTAAGTTACAGGAATGGGCTCCTTAGATCCTCACAGTTCAGCTTCCTCAAGCTTAACACGTTGGGAATGAGAATCTGGCACAGATTAATGCACACTTTACAGATTCTATTCTCAGCACATTTATCACCATTAAATTCAGTTTGTGCACGCCAGGCCATAAAGATGGAACTTAAAACATATCAAGGTGTGAGAAGATTAAAGCTTGGATGAGAATTTCACTGAGTTGTTTAGGGAGTTATGGATAGATTTATAGGGAAAGTAGTTACTGAGAAAGTTGAAGGAAAGTTCAGGTTTCAAGGATGAACCACTGCAGACAGCTCCTGTAACAGGTAGTCACACGGTGCAGACAATATGCAACATGACAACTGAAATACGCTGAACACTTCTTCCAGTTTCTCTCTCCAAGAAACGTGCTTCATAAACAGGCACAGAAAACACCCCTGCACAAGGACCTGCCTATAACAACTTCTATGGTTGTGAACAAGTTTTTATTGTTCTAGGGGAAAAATTCAGACTGCTTTTAGGCAAATCTTTGCCCATCCCTCGATTCACTAGCACATTTCCTGTCTTAATAGCATAACAGCAGATTAGAATATTCTAATATTCGAAATCCTAAATTTTCACTCTTGTTCTTAAGCACACTTTATTTTTTGGGTTAATCTCCTGAAGGACACTTTTTTAAGAGAGGGAGTAAAAATGTGTGGATGAGAGAAAGGCATACAAAAAGACAAAGCATCACAAATATGTGCTGAACCCATCTGACTGTCTGACTTCTCTGTCTGCCCTTCTCCCAGTGGCCTACTTTATCTACCTGTTACATTTCTTATGACCTACTTGTCGTGTGGGACGATGCACTAAGCTGTCATCTTGCACTCTGGAGCCTCACAGGAATTTCTAAATGCTATCACACTAAACCAATACATGCTCATTCAAGATTTCCAAGGCTTACAGCTCATATATTCTCAGCTGGAACCTACCACAGTAGTTCTCTATATGGGTTTTTCATGTTATACTACATAATAAAGTTACTTACTTTAGCTGGCAATGAAATGGAATTAAAACATCTTCTGCATCCCACTGTTGCTTTCTTCATAGTTTTGCCATAATTAACAGAAGTGATGACCGGTGACAGAACTGATGACTATCCTGCTTAGATTTATAAAAATTGTGTTGAGCTGTTCAGAGACAATCAATATTTTACTACACTCCTTGTATTACTGCTACATGACACTTTCTCAATTGCTTCAATTTAACTTACCCAGAGGCTCCAACATACGCAGATTTCCTCAAACCAAGCAAAAAAACTTGTGTAGTGCATCATTAAAATTTTAATGCAATTGTATACACCCTAATGAGCTCTGGGGGAGATCTGCAAACAACAGACCTGATTTGGCACTTTGTTACTCTACTTCTCATATTAATAGAATTATATTGGAATAAATCCGGAGCAATGAAATTGCAAATCAGGCTTAATGCATTAATTCGATCCTGTTATTTCATTACTATTTATATTTACATTTCTTGAAAGGGACTTTTTTTCTTTAAGTAACATAAACTCTACTGGCACAAAATGGGTACTAGAAATGATCTGATTTTCATGCTGAACATATGATTCGTTGTTCCTTTCATGCAAACACAGCTGATGCTCTCTGAAGACATTTCTAAAGCACTCAGATACCCCAAGTTGGATGCACAGGGCTGTCTTTACTCACCATTGTTCAGCTCTTCTTATCACAAGCTCCTGTAACCATGTTTCAACCTCGGCAAAGCTCTGCCTGAAATTTCACACTGCTGTGCTGCTGCCTACAACTGGCACTCCTGTATTGAAAATGGTCATTTTCTGAGAAAAAAAAAAGCAAGGAAGGCTGATTTCCTTATTATGTATTCCTACAGCTGCTCTAGGTTATGTGTTATCACACTCTGAGCCTTTAAAGCACCAACGCAAAGTTTGCTGAAGGAAAAGGGATGGGTGAGGGGGATATCACAGAATCCCAAAATCTCTTGAGTTGGAAAGGCCCCACAGGGGGTATCAGGTCCAACTCCTGGCTCCAGGACCACCCAAAACCAAGTCCTATGCCTGGGAACAGTGTCCAAAGGCCCACTGAACTCCATGCGCAGTGCCCTGGGAGCTGCTCCATGCCCATCATCCTCCAGTGCACAACCTCTCCCTGACCCCACCTGGCCCTCTCCAGCACATCTCCATGCCATTCCCTCTGGTCCTATGCTGTCACACAGAGCAGAGCTCAGCACTGCCCGTCTGCTCTCAGTGAGAAGCCACAGCTGCCTTGAGGGCTCCCGTCAGCTCTTCTGCCCTGGGCCTAACTACCCAAGGGAACTCAACCACTCCTCTTACCTCCTGCCCTCCAGACCCTTCCCCATCTTTGCAGCCCTCCTTTGGATGTTGTTTTTGTCCCTATATTGTGACCCCCAAAACGGCACACAGTGCTCAAGGTGAGGCTGAGCAGATCACCTGGTAAGAATGATTTGCTACTCATGTACAGTTCTGGCACTCCTGAGCATGTCAAGGGATTCAGCATGAGGACAAACATTAAATCTCAAGAAAAATCTCTTGGCTTTCACATGGGATGTGAACCTGATAAATAACTAGAATTTTGCTTGCACTGAATTTTTCTACCCCTTCAGGGCGGCACTGCTGGGAAAAGCTTTCCTATACTTGATCCTTCTGCAGCCTCTGAATGAAGAAGCCCTCTCTGAGCTTTCTCCACTGGCCTAAGAGGCTGAAGAGAAGATGCAGCTGTGGCTGAAGCTGCTGCTGTTCTACACACATCCATCACTCTATTCCTCACAGCACAAAGCTTAATGCAATTTGAGAACTAGGCTGGCAGCAGCATACCAGCCAGTCACTGTCCTGTCCTCCTCTAGGTCACCAGTCCAGCTAACACAGTTTCTTTGGACCTCTCAGATGACACATAAGGACTCATGCCCTGAAAGTGTTAGCTTGCTGTTCCAGAAAATGAAGACACGAAGAGAAGGACAGCAAAGAGTCCAGAACCTTTTGTCTGGGCCCTCTCCTTCATCACAATTCCCTCCTTCATGTTTGATCCTTTTGTCCTCACGCTACCCACCCATGGTTTTATGGCCACCATCTGCACGAGACGTAACTGATGTCAAACAAGATGAGGAAGTAACTAGTGCAGATGACATACCAAGCAGTGTGACTGCACTCTGGAAGGAACTATGAAACACTGTAAAGGATCTGCATTTATTGCTTCTTACTGATTCACTGTCAAACAAGCTTTATCAGTAAATACCCCTTCCAGCCCTCCCCACCCCCAGCCACCATCTCATTGATGGTGCTGCAAAGGCGAGCATCGTTTGGCTGGCAGAGAAGCTATTGTGAACAAAGATCTACCTGGATGGTCAGCTCCCAAGTCAATCTGTAGGGCTGGCAATTAAGAAAAGCACTGCAGCTGGGGACAAAGCAAAGCTGACCAATTCACTCATCTCTTCACTTATCTGTGTACCTCTCATTTCTGTAGGAAAGGGAATCCCACTATGCCACTAAATCTGCTGATTTCAAACATAAATACAGAAGGAAAGTTATAGAGCATACACTAAAATTCTCTCAAAATTTTCTACCTGTTTACATTTTCAAAGCTTCCCAAAGAAATTTAGGTAGTAGTCTGAGGCATTCAGCTTACTACTCTATGTGTGTGGATATATATATACGTGTATATATATATTTGTATTTATACATATGACACATAAAGGAGGGGTGAACACCAGTGAAAAAATCTAAACCACCTCCTCCTTCTTCCAATGTAAAAATAAGTATGTATGTGCTGGAACTAAGCTGGAACTGGGCAAATGCTATCATTAACACGCAGCAAAAATACTTCTCGTATTCTACAATTTGAGCAGTTGTACTAATTTCTTAGTACAAAAATATCAGCTGAATTCAACATGATTTTATTACAAGAGGATATATTTTCTTATCTGGGAAATGGTAAATGCGAAGACTAAGATTAAGTTGATTTGTACTAGCCAATACTTACTTCAATAAATGACTAGAATCATCACAGTGTATAGCAGAGACCAGAGCTTAGTAAAAACAATAATACCATTTCCAGACCAAAAGAAGGGATGGCTATTTTTTTTGTCATCTTTTTCTTTGCTATTTTATTAACAGTTTGGGATATGGAAATTTCAAAATCAAAAATTAATACTACTTAACAGGAAGACAGCATGTATGTGTGTGCGTGTTTGTTTTTCATTAGTGGAATGTCAGTTTGCTGCCGAATTACCATTACATTCGAACAGAATACGGATATAGATTCCCTAACTATCAGCCTCACATTCTGAACACTATTTTTTGTCAGTTTATGCAAGTTAAAAAAGATGAGACATGAATGTCAGTCCAATTTTACACTCGTGGTATGTATAAACATATATATTTTTTAATAATAATAACTCTACCATGAGTGCTTTCTTTTCAACCACATTTTCAGACCTAATAAACCATTTAAGTATATCTTATCATCTGTCTTCTTGCCTTCCTTCAGTGCTCTTTTGCTCTCAGCGAACTCAGGTTTAACAATGAAAGACTCTTCTAGCCATGGGTGTGTAAACATCAGCATAGTGGTTTATTTGGCTTTTTTTGTTCTAAAACTTAGGTGATAATGGTCCAGCAGATGAAATGCTAAGCTATCAAAACAAATTCTTCAGCTCAATATTTAATCCAGAGTACAAAACCCCAAAATATTAAAAACAGATTCAGAATTACACACAGCCCAAAAGAATGTTTCCCACTAAATTCCTTCTCCTTTGTGTCAACTCAGCTTTTTTCACTCCATCAGCATTCTCAGGAAAGCCAGAGGGAATTTTGCCAGGGTAAATACTGCTAAATAGCATCCCTTATCCACGGATATGTGGCCTTTTCTCCCCTTGCCAAGTCTTTTTTAATGTCAACCAGCCTGTAAAATTAAATGGATATACTTTTTTCCTGCCTAATTATTCACAGTTTTTTGAGAAAAACACTAATCCCTCAGGTGTAGGAATATGCCTTTGTCATTGTGATTTCTCAGACATTTCTGTACTAATTAAGTCAATAATGCACACAGTGACTGAATAAAAATTTGGAAATGTGACATTCCCAGAGCCATTCTTTTTATGGGTGGAAACAGCCACCTAGACCAGACTTCAATTTAAGATGTTCTCTAAACCATCCCATTAGTGAGTTATCTATTTTGGCTGTGCTTTTACTCTCTTCTCTGGGAGCAAAAGTCAAGGCCTTGTGCTTGTTTTCAGGTTTTTTTTAACTGGAGTCAAAACCCACAAGCCCAAAGAAGTCCGTAGTCTAACACTAAGGGTAAGAAAATTTAGGAGCTCTAGGTAACATTACCCACACATGCTCATCTCCCACAGTGTTGATAACTTTTGCATCTCTTTGTCCTTTCCGTGTTTATTAAAAAACTAATTCAAAAATCAGAATTAATGAGCAAGGATAGATGTTTCTCTTTCCAGCTGCAACAATATCAAAGCACATATGTGAAGATTTCAGCCACTGCAGCAATGAGAAGCAGACTGCCTGAATCCTTCCGAAGCAACTTCCAACTCAAGAGCTAACAAGGAGGGCAATGCAGTGACCACCCTGCCTGCTTGCCAGGAACTCAAAAGTTGGCCCGTGCACGTGCTGCTCAGTACAACCACGCCACTAGCAATGCAGCAGGCATTTGTCACCTGCACCTCCTGATTTCCTCTGCAGAAATTCCCAGGGCTGCAGGCAGGTTGTGCTCATCCCTGCCTGGGAAGACTGGGAGGTCTGGAATGTGGAGGCTGAGCACAATGCTACTAGTTCACAAAATACAAAAGCTGTTCAGGGCTGGTAAGCACTGCATCAAGACCTGAGAAAAATATCAGCAAAGGAAAAAGTAAAAGCTTCTTCCCACTCCCCATGCTTCATTATCAATGTGATCTACACACATCTTCTCAGCTGTTTATGATTTAAATTCATAGGTTGATACAACACACATAATACTTCAAATGAAATATATATTTTTTTAATAACATATGCTTTAATTTTATTCACAGAAGCATGATTAGTATTCTGGGTTTGTGTATTCAGGGCCCTGGTACTGACTGAAATATGCACAGTCTCTAAGATAACTTCCCAGCACAGTAAAAGCAGGCAATGCTTTCATATTATGTCCTGAGCTGATGTACCTTCCCAAGACAAAAGCAGGACTATACATTATTTATCACCACTTCACTTGTTTGGTAACATCAATTAAAATAGGGCTTCCAGGGCATTATTCCCTTTAAAACATCAAAGCCACGTGACAGCTGCTCAGGACTGGGCACCTCTCCTCCCCATACAGCACTGAACAGAAACTGCATACTTCAGCAAAAGCAAACTTCATAGAAAGAAACATGTATCATTGCTTAAAGATCTCTGCACAACCTGAAGACATTCCCCAATAAAAACACTCATCTGTTTGCTTCTTAGATGCACGGTGTCTTCAAAAAGAGCTGGCTGTGTATAATATTCCCTATTTCATCAAATTCATGCTTGGGGTGATCCACGTGGACTTAGCAATTGCTACTGACAGTAAAGGTCACACAATTTTGCCTGTTCCAAAACTGTCTGTTCCTCTTCTGTGTTCTGTAGTCACAGCAGGACCAAATCTTTGCTTTCAAGTATGTAGAGCTCAATTAATTTTATGTGTATTTTTCCTCGGGGATTTTGTCCAGGTTTGATGAAAGATTCAGCTTAGTCCATTCAAACAAGTGTATCTTACAAAAATCGCCTTAGCGTTGAGGCTAAGCACTGAGCATTAGAATATGTGAATGGAACCTTTTGGGAAGCGCTTTATGGCAACACACAGCTTACAGAAAAACATATTCAAGGAGCTCTGCAATGAGAACGTTCCCAAGTAATAATGTATTGGCTAAAGGCCTGCCGCAAATATAGGAAGTTCAAAAGGCTGAGCTGTCTGCTAGTCATGAAAAACGAACAGAGAACAGTCCAAACGTGTCTTCACATACAATCGCCATCCTCCGGTGAATACCATATCCTTCTTAAAAACTTGCTCTGAAAATCTGCTTCTGCATACATTCCCTTTCTAAAAACCATCCAACTAATTTTTTATCTTGCTTTAAAGCTTGCTTTGCTTTGTGATGGCAAGATGACTCCGGCTGCTCTCACTTAAACACAGATCCGTGTGCGTGTTTGTCAGGTCTCGTCGTGACGCATCCCTTCCCCAAGCTACCAGGCCTAACCAACTACATGGATCACAGAAATTGTGACTGAGCCTATGGTTCAGGGTTCCATCTAAAACAAATGCATGAGAGGGGGAAGGTGACGGACTGCACAGTTTACCAGCTGTAAAAAGGACCTTAGAGTGAGCCTCCCATGCATTTCTATCTTCAGTCAGATCGAAAAGCACAGTGACCTCTGGAGGCAGACAGTTCCCCGCAGACCTGCCCTTCAGTGCTGTCTTCCAAGCAGCTGCTGCTGCCTTGCTTCGTGAGCAGCCCCTTCACAGTTTAAGTTCTTGTTTTCTACATTTGTTATCCTAGACAAAGTGAAATTTCAAAGAAAATGAAGGCAAACATCACCACACAAAGTCACAAAAGGGCAATCTCATATTTATTTTGAGTTGAAACATACCTGCCAGCCATGCTTTTCATTTTCCACTTTTTCTAGGCATCTATCTTGTGCAAAATGGCACATCAGGCACACAGTAGTTACAACAAGGGCTGCAAATACGCTGCTGCTCTACAGCTAGATCTGTTGCCACACAGATCAAACTTGCAATAAATTTATAGTCCACTACTAAAAACTTCAGCACTGACGTGCAAAGTAATTACATTTGTTTGCACACAGTAATATAGGGACCACAAAGAAGGGAATTTGAAGGAATGACACGGAATGCAAGAAGTAAGCAAACCAGAAGTTCTCAGATTCCTGTGACTTTCTGGAACCCCTGGAATACACTCCTTGCTCTGCACAAGTCATGATGCAGGCACAATGCACTGGATAGAATTCCTCCAGCAGGTTCTCAGTGAAGCACTGTCTGCCACAGCATTAAAACAGGTCTGTGGGAAACTCTGCTTAAGAGAAGGTAACACCTATGATCTTGGAAATTCAGTATTTTTGGAAAATGTAGCACCTATGATGTCATCTCTGCATCTACTATTTGCTAAAATACAATTATCACTTTGGAAACCAAAAATGCGCCTGGTAAGAGCAAAATAGCACTGTTCATGTAATGCCAGAACGCTTTCGATCCTATGCAAGTCTTCCATTTTTGCTTTCAGAAACAAGAAGGTAGGTTTCTAGTTACACCTCCGTGACTTCACTCTGTCCAGCAGAAAAAGGCAATTCATTGCCCTCTGCAGTGCAGGAGCCGTGGTCAGCAGCACCACCAGCCGCCTTTGTTCGCTGCTGTGGCTCGCCTCCAAACACGGCCAGCCAAGTCCAGCAGGTTAAAAGCACATGCTGCATTTTTCACAGGGACGTGGTCTGTGATGCAAATGAGCCTGCTCTCTAAGTCTGCCTTCAGAAAGCGCTCTCAGGAACGCAGACCGGCCATTTCCTCCTCAAAATCTCTCATTCCCAAAAGGAAAGGGAGCAAAAAAACCCAAACAACTTAGCTTCCCTAGCAAAAAACTCCTGCCAAGAAATTTTAAGTGTTCCCATCCAAACTCTCCTCCTTTTTCTTAAGTTCTCCATTATAAATCACTCTAGGGAAATAGTACATACTCCGAACACTTAAGATATGTTCCTAAGTGGTAAGCCATCAAACTTTACTAGTGTCTTCAAAATAAAATGGTGTCAGTTATCTTCAGAAGCAATCTATATATTGCTTTTTCTGTATTGTTACATGGATTAAAGGCTATTGTAAGAGGAAGCTGAATTATCCAATCTTTTGGAAAACTGCTGCATCTGAAACAGAATAAATATCACAAGGAATAAACCAAAACATGGGGAATGCATCAAAATACTGTGAAAGGAACAGTTTAAGTACAATCGTGAGGCCATATTGCCAGTGGAAGTTCCTGCAGAGTTTGAGCTCAGAGAACGTTCGGTCAGGACACCAGCCTGGGAGCAGAGTGCATAACCACATGGCTGAAAACCAAAGCCAGCAGCACCAGGCAGCAGCCAGAACCTTCGTCCAGCACCATCCAGAGGTTGGATCAAGTGGCAACTTCAGTTATGCATACAGGCTGGGAAAAGAATTCATTGAGAACAATGGCAGGGAGAGGGAACCGGCGGAGACCACGAGGAGGAGGAGTGCCCCGTCTGCCTCGGCCCGCCGGACAGCCCGACCCGCGTCATCCTTGAATGAACACCTTCAGCAGGAGCCGCGTTGAGTACCAAGCCGCCGACGGGGCCAACTGCCTGCCGTGCCACCAGCTCATCGGCACGCTCGTGAGCGTCCTGCCATGGCCCCTGGTGAACGCCAGCACCCACTGGCTGCAGAGAAGGCTCCAGAGGAGCCAGTGGCGGCGGGAAAGATCCCCGCACCGCTCCCACAGCGCCTCGCCATGATGCGCTCATGCTTGTGCTGCACTTCAGACTTGACCGGCCCTCAGCAGACTCTGCTCTGGAATTCTGAGGAGCTTGATAACTGCTTTGCTACATCTGAAGTGATTCCTAAGAGAACTTTGTAAGGCCTAGAAACTGAAATGATTTTATTTTGGTTTTCTAAATGCAGGCTTCAGCTGCTGAAGGAACACAGCTCCAGCTCACAAGGCTGAACTAGTTTCAGTGTTTGCCTGGCCACTATCCATGCTGGAAATAAAGGGAAAGTGCTGGACACGAGACGCAGCAGAACTGGCAGAGCCCTGCTGAAGACCTCAGTATAGCTTTGAACATCTGAGAGAACCCTGTGTGGATGAAAGGCCACAAATCTGTATTACCATGATAAGCAATACGAAGCAAGTCCAGAGCCTTTTCCTAAATACAGCACCTCCAGTGAGGAATGCAAAGAGCTGGGCTGCTCTGCCACTGGTACTCACCTGAGGCAGCTCCATCCCAGAGAGAACTGGAATTTATTTCCCTTTGGCAGTGGCAACCTGTCTGGTACAGGAAAGTCAAAGCAAGTCTGCTCCATTCAGAAAGGCTTCGCGTGACTCATTTTGCTGATAAATTACAACAGTGAAGAACGGAGAGTTGACAGCACGAAAGCTGCACTGGTCTCTTATAATCTCCTGTTTGGTTTTGGCTTTAACACAATTTTTACTTCACAAAGCCATTTTTTAAGGAATGAGATTTTGTACTTTGAATTTCAGGGGGATTTTTGCAGAAAATTCATTCTGTAGAATAGGAATATATAGCGTAACAGATACTAGGAGTAGAAAGTACAGCTAGGAGCAGACTTTTGCAAGCAACATTTGAAAATGCCTCATCATTATCTGTCTTCCTCGCTGGGAAAAATTTGTTTCCTTTCCAAAGCACATACACTGAAAGTCCAATATCTGAAGACTTCTGGGTTTTCCTCTTGCTGTTACCAAGAAAGGAAAGCAAAAAGCAAGTCATTAAAAGGAGGTGACCTTTCTGCCAGACTGGTTTCCATTACAGCAGCTTTCACACAGTGTGAAAACTCTCTGAAGGTATTAACTGAGTGAGCATTTGCAGAGCCTTCAATGTGAAGTGAAGTTTGTGCAGTTATAAAACAGCACTGGGGAAAGAAAGTCTGAAAGGAAACCAGCTGTGCCAGTCAGGAGGAGCAGGGAGGGAGGCACTTGGTGCATTACGATCACATACTTGTTTCTTTCTTTTCACAGCTAACAATGAGTGACTGGCTCTTTATTTCTCAAGAATACACAGAGATATGCTACAACATCTAAGCTGGACAAATAACATCTGATTCCTCTCGAACAGCTGTGGAGTTAAGGATGAGGCTGCTCCTACAGGAGGCAGACAACATGCACTGCTGTGACAGAAGTGAGACGAGTGCAGTGACCGCACTGCCAGACCACCCTGCTCTGTCCTGGGATGACTGGGGAACTGGGAGCTCACCCTGCCCGCCCACTGCCTACAAGCTGGATTCTCTGCAACTTCCTCTTATCTAAAATCAAGTTCCACCCTTGTTACTTTCTATCACTGCTCACAAATACTCAAGTAGTATTTTACCTTCTAAGGAGTCAGTGGCAATCACAATCTAAATTATTTATGACCAACACTCCACTGATCTGTCAGCGTCTCTTTGATTCACAATCACTAGGGGATTAAAAAAAAAAAAAAAGGTGGAAAAAAAGTATTTGGAACATTTTCCCTAAGTGGGTGAAAAGAACATGGCTCACCTATACGTCCACAGTTGCTGCAAATATGCCCAGAAGTGAGATTACTCACATGCCAGCATCCTGAGTAGTGCTGGCAAAATTCATACTGTTGTTAGTAGCAAAAATGCCTGTCAAATTAATTGCATATGATGAATACTCTTCTTAGTTTCGTTTATCATGACAGGTTGGAAAGAATTGCAGTGGCTTTTCATGCAGACAAGAACAGTGTCAGAGCTCCAGCTAGGACGTGCCCAGCCTAATTTCACCACTGAACTCCTCACTCTCAAGGAGCAAATCTGGACGTCAGTCACTCCACTTAGTCATACTTAAGTGCCTGACAAAAATCTCTTCCTTCAGCAGCTTTCAGCACATTTGAATAAAACTGACTGTGAAATAGACTCAGAAAACAACAGATGGCTTATTCCTAACATGGGCAGCAAAATGTGTCAAGGGGATAGACCAAGATCGTATCTTTCTGCGGCAAATTAATGAGCACGTGGCAAAAGCAAATGCTCAATCACACCTTCTTCTTCTTCAGTTTGTAACAAAAATTAAGAAAAATCACCCTTCAATTTCTCAGATTTGGTGTAAAATGAAATCTCTAATTGAGTTTCCTACTAAAGAATTTTTAAATTGTAGTATATGGTAAATGAACTGATTGCATTTGTTCAATTCTAGTGTTTCCAACATTCTTATGCAGTAATTCAACTTATAAGCCTGATTTAAGATTGACTGCAATAAGAGATTAGAAGAACTTGCACTTACAGAACTTACTACAATGAAAGTAGCAGTGGGGAGAAGACGGGAGAGATTGGAATCAAAGGTTGTAACACCCAGCATACAAGGCAACTGCTTAGGAAACAATACCACTTCAGAATAAAGGTGGCTTTGGAAGAATATCAGAAATGAGCTGAGGAGTAACATCTTAAGCCAGAGTACAGAATTCTCAGAAAGGAGGGGGGAGTAGGTGCACAGAAGCTAATTGGAGAAGAAGAAAAAAGACTCAATTGCTAAGTTTATATCCTGCTGCTGTAAGTAATGCAGTACAGCCATTCCATAACTAACTGGTCTTTTCTTAGAGCAGCTTAAGCTTTGTCCCACCTACAGAAAAGACTTACTCTGCATTTCTGCAGTACACTTCTGAGTTCTCTTCACACACTTACACCATTTGTGCCTGTTTTCCAGGGCTGCAAAGTGATGCTGTCATGTACCAAACAGCACCATCAGCAACACACAGAAGAGGCTGCATTTTCAGACTGCAGCTGGCATAGTGGAAAATGGCATGGCACTGCCCAGATGGAGGAAGGCCACTATTAGGACTTTTTCTAAATCTTTTGTGCAGCAAAAGAGAAAGATAAGAAAGCCCCTGCCCTTTATAGGCGCACACAAGCACATGTGCAGATGCTCAAAGTCAACAGTAGTGGCTGAAGGAACTGGTAATTACAGTGGTTCAGAAATGACTTGATTTCAAGTTGATGATATGCTTATAACTATTAGCTTCTTCCATTACCAGATGGGATGTATAATGTGAAAAATAAATGACAAAATGCTTCCCAGGGTTGCTAGATGCCTGCAGCTACAAATAAGCAAGTTGTGAATGAACACTGATGTAAAAGAGCATCTCTAGCTGGGACCACAGTAATTAGTCTTTACAAAATTCATTGGAGCACAGTCAGGAAGAAGAACAAGAATCATAAGTAATTTATGTAGAAGAATTTTAAACAATTGTTAGATCCATGAAAAATTTAACCAGACACATAGCATCAAGCATGCAGAGCTTGTGGATTAAGCTTATACAACAATACCACTTTTCATGGGGAAAAAAAGAGTCAATTAGAATAGGCATAAGAAACACTGGATAATTCTGTCAGCCTAAATGACTGCTTCTGCCACCACCAAATGTTTTTCTCTAATGCTTTTCCTGCAGTACAAAATAATGTAAGTGGCTTCCCTTCCTGATTTCACCTATGGCAATGCTTTAACAAAATGAACCAGATACACAAGAAATAAACTGGCTCTGGACTACTAAATTAGTTGGTGCCATATAATTTATTGCACTTTACATACTTGTAGCACAATAGTGATGACTACTACAAGGTGAGTAAATTACAGCCAACCCACATTTAGAATCCAACACATGAGGTGAGAACAGTTTTGTCAGCACAGCATCCCCAGTGTCAACTCATTCCACCCAATGCTCTAATAGAAACCAGCGTGTGCTCCTGATGTTAGGTGGTCTTTCTGCATGGAATAAAGTCCTTAACTACCTCTCAACTTGAGAGCAAATAGCAAAGAAAATGATTTGACCTGAATATAACTCAAGTGGCAGCAGAAGGGAAGGCAATAGCTATGAAAACAGAACAATTTATTCACAAGAGAGCTATTCAGACAGACTGGATACAACAGAAAGGTCCTGACTACAATAGTGTGGAATTCTTAGTTTTATTGCCTAAGCTTCGTTGTAACAACGTGATCAAGCCAAAGCTACACTGCTCCACACAAGCAGTGAATCCAGCCCTCTATCTCCTCCCTACCAATAACAGTAATAACAGTAAACTGATGCAACAGAGTATATAATGAATAAAAACTACGATCTAGCCCTGAGCTGTTAGCATGTTATGGCAATAAATCTCACCTATTCTCAACTATTTTAGGACTATATGTAATTGTCACTAGATACCACAGAAGAATTTTAATGTTCTCTATTCTCCAGTCCAGCTTACAGCGTGTCGTGATGAATCAAAAATCATTTTGTTAGGGTTCAGTTATTCTTTATGGGTGCCTGCAAATCAAGTTAACTAGCTGAAAAATTGTTGAGTATCATGCTTTGAGAAAAAGCACAACATGTCATGACCCGGTTCTACCTCATGCTATCCAGATAGGCTTAGGCTTACTCAGCTATCACCACATACTTCATAGCCTGCCAACCAAACTATTTCCTTTTAAAATAAACATTTGAATTACAGATTATAAAGAGCAGTCTGTTTTAGCAGGTGCACTGTCAATCCCTGCCATTCTCAAATTTTTGCCTTACCTACTCAAAGTCAAGAGAATATCTTGCTAAAATCAACAGAGCGCACCAAAATTCTCTCCGCAGCTGTGCAGGACACAGTGCAGAAGAACAGATTTAAGCTTTAATTAAAACATTCAAAAGGATATTCCATCAGGATAAACAAAGACAGAAGCACAAGACTCTGTTCCCTAGCAATCCTAGGAAGGTACATCTGTCTTTCCAACCCACTCAGAAATGATATTGAATATACAAAACACATTTACTTTGTTTAGCCTCAGAAGGGGCATAGAAAGACACCAAAGGAAAAAGCACTGCAAATGGCAACTCTCTTCCTAAGCTAGGGAATAAGGGGTGTGAGGGCAGAAGGCACACAGCAGCCTGTTGTCTAAAGACAAAATCACCTGCATATTAGTACACTGTCTACGTCTGTGGCACAAGAGAGTCATTTGGTCAGTCTGGGAAGACAAAACATTGATTTGAACAGTCAGTCTCCTTTACTCACACAATGAAATTGTCTCCTAAATTCAACAGCATATGTAGACTTGTGGTTAACTATTTCTCTTCAAACAGGATGGCAGATAAATAATAACAGAAGCAGGAAAAAAACCCTTGCAATTCTGAAGAAATAACTGGTATCTTACTAACACCAGCAAGGCCATGCATTATTCATCACAGAGGATGGGAGTACGCTCATCAGCTCACAGCGCTATGGGGAACTCTGCATCTGAGGCTCTCATCACTTGCAGCCATTAAAAGGCTGCCTGCACTATTTTATCTGAAAGCAGTGACAGCTTAACCGCTGCATTTCTTACACAGCCAAAGCAGGCAAACGGACGGCTTCCATTCGCACAGGCACTGTGGGCGCTGCTGCTGTATCAGCACACAGCACTGGAGAGCTCTTCCTACGAAGCGTGGAACACAGAAATACTTAAATCTAATGATGTTCCTGAATGGAAGAAAGAATCCCTGTATTACTGTAAGGTACCTATGGACATTACACTGTGTATTTTCATAGACCCTAATGAAACCTTTACCATTTAATTTGAAGACGCAATCTTTTAAATTAATAAAAATACAGAAAATAGCTACTTTGTCATAAAAGCAGCCCCTTTTGATTAAATTATTTACATCTACTAAGAAGGCTAGGACAATCTGATACTATATATTTGCAACCTTCATTCTAAAAATACATTTTTATAGTACAGTGGCTATTATTTCCCTACAGCATAATCATGGAAACATGACAGAACCACTTCTAGCCCACATGTGTTAAAGAAGTGAGCTCATTTTGTAGAAACTTTCACACTCATGTCTGAAATCTGTCAGTTACAGCACAGTATTTACTTTTCACCTGGGCTGTAAACCATTAAAGCCACAAAGCCAAATCCTGCAGACAAAACTCACATTCATCAAAATCCTAATTGAAAACTGCACAATATTGAGCAATGCTGTTCAGTGAAGACATTACTGGTGAAGGAGGGCAGGAGAAGCCAAAAGAATGTTTTCATATTTATCAACAGGATCTCTTCAAGGGCCTTCCCCTAACATAGGCTTTACGAGCTTTCTACCCCTAATTCCTACTTTCCCATTAATCTTTCACATACATTTATATATGTTGCTGCACGACATGCACTGGTTAAAAAATGGAACGTGAACAATGACTCCAGCAAAACGTTTTTGTGTTAAGCAACCACATCTCCCAAGCTGTATCTCTGGATCTGATGAACTATTGATCCTTTTTCTCCTTCTTCCACTCTACAAATCTAATGAACTATTGATTCTCTCCTCCTTCACTCATTTTCAGCTTTGGCTATGCATCCCCCTCTCCTCTACTTCCTAAATCTCCTTTTCTCTACAGCCTTAGGCAGGGCACAAGCTCATCCTTTGTCCCTATTTCAGCCATGCCCTTCTGCATCTGAACTGCTGCACATCTGTCCCACAGCAGTTTTTGGACAGCAAAACTCTATCTAAAAATACAGGATCAGAAGCTGTGCTGCACTCCACAGGGAAAAGAGCACTGCAAAGGATCTGGTTCTCCCTTCTAGCATCCCTTGTCCTACTATTTGCTGATGTCACATCCTGCCCTCCCTGAGGTCGGATCCTGCAGCCAGGAGCCTTCTGCATCCAGGCAACATGGTTCAACAGAAGAAGACCTTCCCTACTTTCTAAAGAGGTGTGCATAACCAAGTGGAAAATCTGATCCAAGTCCTTGGTTGTTTTGTTAGTCAACAGTACTATTTGCTGTGCTCTGTAAGCAAACTCGAATTGGTTTCTCTCATTCTTTATAATCAAAAGCTATGAACACAATTCTTTTTGAACAGATGGGAAAAAAACCTAATGCTTCTCTGAGACTGTGCAAACCTCTTTGCCAGTTCATTTTTCTACATATAACAGTTCTTTCCTTATCACAAAGGCCCACAAAGGCCACGCATTTCCACCAGCTCCAGCCCCAGCTGCCCACACAGCACTCCCAAGAAAATGCCAGGCAGCCAGTGACCATTGTCAGCTGAGGCATAGCTTTAGTCTCCAGAGCCTCCTAGCCAAACTACCAAGATGTGTAGTTTCACTGTTCACAAGAGATCTGTCCGTACTTTCCCTCACCAAAGCCTTTTCTTTTCTGAAGGTACATTTCTGCACACAGCGCCAGGTCCCCCACAGCAAAGCAATGAGCATGGGGGAAGCCAGCAATACAAACGGTGGAGGCAGATCTGATGTAATTAAAGTCTAACCATAATATTAAAGAGTTTGTTCTCAAGAACAGTTTTTCTATTATGCTGTAAATGTACAGAAAAGCTGAACTTATCGCCTGCCATACATCATTTCAGCCAAGTTTCCCCCACATATCTTCTTTGCTGGCCCTCAGACTGATGAATTACTGCTTCATTTCAGTCAGCACAGACCTTCCAGATCCCCTGTTCACTTCTCCGTGCAACCCTTCATAAATTCCTGCCCTCCTCTCTGGAGCATACAGACGTTAAGTCCCACGATAAAACTCTTCTTTAAGCTTATTAGCCAGTGTAAACCTCAGTCCAGCACCATGCTAGCCATGTCATATTCACCATATCCCAACTGGAGCCAATCGACTCATTACATATACATATCATTCTGCAGATCTCAAATAATTTGGAGTAAACCATTTATTTCCCATGTGTTGACTTATGAAAATAACAGAGTTAAATGTGAAACAAAAAAGTTGCTGGTGTTGGTAGCACTTAAAAAAGCATTATTTTCCTAACTGAATTCTAGTTTTTGAAAAATTACTTGTTTCTTAATACTTGGAGACTAAGGATAAGTTAGGAAAGAATATAACTCAACATATTCAACAATATATATATAATATATCCAACAAGAACATATTCCACAGGAACAAGTGTCAGATCCTGCAGTTTGGCCACAGCAATCCCATACAATTGTACAGGCTCAGACCAGAGCAGCAGGAAGACTGTGCAGATCTGGGGGTGCTGATTGAGACGAGGCTGAACATGAGCCAGCAGTGTGCCCAGGTGGCCAAGAAGGCCAATGGCATCCTGGCTTTTATCAGAAATATCTTTGCCAGCAGGATCAGTGAGGTGATTATCCCCTGTACTCAGCCCTGCTGAGGCTGCACCTTTGAGTACTGTGTTCAATTTTGAATCCCTCACTGCAAGAAAGAGATTTGAGACCCTGAAGAGTGTCCAGAGGGCAACAAGCTGGTGAGAGGTCTGAAGCACAAGTCTTATGAGGAGTGAATGAGGGATCTGTGATTTTTCAGTCTGGAGGAGGCTCAGGGAACGTGCCTGGTAGGTGCACAGTTGGACTAGATGATCTCAAAAGTCTTTTCCAACCTTAAAGATTCTATGATTACTGAGTAATATCTAATGCACAAATACTGGCAACTTACTTTGAAAAATACATTTATTTTTAGAAGGACTGAAAACAGTAACTAGCTTCCCAGTAGCAGCTTTCTCCCCAAAAATAACCACAATCATAAAAAAAGAAATGCAAGCACAAGTCATTTGCTTATTGCAGAATGCTTGTAAAGGGCTTTTAGTTTGTGTTTTGTCTGGGAGTGCATCACCGATTCCATTCTTACTTCAAAGGGCCACTATGGCAGTTCTCCCAGAAGTACCATTGGTAGAAATCCTGGAACTCAACTCCAGCAGGAAGCACGCTGCCATCACACAATAAATAATGTGTGTTAGCATGGTCTCACAGAGGAGGCAGTGGAGCCAAAGAAGAAGGAAAAATTAGCTGCTGCTGTCATCTTTACCTTAGGATAAAATTTAGTATTACATTGTGTATCAGGCAGTACAACCTCATCTTCTGTGTAAGAAATGCAGAAATACAAGCACTTTACCATCTCTTCCTGCTTAAATCTGATTTTTATCTCTTGCACATTTTCATTCATCTCAACTGATGCAGCATTAAAGGAGTACAAAAGCAGCAAAGTGCATTCTAAACAAAGTGGCAACATTCATGACTAGGTTATCTTGCAGTGCTATTTAGGGAAAAGATTTACTAGACCACAATATCCTTCAATTTATCCCACAGAAAAAGAAAAAAATAGCATTTGCGCTGTCAAAGTACAAGGTTGTGTGAGAACACAATAAAGAACTCAGCAGGCGTCTAAGAAAGAAGTCTATACAAACGAACAAACAAAAGGACAAATCACAGTCCCAAAATAACTCCCAGGAAGCTTAACCATATTAAGATTTCATCCAGACATTTTTCAGATAAAACCCAACAAAACCTGCTCTGTTAGAAAGATTAACTTCAAAACTAAACAGGCAAAATCCTTGCTCAGTTTGCTAGAATAGGTGCTCACAGCAACTCGGCAAACATTTGGGGAAAAATCTTCCCAAACCTTAACTCTAAAGCAAGCGCTCCCCAAATACCACAGGAAATCACAAAGGCTTGTTTCATCAGAATAGACTAGAACAAGATAATATCAGATTAAGGAATTTGGCTCATTGATAAAACAGAACTTACGCTAGAAAAGTCTTGTAAAGAACCTTCCTCCCCTTCTGCTAGGCCTGGCAGTGTAGGGCCTTTCTTTCTGGCTTGCTTTGAGCTAATCAACTCAGGCATCCTCTGGGTTGGGACACATTCCACCCAGCATGCCCATGGAGAAGCTATTTCTTCCATCCCTTCAGGGATACAATCCTTGGCCACTGTCAGCTTCCCACTCCTACCAACAGCCACCCAAAGCCTCTGACCTCAGGCTTCCTTCTGGCCTCGTGTCTGTCCATAAAACCCCTCCAAGCATGCAGGGCTGCTTTGTAGGAAGGAAGCCTCACTCCTTTCCTCTGCAGGTCACACATGACAGCAGGGTGCAGCCCCAACCTTAAATCAAACACTCCTCACACTGGCTGCCCGGTCACTCAAAAAAAAAAAAGGAGCGCCATTCCAACTTCTGTAGAATTTGCTCAGTCTTCATCATAAAAACTATTTCCTTGTCTTTGTTAAACACACTTAGATGCAGAAATTTCACTGACCACTAAATCGAAGTACAGAAAGTTTCAACACTGTAAATGAGCACGGGACTAGGGGACTGGGTGAGCAGGTGGGCATAGAACCACTGAGGGAGGATGGGACAGCGGTGTGAGCAGCACAAGGGCCGTGTGGTAGGCCAAGAACACAGGTCTCCCCATCTCCATCAGGACAGTGCTTACTTGGGAGAAACAAAACAAAAGTCACCCAGCAAAACAAAAAAGCAGGTACCATCAACCCTGCAATAAACAGGCTGAGGCACAAACACATACAGGCTTCTAATGGTTTCCTTTCGTGCCTTGCTTACTGATGACTGCAGATGCCCAGCTCTTCTGCCTAAGCAAAATGAATTCATCCAGCTGCACAGCACAGTTATAGAACACCTTAATATCACTCATGTATAAATATTAATAACAAGCAATAACCTTGACATTGAGAGGTTGTGTCTCCAGACTAACTCCCTTCTTCCAGTTCTGTGTAAGCTGTAATAGCTCACATTACTATAAATCATCAACTCCATGTATTCTTTCCCACCGAGAATAGCATTTGACTTATTTTTGCAAATTCATGTGAGTACTTCAGACCTATTACTACTAAATAATTTAATCAGTCAGTGTCTCCAAACCTGGCTGTAGGAGCAGGGGGATAACTGAATGCAAAAGCCAATACCTGAATCACAAGCTACCAGAGATTAAAAACTGAAAGAGTTTCACTGCATCACCCACATTTCTGTAGCTTGGCTACACCCCAACTCCAACTCATAGAGGAGATCTCAATAACACAGACAGCCCCAGGGAACTGTTCTGCTTTGAAAAAATTGTTCATTTTCTCCTTCCCAGGCAATGTATCACTGCATCAACAGCATTAACCAAAGCTGACGGCAACAGTGATTACCTACTACCCAAAACTAACTTTCACACAGCCTCCTCCTCTTCCAAAATACTCACTGCACAAAAGCCTCATTGTCGTGGCTCCAGCCCAACGGGAGCAGATGCTCACCACATGCTGCCAGACTGGGAAGTGAGGCAGAAAACAGTGCCACAGCTGCTAGGAACACTCAGGGCCCGATCTGCTGCTATTCAAGTCAGCAGAAGAACTCCAGTGAATTTCATGACAACAGACACTAAAAGTTTATTCCTCTGCAGGCACAGACCCAGAATATCCTAAAAAAGAAAAAACCCAACTGTTTGAAAAGTGATCTCATATTTCTATTGCTTCTCAGGCTCAGGAGATGCATCTTAACTTGTCCTGTCCAAGAAGGAATGTCTTCTCTGTCACACCAACTGAAGGTCAGATGTACTGGGTACTATGAGATGTACACATCACACCCGAATGACTTAGTTTCCTTCCACAGATGGTTTTCCAAGTCCTGTACCTGTGTCTGTATATCAACCCCTGTCACGGTTCTATGTTTTTTTTTGTTTCTGGGTTTCAGTATTCCACATCAAAACATCATGTAGTGTACGGGGCATTGAAGTGTCACTGCCCCAATCCCAGGTACCTATCCCTGTACATTACAGCAGTCACGGGATCTGACCCTTCCAGGTGGGGGGGGCGCTCTCTTGCTGCCTTGCAGTGGGTGCTGGAGGGTGCTTTCCTAGCCGTTCCAAGCTTTTCAGGTTTGACTCGGTCTGGGAACTCTCTCTCTCATCTTGTCTGATTTATTCATCTCAATTTCAATTAAATTGTACTATATTGTGTTATCTTGTATTCCAATATTATAGTAAAATAAGTTTTCCTCCATAGATTGTTGCCGCTGTTCTTTTCCTCCCTTCCTTCCTTCCCATTTTTGTGGGACTGGGGTGGGGGGGAGGAGGGCAGAGGCCTGTTGCCTCTGTCACAGACATAGATTGATCTGGTCAATTCCGTGACACCCCACAACCATTTACCAGTCTTGAATAAAACTCAAGCAGTAATATAATCAGTAGAACTGGTTTACTCCCTTATTCTCATTTTAAAAAATAAATAAATTTAGTAAGCTGAAAGCATGCATTCGGTTTCTGCTACTTCCCACAGCATCGTTACTCCTTCAAAATGGTTTTCACAAATAACCATTTCTCCAAAGAAAATACTTTCTTTTTCTATATAATGAAACAACAGCATCCTTCCTATAAGTTCGGACTAGAAGTACCCTACTTCCTGTACTATTAATCTTATTTTCTCCTGATGTAATCTGAGCATTGCCAACCACTTGCCAACCACTCATTCCAGCACTTTCCAAAGCTTACTGTTACAATCACTGTTTGGGCCTGATGATACTGTAATACAATGTTTCATCTTGAGAAACTGACAAATAGTACATCCCAGGTAACAGAAACCACTCCCTGTGATTCACCAAAATGTCCCAGAGGAGTAATAGAAAACCTCCACATGAGGATTTCCATCCATCTTACGTTGAAGAAATCATATATTTATCTCCACTACTGTTTAGATGCCTCCTGCTTACGCTTCAGAGTAATCACTGATGTCAGTTGAAAGAATCCCCATGGAAAACAGTCTTCGCCTCAAGACACATTAGAGGCTGTTTCAGGGCCTACCAGCATTTTGCACTACTACAAAGCAGCTCATCCTCTGGGACAGATTTTGGCTCCCGTCTCAGAAAAAGAGGATCTATCTCAGTTGGCTTCAATGACACGTTCCAGTGGGAAAGGAAATCATTCACTGTGGAATAGTCACAACATCCATTTTCAAAGCCCAGTCCCACAGCATCTCTGTGCTCCGCTCCAGCTACAGGAAGCAGCCCAAGGACCAACCATGCTGCCTTCACAAACCATATCTTAGTGCTACCTCTACACAAAAAGAATTGAAGAATTTGTATTTTAAAGAGAAAAAAAGCTGGAGTACGGATGAGAGCTCAGTGGTCTGAAGGGCTAGCTGTGTGCACAGCCTGTTATCATGTAACAGCACTTGTTTGCCATGTCTTTTCTCCCTCCCAGCTTTCCAAGAAACACTGTGATAAAACTAGATAAGGAAAATGATTTCCAGTAGATGAGAGGAATGCCAGGACTGATTTGAAACAAAAGAAACAAAATATCAACAACAACAAAAATACCCAAACAAACAAACAAAATCCAAGAAGCCAGACAGCCACCCAGAAAAAAACCTTTTAAATAGATCTTGGTTACACACACATCCCAAACAAGAGAGAAGCAGAGACAGTAGGAAGAGAAGAGGAAGGAAACAAACATTTTTTACCTATTTCGTACGGCTATATGCTTCGTGATCTTTAGATACCTAAGAAAGCTCTAAACCTCTTCCTAATGACTACTTCCTTGGGAGCTGCACAAGGAATGGGGAGAGCTTCCAAGAATGAAGTATTCTGTGGGCCCTGCAGGAGAATTCTGCTTCTCCGGGATCAGCCCACCTGCTCCATCTTCTGAAAGTCCTGATACTGGAAGGGCATACATAGACATCTATACATACACAGTCCTCAAGCGCTGCTTCAAGTGTTTACCTTCATTTTATAAGGATCAGTTTACCTTCATTTTATAAGGACACATGCTGGGTCTTCGACACATTGTGCAAACAGCAGGGCCAGAGAGCTGACACCAGTGCTCCCAGCAAGCACCTGCTCCAGGATTAGCACTTCCATGAAAAGCAACAGGTGCTCGTTCGCAGAAAAAGATTTGTTCTCTGTGACTGTATTCCTGAGGACCATTATCCATAGACATTTAACCTGCACTGGATTGTTACTCCTCACTCTCTTGTTCCTCAGATTTAAATACAAAAAAAAAAAAAAAAAAAAAAAAAAAAAAAAAAAAACCAAAAAACTGATAGAACAATGGGCTTTCATCATCTTAGATCACAGCTACCTCAGCACAGAGCCAGTCACAAAGAGCAATGTTCCCCGAAGACCAGACTTGGCTGCACAGACCACACCTGCCTCCTTACCCAGTCCAGGAAAGACTGTCCAAGACTTGTCCAAGACAAGGAACTACCAGAGGGAGTCTGGCAGATTGCTACAAAGATGGTTACGGCCTGGAGCACCTCACTTATTAGGAAAGGCTGGGAGATCCATGATGTTCAGCCTGGAGAAGAGACGATTGAGGGAATTTCTTACCAATGCTTATAAACATCCAAGTACGGGGGGCCAAGAGGATGGTGAGGGCTTGTTTCATTGGTCCCCAGTGACAGAACAAAGGGCAATTAAATCAGAACACAAACCAGTGCCATCTGAGCTTGAGACAGAACTTCTTTACTATGAGGGTGACAGAGCCCTAGAACAGGCTGCCCAAAGAGGTGATGAGGTACCCTTTTCTGGAGATATTCAAAACTCATCTGGATGCTTTCCTCTACAACCCACCTTAGGGAACCTGCTTTAGCAGGGAGGTTGGACTAGATGATCTTCAGAAGTCCCTTCCAGCCTCTACATTCCTGTGATTCTGTGATGTGGTGCAATTTGTTTCTTCAAAACTTGTTGCAAAAATATCCTGAATCCTGAACAGACTACACTGATACAACAGGAAGGGATGCATTTTAGTAGAAAAAAAGTAAAATGCAAATTTTGCAAAGAGTTTATCACTCTGCACCACATAACTAACCACACAAACACATTTTGTAGAACACGGATGTATTGTTAAAGCAAACACCATTTTGCAATACTAAAAATCCAAATCTGGTATTGAATAGATATCATTTGTATTGCATACACAACTGCACACTGACATCACAAATTAAACAGCAGGCAATTTAAAGCTAAAGTCTAATCACAATTACAATGAAGTGCAACCTACAATGAAGTGCAAATTGTCATCAATGAAAGTGTTACAGTTTTCAACTGGTTTTTAATAAAAGCGAATGAAAGTGGAAAGAAACCTGTTTCTGAAAACTTCCTGTAAATTCTTATGCAAGAATTACATTAGTATTAATATTATTAATAGAAATAGAAAAAAAAAAAAGACAAATTCTCATATTTGAAGGTAGCACGCTGTCCAAGTTTGTGAACATGCTCCCTGGGCTATGGAAAGACAACAGTTATCCACAGTCACAACAACACATTTGGGAAGCTTGAACCTGTGCTCTTCCTTGCTATTTCCAGCACAGGGATCTGCAATACGTCAACTGAACGTAGAAGGTTCAGGTGTTGGAAGCATTAAGAAAAAGGGCAGCATGCTCTCAAGAAAAATGCCAGGCCCAGAATTGGTGGAGTAGCAAATGGAAGAAGCATTAAAAGGTGCCCCCATCACTTGCTCCACATCCTGCTGACATCAAGGAGAACAGGATTACCTTCCAAATTAAGCCTCCCGAAAACAAAACCACACATCTTGCTGCATTTCTGACTCATACACAGGTTTCTAAAATCAGACGTAGATGGCAGTACCCTACAACAGTCATCTCTGCCCAAAGACAGAAGAACTGAACGTTTCAGATTTCATATGCTTATTTAAAATAACTTTTTTCATCTTCTCATTCATGCCCAAAGTTTTCCCAGAACCGGACGGACGCTGACACAAGCACAGTGCCAGCCAACAGCTGTGTGGAGCACAGCAGCCGCAGAGCACTCAGTGCCCACAGCTCCAGCTGGCACGGGATGAGCGAATGCACACAGCATCCAACTCTCGGTCGCCATCCACTCATGACCTTTCCTAGCAGTAACATCTGCCCCGTGCCCTGATGAAATTCCCTAATTACAAGCATATGAAATCAACTTTCTGTTGCTACTAGATTCACTGCAGTCTCGCTGGGCTGTTTCAGGCAGGGTGTCGGGCATTTTGCTTGTTTGCTTTTACATGAACAGAGGCGACTGCTCTCTCAAAATTATTTTATGCTGCCTTCACAGCCTCCAGCCCATAAACATTGCCTTAATTCATTCAGGACAGTCACCAAAGACCCAGCTATCCCTGCAGCAGTACGGAGAACACTGTCAGCTTGTTCTGAATCAGTAGAGACACTGGCAGCCTTTCAGGCCATCAGAACAAATTAGGTAGCTGAAGAAAGAATAAACTTTAAAGTGTCAGTCGAGAACTCTCCCTGGGAAATGGCATTCTTTTCTCACACACTAATTCCAACAATTAACTGGTTTACTTATAAAATTTTAAATAAATTGTAAAAAGCAAGTAGCAAAATTCAATACTTAGGTCCTAAAGAAGGCTGCTATCGTTACGTTGCACCGCACTGAAAAATGTGTTCATTTCTTTTAATGTACAGTGAAGTGCAAAACATCCTTGAGAGGATGAATCAGCAATTAACCCACATCTTTCAACTGAAACTCATGGAATGTTTTCCTGAGGCCACACACCATCAGCAACTTCATCTTGGTTTTAAATTTTCCATGTCTGGAAAATTCTATTGCGATCCCAAAGAGGAAACTTTTCATTATCTGCGCTTTATGTCTGCCAGAGGACGGGTACTGTGATGGGCTCAAGCCCTGCTCTGAATTAATAGCGCTGCTCGCGCAACTCATTCAGAAGGCTGCAGTCACCTGTACTTTGTCCCCAGCATTTACAGCAGGGTCGCTCCCAAGCTGCTCCTGCCTCAGAGACTCATCGTGCACAGCCCCCTCTGCCACACCCCATCACTGAAATACTGAAAATTACCTTCTATAGTACGAGGTTCAAAAACTTCAGAGGCAGAGATTGTATACACAGCTGCACTGATTAACTAAATTATACTCACAGGGCAGAAACCACTTATTTCCATCTCAATAGGCATTTTAAATCCCCAGTCTAGTATCCTCAGCTTCCTTCTTGCCTGGTCTCATGTTCAGTACCTGGGGCCTGTTCAGAGCCCCTTTAAAATGAATTCAGGGGCTTTTAAGGGTAGGAGCCTTGTGAGCCACAAACGAGGTAGGACTTTAAGCTGCCCCCTCCAGATCGATTTGTGCAGGCCCTGCTGGGAGTATTAATTTGAAGGGAACATTTTAGACATTTGTTTAGCAGCCATAGACTTCATGATAATTTGAGAAGTTTTTGACAGAGTAACTACTCTTCAAAAATGGACTATGTATAATTGGGCTGAAAGGATTAAAAAAAAGAAAGAAAGAAAGAAAAGGAGTTGGGGGTTTTGTTATTTTAATACCTTACATTTCATTCCTGCCTCCTGGAGCAGCACTAGCAGGACTAACAGAGATCTATATGAAATCATCTTTGTTTTGCAACCCATCTCCATTTCAGAACAGCAAATCTAGGCATCACTGATTTATTTCTGAAATCTCATTTCCACATGCCAGGCAGAGGCAATCTGCTTCCACTGCTTTGCCCTGTGCAAGAATTCTGGATAAAGGCATGGAAACAAGGTACACGCTGGGGCTTTCTGCTGCAGAGGTTGCACACGGTGTTACAAATCAGCCTTTTCAAAAGAATTCTGCATCTCTCATTCACCCCATAAACACGTGAAACAGGTTAAATACAAAATACTGGATCAAAAAAAATACATCAAATTCAACTGCTGTTTTGGACCGTTTAATATGGAGAGATCCTAACCACATTAACAGAGCCAGAAAGAAAGAAAAAAGAAGTCAATACCCAAACTGTTACAATCCTCTTCTGAAGGAAAACTCCAGCTGCCTATAGATATGCAGAGAATGGTCCCATCTTTTCCTCGCTCAGCCTAGCTCATGTACTTGTGATCTGCATGGCTGTTGTGCTTTCAGTAAAAAGGCTTTTTGCCTTTGGAGGCAGCTCTGTTGCTTTAATGCCTTTGTAGACTTAAGCACTGCAAATAAACAAGTGCAAGGTCTGCAGGGGAAACTGGTTCACTTCACACACTTCCACTTATTGCAAAGTTCAAATGGAGACATGTAATTCACAAGCCTTTATCAACAGAAATAGAAAAGCCATGCTTACAAAAATTAAACACACACCCATTGCAACCACATCCTTCTCAAATATTTCTGCAAGCTAAATTCAAGACTTCATCTCAAGTTATCAACAATTATGAAATGTACTGTGAGAAACCTGTTCCCCACTCCGTAAGTTAGTCCCGAAGCACAGAAGAGCCTATACCCTCAGGTTCAGATATTATATTATTTTAGAGTTGTATTTATGAAAGCTGCATTGAACTGGAAGATACTAACCCAGAGCAATGGTCTACAAGTTAATTGTTTCCACTTTTGCGGAAGGCAATTAATATCACAAGAAAATACACATTCTAAGCAGTGAATATTACACTTTGTTCTTCAAGCAATATCACTTTCTCTCTCCCACCCCTCCAAGGTTTTTTCAGTGAGAAGGGCTCCAAGTCATACTTAGTCTACGGCTATTTTGTGCTGATTACTGGAACCAAATCTCCAGACAGGTTATATTTACAACAGTCTGTGTGGTCTTACAATAAGCTGATGGCTGACTCAACCTTTTTTCCCCTTGTCATGGTTCTATGTTTTTGTTTTTGTTTTTTTGTTTTTTGGGTTTCAGTATTCCACATCAAAACATCATGTAGTGTACGGGGCATTGAAGTGTCACTGCCCCAGTCCCAGCTACCTATCCCTGTACATTACAGCAGTCACGGGATCTGGCCCTTCCGGGTGGGGGGGGCGCTCTCTTGCTGCCTTGCAGTGGGTGCTGGAGGGTGCTTTCCTGGCCGTTCCAAGCTTTTCAGGTTTGAATCGGTCCCGGGAACTCTCTCTCTCTCATCTTGTCTGATTTATTAATCTCAATTTCAATTAAATCGTATATATTGTGTTATTTTGTATTCCAATATTATAGTAAAATAAGTTTTCCTCCATAGATTGTTGCCGCTGTTCTTTTCCTCCCTTCCTTCCTTCCCATTTTTTTGTGGGATTGGGGTGGGGGGGGGGGGGGAGGGCGGAGGCCTGTCACCCCCTGTCGCGGACATAGATTGATCTGATCAACTCCGTGACACCCCTTCAGCTGAAATCACTAAAAGTAACAGGGAGCCATGGTGACAGTTGGAGGGATCAGGGCATCCATCCAGCCTGAGCTTGCTCCCTTCTCCTATGGAAGAAACCCACCACAAGAAGAGGTGAGTTCACAAAGATCATGTCTGGTGCTAAAAATATTTTTGACATTAGTCCTCATCAGAGCATGTGATGGTAAAAAGAATCGTAGAAAATTTATCCCTTGAGATTTCAGAATATGCAAACCTACCAGTAAATAAGTATTTATTTCCAAGTAAATTTAGTGCTAGTGTGCTTGCAAAAGCAAATCTTCCAACATAATGAGTGCACTTTTCTCATTGTTGTACAAGTTAAACAGAATACAAGAAATTCAAAATCAATGATCAGAAACACACGTGTCTCACAGGAAGATAAAGTGTCAATAGGAACAAAGCTTCTATCACAACCAGAGGTTTTACATCAACTCTGGATGCTGCAGATTTGCCAGCTAGAATGAAGTGAAAAAAATGATGGGCTGGTAGCACAGACAGGGTGATAGAGTCAGACTGTTAACTCAGCAAGTCTGCAGCACTCTTCATGTCAATGGGAAACGATGTGAGTTTTCATTATCACTGACAAATTTAAAAGAGGGTAAGTGTATTCATAGCGTGCCTGCCTTTCATTTCTGCCAGCATCAGCAAAATCATAGTTGATGAAAGACTGAAAAGGATCAGCAGTTGGGTTTTTTTGTTTGGATTTTGTTTGTGCTTTTTATTAGATCAAATGACTTGTTTTATAATCACAGTTGATTACTCTAATTTACTATGTACCAACAGAAGAGCAAATCTTTCATAATATTAGTCAGTACTAAAGAATCAGCTGCCTCCATAAAATGTGCACATAGCCCATTTCTGCCACTGGTAAATTGGTCTCTTTCCTATAGATGAGGACTTCCTGGTACCTGGCCCTTGGAGCACTGCTTTGCTTTCACCTACGTGCCACTGACTGCAAAGGAACTTATGTACAGATCTGAAAATTCTGTAAATGCCAGTTATTTCCTACACTGCCTTTGGTGCTTAACACACAAGCATGGCATCAGCACTTCCAGCTGTTATCAGTTATCCAAATATGCCTTAGCCAAACCAAACACATGAGTGGTACAGGTGACAGCTGTACTGTCCCAGTGCCTGTAAGAAGTGGCTGAATAACGGGTGAATGGCTTCTGGACAAACACAGGAATCATTCCTCTGTAACGTTGAGCAATACGAGGAAGCGCCGGAGCGGTCTGTAGCATAACATGGAACTAGAATCTACAGGACTGACTAAAAGAAAATGCAATACTGCGTACTCTGTAAAAGCACCCAATGCATTAATATTGATTGCATTGTTCTGCAGTTGTAAAGTTTGCTTCTTCACGATTGAAGCCTGTCTGAAGTTAAAAAAGAGATGCGATACTACTCCAACAAAAGATTTAGCCCACCAAAAAAACCCTTTGAAATGAAAGCAAATGGGGCTTTTACAGCACCAGAACTGTTTCCCTCATTTTTAGTTCCTTATTTCCCAGTTCAAGCAATTACTCAGCACTCAAAAACCGTAAGAGAAATCTCTTTTCTTCATCACCTCACCTTGTAAGATAAAAAGCAGAGTATTTAACCCAGAAATGCTGCCTGAAATACACCCTGTGTTAACAAAGCAGGGATTAATCACAAATTTAGCTGTTTTTTGCTTCTTGATATGCTCCACCATGACCTCCTCAGTAGAAAAGAAAGACCAGAATTTTTTTCCAATAAGCTGTCCACTCTGCCCTGTGTTCTGCTGGGCAGAGCCAGGCTCATCTTTCATGAGCTGTAGGAATCTTGCAATTGATGGGTGCAGATCTGAGAAATGAAAATGACCTTGTCAGTCTGTAAGTATAAAATAAAGGAAGATAACATAAACATTATTTTCCTTACAAGTGTAAGGAACTGAAGTATCAAAAAAAAAAAAAAAAAAAAAAAGGGCTAAGTTTGAGTCTAAGAGAAGGAAAATGCATTTCTATTAATATTAATAAATTGAAGAGTTCTCCTTAGCAATTTTAGGTGAAGAACCACATTTAAATCATTATCCTTTATATAACCATGACTATGCAATTTATGTTAGGAATATCAACACTCAGAGCACTCTGTATTGAAACTATAGACTAACAATAACTGCAGTGTTGCACCTCAAACAGAAAGCTTTCAGTGCCACATCAATGAGCAAAAGCTCCACTTAAAAATATTTTTCTCATTCAAAATAATAATTATCATTGCATGTTAATCACCACAGTTCTTGGCCATCATCTCCTCAAATGCTTGAGCATTTTACATACATTTTACAGCATGCAAAACAAACAACAACAAAAAAACACTATTACAGAGAAAAAAAACACATCAATACTGCTACTTCAATATCTCACACCCAGGGTGAACAGAACCAGGCAGATGCATGTTAACTCATGCATACAAAATTCACACTTCCGAAATCCTGAAGATTGAATTTAAAGTTTACTGTCAGCCTTCAGGGGAATTTCTCTCAACCAAAACTACAGTTGATTTAGTACACTTCTTGCTTATCTACAAGATACAAGTGTTCCCACTGCTTTCTACAGCACTGTGGCACTATCAGACACTTTTTAATATTGTGCTGTCTGGGAGCATTTTGCTAAATCATGGTCTTTCCTTGCCATCTGCAGGGGTGCAGCTGAGCTGAGCAGCACTCCTCCCTCCAGAGGGCAGCTTGGAGGACTCCGCTGATCCTCCGGAAGGGCACACTTGGCACCAGCAAGCAGAAGTGCTGACTTTATCTGACTGAAGGAGAACAGATGTGGAAATAGCACACACAAGAATCAACACTTCTCACAGGCTACCCCATGGGAAAAAACAAACAAACACAGAACAACCTAGTTCTCAGATACAATGAAACACTGATATATAGCTGAACAATACAACCACTACCCTCCAAGGCACTAATCTGCCCCCGCAGTACAACTTACATTGCTCAAGGGAATACTGATTTCATTGTGCAGTTATAATTTACGGACTAATCCTAAGTCATTACAAAATTTTGCTAGCTAGCCTCCTTGTCTCCATTTGTGACTTCAAGGTCATACCTAGAACTTCCATTAAAACTGGAGCTACTGAAATGAATCTCCTACTTCCAACAGTTAAATTATCTTTCCACATCCCTCCCCAAACAAGAAGAATCAATTCTTTACATGGCCCATACTGCATTATTGATGTGGAGATGACATAAAATATCCACAATCCCATTAGGTGCAGTCTAAAAGAAATGCTAGTAACTATGTGACTTAATGACCAAGAGAGAAGAATCCTGCAGTGCCATTCTCAGAGGTGAACCCAGTTGGAGGAGCCAACCTCTGCTCTTGACAAAAAGCCTGTTAAAGCAGCTGCCAGCCTGCCACCATGCATTATTCAAGGACTCACAGGCTATATGGACAAGGAAACTTTCACATCTTTGGTGCGTTACCAGCAGACCACATAAATCACTGAGTATTAAAGGGTACTGTGCAACACAGGTTTCTGAAAACCTCAAATTTCCAGAACTCAAATGAAAGGAACAACTACTGGGTGCCTCACTGTGTCCAGGAGCGCAAGGAAAACCAGCCTGCTCTGATCTGTTCAAGTGTTCAAGTGGCACCTGGATGAGGAGCTACAAGATATAGTTTAGTAGCTTGTGGTACTAAATAGGAATGGCAGGGTGATTGGACTAGATGATCTTGCAGGTCGTTTCCAACCTTGTGATTCTGTGATTCTGTGATCTGTCTCTCCTGAAATGCAGAACATTACTTGACAAAGCTGCACGCCTGCTCCAAGCAGCAACGGGCTCCATAGCATGGAATTGCACAGGAGACTAGAGGTGGCACTGCCAAAGGTAATTCTGGAACACCAAAAGCAGAACTGCACTTGACTGCAGTAGAACAAATGTGAGCAAGTGCTTGCTTTGGCTGAGACTGAATGAATTTCAGCTTCTCATATTTAGCCAGAAGACTCAAAGTCATTTAAATGAGCCTCTGCAGTGACAGTCATGAAACAGAACCCTGCAATCCTACCATCAGATCCAATGAGTGCAATATGTTTTTTATGAAGGTGGTCAAAGTCAAATGACAAAAACCTGCAACCAAGGGGGTTTATATATCCTGATGAAACCTTCCAGAGGATTATAAGTAACCTCCACTATTAAAAATTGTAACTTACCTCCAGTTCATATTTTCCTTCTAAGCAGTGGATCCTTCTGGGGCCTGTGCACACTAACTGAAAGAGCTCTTTATCATCAATTTTCTCCTTGAATGCCAACTCCTGAACCGTGCAGTAGTTTCTGGTTGAAGTAGTACTGGGCAAGGAACAGAGCACAGTTCATGAAAAGAGGTCAACACTGCTGCAGCTTTGTCTCTGATGGACAAAGACAGAAGATGGTTCTTCCAATCCTAGAAATTCGTTGTTTTGTTTATTTATATCAATATAGGTATGTAGATGCACATAGAGGAAAGTCCAATTAGTAAAAAAAAAAATGGTATGCCAAGTAATTTAGAATACCTATAAAATCTTATATTGAAAGTACATGTTTAAACTGCAGTGGAAAAATGTGAAGATATTCCCACATATTTCCAAAATTTCCATTCATGGAAAGATATTCACTCATCTACAGAAACTCTTTGTCAAGGTATGCGCAGTAAAATTTCTCCTTTAGAAATCAAACAGAAATATTCTCTCCCCAGATGCACTTCATGTATTTGTTCTACATGATAATGGGAGCAATCCTCCTTGCAGGCAGACCTTCACCAATGGTATGTATAAATATCATTGCAACCAAGGACCCCAAACAGCCAAAAAGATGCAAATCATAAATGCAGAGAGGTACTGGTGTTTAGTTTGGCCTCATCCCAACACAAGCTTTCCAAATGAAATATACCAAACTTTTTCTCTTGCCTTACAGGCCTTTGAGGAACACATGGCCATGCTAACTCTACAGTAATCACAGCTCCCAGAAGTATGACAGATTGCACCACTTTCCCCGCAAAAAGGTCCTTTGTAATAAAGGAGGAAATCAAATAGTCAAGGAATAAGGAAAGTAATAGGGTATGTATTCCTAATACAGTTGTACTCTACTACAAAGAATTCTGTAGTAAGATTTAATAGAAAGTAAACATTTGCTCTGAGAGCTTAAATAACAAACATACTTCCAAAATTAAAAAGTACCTGAATGCAGACCAGTGAAAACAGACATCGGATAGAACAGATTCCTACATAATAAAGCCTTACGGCCCCTTTCCATACTTCTCGCAGAACTTTTTAAAGAACACTGGTGTTGATTTGATTGTGAGTCAACTGCCATACAAAGATCAAATAATTCCCTCTTAATGAAATCACATCTAATAACCTATCCCTCAAATCATCCTATACCAAGAAGTGATGACGTTGTCATCCTCCCGTTTTTTCAGCCCGGGATAAAATACTGTACACTGCACTAGCTAGATGCTTGAGAACAAGAGCTTTACAAGTAAGAACTATCCTGAGAGATTTCACATGCTCTACTTTGCCAATGAAGCTTAACTCAATATGCACAGCACCGTATCAGAAACAGAACTCAGGTCTACCCCCATAAGCACTCCTGTCAAACAGTAAATGCCATTAGACAATACTGACCCCACAAGTCTCCTCTTATTTTGCCACTGCAAAGTTTGCTTACTTTCAATACTTGCCTTATCCCAAGGGAAAGCAAATGTTATGCTTGGAAAGGATAAAAAACACAAACTATGGCTACAGTATAGCAGAAGTATGTCACACAAATTGAAGGGGAGGCAGGGAGTAGACGGAGAACAAGAAAGAAGAAGGAAGGCAGCAAGATCATCATGCTGGAGCTCCCCTGTGCTCATGTGCTCCGGGCTGGTTACAGGCAACTGCTTCAAATTCAACCCTTTTCAGTCCTAGGTCAACCCAGACTACCAACAAAATGATTTCTAAAAAGATGGGACATTAAACCCAAAACATCAGCATTGAAAGGGAAAACAATGTTTTCTTAGCCAAATCTTTTAGGTGTTGTGTGCAACGTGTTACAAATTATCCTCCTTGGTATTTTTGGTATCATACGGGGACCTTAATGTCAGGAAAGAACATCAAGCATTCCAAAGCCAGAACATCATCACAGCACTGCAAGGTTTCAAGAGATCAGTTTCTCTCAATAAAGCAGGGCAGAGGTGCACAAAGGCAGGACTGCGCAGACAGCACTGTCAAGTTACATTCCATCTTTAAAATAACACTTGGAAGAGAAGAGCATTTATGAGAGAGAAAGAAGGTACTGAGTTCAGGTAATTCCTCTAGAAGAACATAGCTCCTACATAGATATTAATAGTGAAAGCTAAGATTTATGAGTTTAACTAAAGGAATAGGAAAACCAGAAGAGTGAACCAGACACCAAGCGTCATTTAACATTATGTCCTAGCCTGTGTAACACTCTGCAAACCTTTGCAAGTAGGAAAAAGTGATAAGGGCAGGCAGACAGCTGGTCAAACTCCGACTCAGCACACGTGTCAGCGCCTGGCACTGATGTGCTGCCACTGAGAGGGCTGCACACTGCACTGGTACCTCAGAAGCAGAAAACCTCAAAGTGAAAGTGAACAAATACTGAACTTAAAAAAACACAGTGGCAAGCTTCTGGTACAACTTTAAACCATAGAACAGAAGCTACTACAGTTTTCCCAGCTCCGTGAATTAGAAGTCAGTTTGATTTATCTAACAACTTGTCACTATATGCCAGTTTCAGACTTATTCTCTCACACAGAATTGAACATAAAAAATGCACACAAATTTCATGTGTCACTTAAAAGTAATCGTTTTAGAGAACAATTGAATGTCTTACTCCCTTTTTTTAATAGCTCAATTGCTGACCTTCTCGACACTCCAGTGCAACTGCCCAATGCTCAACAGTCCCATGAGGTTTGCTTGTTGGCCATCTGGTACTACTGGTGGTGCTGTCATTCTGGGCCAGAAGACGTGGGTTTCCTAATATAAGACCTTGCCAAAGTTGGGCAAAGTTGGATCAATGCACATCAAACACATTGAGCTTACTGGCAGATAAGTCAATGTGCAATTGAATTACCCCAAGGTTGTTCAATGATTCAACGCACCCATAAATAATTTTTGTCTAAAACTATCTTTTCCAGTAGAGTCCTCATGGTTAGAATGGAGAGAAGTAGAAAACGTATGCCTTTTTCTTCTTATAATCCAACTCTTTATAAAACAGCAGTGTTGTTAACTGGCAGCCTGTCTGGAAAACTATTTTGGTGATGTATCTGTTAGTGAAGTATGGGGTAAAGTGAAGATTTGCAGCAGCTCACTGACTGCCCCAAAGGTATCTTGATTCTTTATTCCCTGTCTGTAGCAATTATGAGGGCTGCTCTGAACGTCATGACTTCTATTATGTTGGCTCATGGCATCAGAGGTGAATGTTGCTGGGTTGGCAATAGAGGCTGAACATTACTATCAATATTCCGTTACATTTTCTTGCCACGTGACAGATGGTAGCAGAGAGGCAGTCTGACAAAATGGTGTCTGACATGGAAGTGTGTATGAAGCAAAGATGTGTCACTGAATTAATGCATGGGGAAAAAAAATGGCACCTGCTGATATTCATGGATGTTTCCTAGACACTTCTGGAGACCAGACAGTGGATGTGAGCACAGTGAAATGATGGGCGGTGCGTTTCAGCAGTGGCAACAGTGACATAAAAGACAAGCCACGATTCAGACGCCCAGGCACACCTGTCACACCACAAAATGAAGAGTGTCTCAATCAGCTCATAAGCACAAATGGGCAGATTACAATCAGGGAACTGTGTGTGGAGCTGAATATCGGCTTCACTGCATTGAAAGCAATGACGGCAGTGCTGGAATATATCAAAATTTGTGCCAGGTGGATCCCACAAATGAACACTGTACACAAGTTTGCCAGGACCTCCTGAACGAATATGAGGCTGAAGGTGATAGCTTCCTGGATTGTAGCACTACTAGTGACAAGTCATGGTGTCACCACTATGAGCCAGAGGTAAGAAGAGCAGTACATGGAGTGGAGATACATCAGTTCCCCAAAGAAAAGGTGCAAGATGCAAGTACTTTACTTTAGCAAGTAAAGTGACATGCACTGTATTTTAGGTTAGGAACAGGATGACTCTCCTGGATTTCCTGGAACCCAGAAAAACCATCAACTCAGCGCTACATAGCGATGCTGACTGAACAAAGGCACATAAACCTGGAGTCAGACCGAAGAAGACAATCTTTCTCCTTGGATACAATAATGCCATACCAGTTTGAAGACAATAGAGCACTTTGCCAATCTTGGCTAGCCTGTCCTAACACACCAACCATATAGTGGAGATTGGACACCTTCTGACTTCCATCTGCTCAGACCAATGAAAGATGCACTGAGAGGGCAAAATTTTCCTAGCAATGCAACCATCATAGCAGCTGTGAAATACATGGTCACCTCTGCTGGTGTGGATGTTAGGAGTGCAGCACGGAGGCTCTTGTTCATCCCTGGTGAAAATGCATAGCTAATAAAGGTGACTATGTTGAAAAAGAGTATTTTGTAGCTGAGAATTTGCTCTATCAAACAGCATTATTTTGCTCTTTGTATCTGTTGTTGTTTCCATGGAAACAAATAGGAGGCATTACTGAGTATATTCCACCACCAATTCCCTAAGACCAGACTTCCACCCGTCAATGCTCACAGTAACAGTGCATAACAACACAAGCCAAGACTAGGCAAGAGGCAGCTTTCGGCATACGCTGCATCATGCTAAAAGGATGTATTTTAGATCAATCTCCAAATATATGCAAGAACAAGACAAAGCAGGCTAGTATCAGTTACCAAATGTTTAATTTAGGATATACATCAATACGTGATCATTTAAAGGGACACAGAGCAGAAGCAAAGCAGGAAGGACAAGTCTGATGTGAACTTGGACAAAACATACCTAGTAAGCTACTCATATAGGTTGGCTTGTTTAGCAGCAGGGATCAGTACATTAGTTTAAGAGCCAATATATTAGTTTAGCAAAAGAAATATGTAAGCAATAGTTCTAAAACCTTCCACTACAGCTTTACTGGGTGAATAGTCATGTTTTCCTCAATAATTCTGCACTGAGAACATAACAGAATACTTCTATCTTTTGTCTCAGTGATTTGCCTTGCAAGATGCATTGGAGTCTCAACACAATACATCTATTTTTTGCATCAAAACGTGCAAGGCCATTTTCCTCAGGTTCCACATATGTTCTTTTTAAAAAGTGGCTCATTATGGCCCAATAACCAATGGAAATCTTCCAAACTGGGGAAAAGTGGATGAAAGCGGGTCAAGGGCTTCAGTGATGAAGCTGATGGTGAAAAATACCAAAGAAGTAGGTGAGCACTCAACCCCACAAGGTACCAGTGAGCATCTTAGTAATTTCACAATTTACCCATTTTCAGAATCTAACTTATTTTCAATGCAGTACTAAATAATTACTTTGTCAGTGCTGACCAATGAGCATATGTTTCATAAAGCTGCTTCTAACGAAGCAGTCAGGAGCAGGTATTTGATGATGCACTTGTGACAGATTTAATAGGTGGTTTTTAGGTCAGCTCAGCTCCGTTCTATGAACACTTTCCTTCTCCTCCGCTTGGGCTGTGTCTGCTTTCTCTTGAAAGACAGAATACAGAACGTTTGCTGCTTTTCCTCAGAAGGGAAGATTTGATATTTACGACATATTTGTGAAGAGCAGTTCTGAATAAACCCTAAGTAGCTCTAAGGAAACACTGCAAACTGCACATATAGCTTAATTTTAAGTGTAAAGGTTACCTAAATTTGAATAGATATCCATACTCAGCTCAAGAAGTAAGTGGAATTAACTCCACTAAGAAGCAACAGCAGGAACTTTGTCATGGTCTAATCTTTATCGAGGGCAGTTTTTAAGCTTACCTACAATAATCCATTTGAAGCTATTTCCATTTTAAGTTGCTGAAAGTATTTTATAAACTGACAAAAACTTGTTTTCAGTCTCCTGGAACAATTTTAAACATTTAAATGGTAATGCAAAACACATGTAACAAAATATCAAATAATTCTAACAGTACTTCCATACTTTATTCCAATCTTATTTATAGAGGCAAAGTGGAAATGGAATTTACCTTATATGACCAGACAAACCGACCCCGTAATCCCTGATGGAACTCACATAACTTTAGTGCTCTTCAATATTAGTTGATATTTTACTAAATATAAGTAAAATATTAAATACAAGCTCTCTTCTTATCATTACATGTAGAGCCTCATTTCTGTTATCTTTTGGCATTAAACTCTTAGTAAACATAGCTAAATCACATATTTATTTTGAATTACAAGGAAGCACTACATGAAATTTCAACTTTGTTATGAGTATGTGATTATATTATTTTGTTTTCCAATTTCTGATCACCAGCAGTTTAAAGGTTTCCTGTTGTAAAGAACGCAACTGGATGGACGGCCATGAACATCAGTGGTTCTGTAATAAATACATGTAATTGTAGGGTGTAATACAATAAATTGTGTAATACAGTAACTCCCTTTTAATCCCATTTATACTTTTTACTGCAGTAACTCATCTGATGCACTTTTTCATTGTAAAAAAATTGCTTTTCAAATAAGACACCCAATATTTCACTGGAATACCTCAGCTATCACACTTTTACAGAAGACCCTCAATAGTCACTTTTTCCCTATACCATTTAAGACCACAGATTTTAATTTTTTTTTTTTTTTTTTAAATATAGGTATTTCCTGCAGATATTTCTCCTAGAGGCTGAGGAGTTTAGCCAAAACAAACCAGCAGAGGTGGTTTGTCACATCACACATACATAAACTGCTACAACATGATCTGGATACAAAAAGCTTACACAGATCCACAAAAGGAAACTAGAGAGTTTAGGAAACAAGCTATTGAGAACTATTAACACACACATATATATGGCTGAGGAAGTCAACCCACCTGGTTAGAGGCTGTGGGATGAAATATCCCAAATGCTCATCCAGCTCCTGTATGCTCCCTTAGCCAGCTACTAATTGCAATTGCTGAAGGCTGGACGCTGACCAGAGGGGACCTTGGGTCAGGTCCAACACAGACACTCTTACACACTTCATTCTTTCTTAATGCAGAAGCCATTCTGTCTTCCTTATCCAGCCTACTAAGATTTTGTATTTATTTAGCTTTGAACTTACTTGCTACTTTTACAGTTGCACAGAGGAGGAAGAGGAACACAGGGATGAATAATAGGAGCAAACTCGAGATGTAAGCAGGCTACAGTAATATAGGCAGGTTTCCTATTTCATTTCAATTTGCACCATCACATTCTTTTCCAGATCATTACTAATATACTGAGCAGGGTAGATCTCAGCAGAGACCCTACTAACAACCTTCCATCGTAAAATCCAAATGTTTAATTCTACCTTTTGTTTCTTGCCTTTCTGAAAATTCTCTAAATAACTAAGCTGCTAAACTTCAATGGTGTACAATTGTTTTTAGAAGGCAGGCTTTTGTAAGGTTCTCAAAACTTAGAGAACTGTCCTTATTCCCACATATGATCCACCTTCAGACAGCATACATTAACTCCCCTCTGTGCAATAATTATCATCATATATACTCTCTTGTCTAATAATTCTATTCTTTATTACAGTTTCTAATAAAGGACCGATTTTTTCCTTAAATTTTTAATTTTCTCTTAATCCAAACACTAAAGCTCCTGATGATGCTTCAATGGGAAACAAAAACTCTGTGTTTCCTTCAGTAATGGAATCTGTTATTTTTAATGCTAACTAGATAACTGAAAATACAACTGTGTTCTCAACTGTAACATGTAGATAAATTGAAAAGCATTGAAAAAGTAGGTCTGAGGCTTCAATGGCAGTAACATGAAAATGTCTGCACTCTGAGCACAGAAGTGCCAACAAAAGTGCTGCAGAATCACCATTCCAGTCCTGAAGTTCTAGTTTCATAGATTCATTATTAATAACAGATTCTCAAATTTGCAATGGCTGAAAAATCTCTTAAAAATCCTCTGTATGACTAGCATAAATAATCATCCATCAGGAATACCACAGCCAGTTATTTTTGTTCAAAACTATCATTTGAGTACAATTTTAGCTGTACATACGCAATAAAAATAAATCCCTGGTCTCTAAAGAGCCAGAAGGAGGTCAATTTAACACCACTTTCAGGAGCCACAGTGCACTGCTGCTAATGAAGTCTCTCACTGCAGAGCCTGTTACAGCTCCAAGTTCACACTTACTGCTTGTCTGAGCTCAGAGGCTCAGGCAGACCGTGTGCAGGCAGCAAGGAGCAGCAGCAGTTCTGCAGAGCTGCCCAGTTCCAAAAGAGAACAACAGCCAGCATCAGGTCATGCAAATCACCAAATCACCAGAGATGGCCCCTTGGTGCAAGGCTGAGCCAAAAGGAAGGCTAGCATATCCTCACAGCCTTCTGAACAGCAAGCCTGGAGACATGAACAACAGTAAGGGACATCGAGGAAATGCCTACAGGGATACTACACTTAATGATTACGGCTTCTAAGGTATTCAGGACACACATCTTTGTCAAGCTAATTAAACCCAGAAATCACTTGCTGTCTGCCTCATTCTGGGAGGAAAGAAACAAGAGACAGACAGCCTCTGTGCGCCTTAGGGGCCACTGAACTCCCTGCCACAATTACCTCACAGAAAAGGTAGGAACATCTTCAGACTGCTGTCTGCAATACACGATTACACGTTTAATGAAGCAGTTGCTTACTTTCTCAGCAAGAGCTAAATGCATCTTATGAGAATTTCATTATAGGCCCTAAAACAAGCAAGAATTTTATACAGACAGACAATATGTAATATATATGTATATGTATGCATGTATTCATTCATTCCAGATAGCCAATATGGCCATTCAGAAAAAAAAAAAAAGACAAAGATAAAGATCTGGAAAAGTTACAAATGTAATCCTTTGACAGCACCATGCAGCACCAAACATCAGGCCTTACAAACATTCCGTCTGCATAGTGCTTTATTGGACTCCGGATAAAATGGAGGAGAAGCAAGCTATGTAGGCCCTGTCAAACAAAGTCAAAGAGTCTATAGGAAATCTTGTAACCAACAGTGGCTTTGACATGGAAAGAGAAGCAGAACAGCCCTTTAGCCCTTTCTCGGTGCCAGAGGCAGGAAGGTGCAGAAAGGCACTTGCTCAGTGCCTCCAGCATCTATGAGCTGGAAGTCCATTTCTCTTTGGCTTCTTAATCTGCAACATTAAGTGAGTGCTTTACAACCAAAACTGTTTTATTGTCATTTTTGACACTAAGCAAAACTAATGACTTCTTCATTGACAGAGAAAGCTCTTCTTTTTTTATGAGAAACAAAAATTATAACACTTATAGCATAGGGGACGAATTCAAAGTTAGATATACTCGAGACATATCTAGACATATTTGCCCAACTGCACTGTTACGACTCATTTAGCTTATCCCAAATTCTCCAGATGTCATTTCCCTCCCTCTTTAAGTAAGCAAACAAATAAACTTCAAAAACCAATTTGAAATGCTGCTTCTGCAAAACAACTGGCAGAATCAGCTGGATAGAGACCATTTTTCAAGCCTGCAGGAACAGAGCATCATTCACAGATAAAAAAAAAAAAAAAAAAAAAAAAAAAAAAAAAAAAAGCAGAAGTTGGCATACAACCCTCCAAACAAAAAAAGGACAACATATTGCTTTTATTTCTCCAGGAAATTCTATATTGTATAATGCTCACTAGAGACAATATTGGGAAACAGCATTACCCATACCTGCTTGCTGGCAAGGGCGCTCCTCCAGCACTAGCCAGATCAGCAGAGACTGCCCAGGGAGATGCCCTTTACCAGCAGCCTATGGATGTCAGACAAACACAGCAGTACTGAGCTCCACAGAGGATCAGGACATTACTGCCAGATTAGCACTGGGAAGTGGACTTACCATCTGCTTCTTAGGCTTGAAGTCTTAATCCTAATAGCCTGAAATTTTTACACACCTAATGTATGTTCTCATATCATTTATAGAAGTGAAAATGGTTTTCTTCATCATCAGCTGTACACTTTGAATGACTTCCCAAAGGAAGGGAATGTTTCATTGCCACTTCCATCTGCTTTAAGAGCAGGCTGGTTCCTATAAAACAACCACTTTCATGTATTACTTCAAATACTAACCATGTAGAGCTACCCTAAAGCTCCAGTTTGAAAGTCTTATCTCTCTTCTGTACTGAGGAGAAAACATTAAATGTAACGGGGTTTTGATCTCCAGCTTATCCTATTTATAGGGTGACTACAACAGGGCAAAACTGATAACTGCATTTGTTATTACAAGCAATAATAAGTGACAGAAAAATTGATGCGCATAATGTTAGTTCTGCTTCCCCTTGCCCAAATACTGACACGCTTTCCCTTTTTTCATATAATAGCCCAACATGTGAAGGATTTAATCTTTCCTTAAACAAACAAAATTTGTTTAAATCAGAATGCCACCTATGGACTAGGTGGGATCTCTGAATATGAAAGGCATATATGTAAATGCTACTTAATGGTAGAGCACAAGCTGAGTTCTCAATATATTTGCAGGTAAGTTTTTCTCTTCACAGTATAGGAAGGAAAATTGACATCTTTACCAGATGCAGTAATTTGTTACTCACCCCCTGCAAAGACAAAACTTTTCCCTATTAATGCAACTATGCTTGCTATACTAAGATGACTTGTAAATTAGAACCAGTACACTTAATAAGAATTTCTATTAAATTTCTATTAAATAAAAGTTATGGTAATTCAAAACTATGGGCAATAAGTAGCATACTAGGTTTAAAAAGACATTTAGATTTCATGCCCACGCATTTCGTACATTAAGTCTTACTTTTTGATACTGACATTTGAAGTAAGTTTCTAACAACAGAGAAACAACCAGGATGCCAGTGGTCTGACAAGCAGCTACAGGAAGTTCCAGCAGTTGATCAGTGAGTACAAAGGATTGCTGTGAGTACAGATGAATACAAGGGACAAATTCCTCCACCACAGGGTCACAATTTTTCCTACTCTGAAACTAGCTCTACACACAAAATGATGACTGCATTTCTCTGCCTATCAACTACAAAAACTCTTATGTCAGCAGCATAACACTGCAGAGGAAGTTTCCCTAAGCGGACAGATTCCCTCACCCTACCTCTGAGGAAAAAAAAAAAAAAAAGAAGAAAAAAAAAGACTTTTTCATTCTGTTGTTTTTGTGGTTTTTTGTTTTTTTGTTTTTTTTTTTGTTTGTTTGTTTTTGTGTGTGTGTGTGTGTTTTTTGTTTTGTTTTGTTTTTTTTTAATTTGGGAACAGGCAATCTCTAGAAATTTCTACTGCAACTCCTCTTAGCCATGAGTTTACAGGCACTAAATATTCCTTTGTGCAGCATCTCAAATACTCTCTTACAACCAGGTAAGTTCTCAGATCTGCATCACAGCAGACTTGTTACTTTGAGAAAAACAGAGAAACAATAGATGGCTAAGAAGTAAAAGTACACAGCTGCTGCTGCTCCCCAGCCACAGAAGCTGCTAAAAGCACAGCCCCAGTTGGTACACAGCCCAAACCGTTGTTTGGATTTGTTTCATCTCCTTCCTGCTCTAAAGGCAAACTTATTTTCATTAACACTTTAAGGTAACAGTATATGCATTTACACATATTATACATGTAAAGCTGCTGGAAAGAAATGAGACAGAGAAAACCTGAAAGTCCCTTTGCTTAAGCAATTTAAAAAAAAAAAAAATTTGCATTTTCAGGAAATTGTTTGCATGCATGTGCAGTCACTGCTCATATCACTGATCTAGAAGAGTTCAGACGTATTGCCAGGGATGATGATAAAATACTCCAGTATTTGACGTATATCAAGTTTTGTGTTGGATTTTGAAAACGTTCCCATTACATATGATGTAGTTTTTGCTTTATTCTCTCCATGGAATTATACAAAACCTTAAATTATTTCTTATTCATCAGTCATACACAGAAGTTTGTAGAATTCTTTTTGAGGACGGAGGATCTGACTCACAGAAACAATTTTTAGTAAGACTTCAGAAAATTAATGAAGATTTTTAGAAACGTAAGTCGGTCAAACATTAAGAATATTTTGGGTCAGAAGAATCTGCAGGGTTAATTTGACCTCTCAGACTCAGATTCACAGTTCACTCATTTTTGCTCAAACTGAAAAGTTCAGTTGATAAGACACAAATGACAAAGACCCAGTTAGATGCCAACAGCATCTCAGTGATTCCTGAGAAGCCAGTACTGAAAGCCACAGCAAACACTTGCCAAGTTGTTTGACTTCTACAGGCTCTTGGTTCAGCTTACAGAACAAGCAGTTATCAGCACTCAGCAAAGCTCAGCAAGTTTGTGTTTGACGCCAGGAGGACCCAGGGGTGAATCTTCACTCCCTGCCATTAAGCGGGGGTTGCAACATGAGCTCCTGACAGAGAAACTGCTGCAGAAAGTAGGGATATTTGTTGTTCTGGAACTTGGAAAGACCTGACCTGACTTTTCTGCGTGCTGTTTAGCTTACTGCAGCCTGGCTTATTTCTTCCTGTCAAAATATCAGCAGCTTTGCATTTTTCATCCACACCATACTTCCCCATCTTTCCCTCTTCCTTTCAAGCACAGGTGCCTTCTTCACATTGTCTTTCAACTGTTTTTTCAGAGATCTTGCTGGCACTTCTCACTTCATCTCTCCTGACATACATTTCTTTTAAGAATGTTGGTCATCTGTCTCTTGTGATATCAGTCATTTTTTGGACATTACAGACCCTTTTCTAACTGCCTGTCCCTCCAATTTTAACATACAAATCTCTAAATGAAAAGTAAAACATGCTAGCATTACCTCTGACACTAGAAAATACCACTGAAAGCTGCTTTCTTAAGGTATCACCCTGCAATAGTATCACATGACGAAGTTGCCATCTTTCAAAGAATCTACAGAGAGAAAAGTCCCATATCAAACAGAACAGATCTAACTAGATCTCTAAATATAAAAAAAAAAAAATTCGCAAGCCCTCTCTCTCACCTACTTATTCATCCAGCTTATTTATTTTACAAGCCCACTCTGCAAACTTTGGCACAGGAAAGATCTTCCAAAATCCATAGCATTTGGAACTCCAAGGCAGAGAAACAGAATGGAAATTTAAAAAATGAGATAACTTTTTGACTTATTAGCAGAGTATTTCAGCTTGCTAGTAGGATTACATGATTTCTAAAGTTGGGAAGTGTAAGAATTTTGATACTGACTTAGCAGTATCTTCTTCACTATCCCTTAAAGGCACCAGCCAGCACAACATGTTATTAAAGGTAATCAAAGTTGATTACTACATTTTCAGGCAAAAAATGTGGAAGTCAGAACTGCTAAATCTCACTAACAGTGGACTATTTTTGTTCTTCAAGGAACCACTTCCAACACTCACAAGCACATTCAACAAATGCCAGACCATCACACCCACGTACTGAGTGTCTGAAGAGGGTGGACTAAGGAAGAAAGGACTCACCTAACCCTGCAGACTATCAACACCTGAAATGATTCATTGAAGATGAGCATGAAGTTCAGCAGGCAAATAGTTCCAAGCCTTCCACCCAATCTAACTTCTGTCTTTCTGACTATCTCCCAACCACAGCTTCAGAGATATAGAAATCATCAGTGCAAGAAAGAGTTAAACCAAGAGAAACACAAATTCAGGTGAGGCCTTCAGGCAAATGAAAGTCTCAAGCCTGGGCTTCAGCCCTCTGTGAGAGAATGAAAATAGATACTCTGTAGTTCTTGTAGCTACAGAAAGACAGTTCCACATACATATGTGTACTCACATGATTAAGAAGTTCCCTTAAGCAAAAAAGATTCAGAAGTGCCCTGAAATATCCATGCATCAGATGAAGCTATCCTGCTTTCCCAAATGTGTTATGAACAAATTATTTGGAAGTACAAAAGGACTGGCTGTAACCAAATACTAATGTATGCTTAATGGACTGCAGGTTTTGCAGGATGTTTAAAGTTCCCCCTCTGATCTCTCTGAACTTTGGCTTTCATTTGTTTATACAGGCAGAGGCCAATAGGTCAGACCACTAAAATCAGCAAATTGTTTACACATATGGCAAGCACACATCAAGTAGAAATGCAGTCAAGAGTACAGCCATACAAAGCATATTAAAGCAATTGCTTTAGTTAAAATAACAAACATACAGCGGGTCCACACATGTGATCAGGAGACTTTGCAGTGCACTGAAAAATCAGTACGAGGTAAGAAACCAACTGGTATTTCTTCAGAAGCCAAAACACGTGTTCCAGCCTGGTCTAACCCAAGCTACTCACAAACTCTAACACTGCTTTCCAGAAAAGTGGCAGTCTTTGATAACATCAGTGAGAAATTTGTATCAGTTTTTAAGTGCAAGTTCAGCACTATGACAGTTGTTACCACAAAGAACATAAAGGTTTACAATGTGAGGCTGGAGGAGCAGTGCTCACTCTCCAAGTGCGCTCTGAGCGTGTCGGTCAGCTGCCTTTGTTTGCACAGCAGATCCACAGGCAGTGCCCATGGCTGGATGACGCACGTCACTGCAGCCAACACGAGGGAATTCCTTGATGTCTAAGCTTTTCAAAGTATTCTAACCTCTACAGACAAAGATTTTACAAAAAGCCTATTCAAATACTATGTTTTACATATTCTAAATGATTCAGAATTAAGGCAGTCACAGAAATACTACGCACTCCAGTTGCACAAGGGTGAACAGGTTACTAATGTAACTCCATGCTCTTTGTTTTGTACTGGTATTTTTGAGAGCAGTTACATGCTCTCTGCCTAGGAGAAAGCCAAAAAGTAAAATTAATAGCTTCAGAAAATGAAGAAGAGCATCAGGATCGGAAAGAAACTTATCCTGGTTAAATACTCGTCAGCTGTCAAGTTGGCTGAAACAAGAGGAAGAAATCCTTTCAGCTTCAATGTGCTGTACATAGGTTTTTTAAAAATTCAGTGACATGCACAAGAGTGATATTTTAAGCATTTACAGTTACTTTTAATTGCAAACCAATTGTCTTATCTTTAAATTTAATGTTCAAGCTGCACACGTAAACATGAATATCCAGATGCACAGGAGATGCAGTATGATGTGGTGTAAAAATGCCTGTTCTGAGAAAATCTAACTGTGAACCTCTTGTTTCAGTGTCACCTACTCTGTGCTTAATTTTGGGTTCTCACAAATTGCTTTTTCTGGAACAAGATCCTTTGTTTTGCCAAACAATGATACAGGGAAACAAGAAATCACTCTGTAACACTGATGCAGTTATACCCTGCAAGTTTAAATGCACAGGTTGATGAATGCAAACTGCAAACACTGCAGGACTACTCTAAATAAGTCCTGCTGGACAGAATCAGTGCTTTATTAGAGTCTTCAGTAAAATCTGTTGTATTATGTGCTTAACGGCAGCTGTGCCTACTGGCATACAGTCAGAAAACATCTAATTAAAATCTGTGTGAAAACTTAATTCTTTCAACAAATAAAAAGGATGTCATACATACAACATTCCTAGAGACACACTAAAGTTTCATCTGGTAGGACAGATGCAACTGATTCCAAGAAACTAACATCAGACATCTAACCAAGCTGTGCTGTTCAGAATAGAAACATATGAAAGATATCCTCCAGCGAGGTGAAGAAATTGACAGAGACAGTTCTAATAAATCATCTTATTTTTAAAAAAGGAGATTGAAAGACATGCCAGCTCTGGAAGTTCATTACTTCCAGAAACATTCACATAAGATATGGTAACACCCTGCATTGTTTTACAACCTAAGAGCTTGGCTAATGTATGGAATTTGTCTTTTCTTTGGCATGGCCACCTAAAAAATACAGGTTTTGGTTTGACTAACTGATGCAAAGTAACACTGCCTCACTTTATTACTGTTAAGTCCATTCTTTTATCCAATGCAATCAGTGAATAAAGCTTCCATTACAATAGACATCATTGGCACCAGTGCTAAAGATGTGTAAACCAAAACCAGCCATAGAGAATACTGGTCAATACTTAGAATGTCAGACAAGATCCTGGAAAAAGCGTCATCATTTTAACTTCTGTATTTCAACACCAACTAACATTTAAAATTTGTACCTATGCAATGGAAAGAACCCTCATGCTTCTTATAGATGAAGTGTAGTTTTGTCAGTAATTTTTACGTTATACCTCCCCTGCCTGAAGCCTGAATTTCAGTGCTGACATCCCATTACACATCTGGTACTGGAGTTTTTCAGATAAACCAAAGGTTGTTTTGACAACAGGCCTGAAGAAAGACCTGATTAATCAGTCCCACCCCAAAACAGTTCCAAGTGGAAGACTCAAGTAACTTACATTCTCTCCATACATGCTAACCAAATAAGGCGAGAGGCAGCTTTGATCCAGTCCTGTCTCCGCTAACAGGACTTTTATTTGTTATCTTCGGAAGACAGCAGAGGACTGAACCTGAACACAGGGCTTGACTGCTACAGCAAAGCTTCCCCTGGTGGCTCGCCCCAGGACACTACGAGGTGCACCAGTGCCTGCAGCCACACAGCACGAGGGAGAGGAAATTCAAAGACACAATATGGAAGAAAAAAGGAACACAAAATGATGGCTTGCAGCATAGCTTACCACCTTTTATCTGAGTGAAACACTGCTCTGGATAAAAGAAGCCAGGCTGCTATCTGTCTCTCTTCAGCTACCCTGCCTGTAGGAGAAAAAAATTAAAGCCATCTGTACGAGGAGCTCAGGATTAGAAAAGGAAAGAAACTTCCAGAGCTACAGACACACTTAAAAGTAATATCATAAGGAGAAATGTAATTTGTGAGGAAACTTACATGAAATCATAGTCAACATGGAGAAAGCACGCACATTTCTGACAACAAAATAAATACACTGGATAATCTATTGCCAGGCGTAGTTATTAGCATGGAAGGTTGGATATATGCTGTGCTGTGCCTGACAGCAATGCACACAGAGCAAATCTGAAAAGAAATATTGCTTGCAAATCACAGCTTCTAATACAAACCTTTGAGAAACACTTTGAGAAATAGCTGAGTAGTTCCAGCAAACTCAGAAAACGATTAAGCAAGGCTATGAAATGTTTAATTGCTAATTTAGAGTAATAGATATTATATTCAAAGTGTATCATTAGATTCACTTCAATTTTCAGAACAGAAACAGAGATGTGAAGAGAGAACATTGGCATGCTTTTCTGTTGTCTCCTTAAAACTAAGATTTGGCAGGAGCTATGGTATCTTTATGAATGACAGAGGGAAGAAAAAGCACAGGTATGCCAGGACACAAACCATAACACAGCTGCAGACTGCTGAGGCTTGTTCTTCACCTCAGGAGCGACTGAACTTTTAAGTATACCAGCACCTTTCCATGTCATAGGTCAATGACAACTGGATTCCCTGCTAAATAAATAGACTAGATCAGATTGTGAGGAGAAAACTCTGATATCTGCAAAGTATGCCTTAAACTGCCTGAGGCTTCTCGTCTCTATCACTGGAGGTCTTACTAGGTGAAAGCTGTATAAAACAAGACATGGCTCATCTTAAAAGAGTACGAGCCTCAGAAGTTTTTCTGGCTACATACACTAAGCAATGATCTACTGCCTGCCTTGGGTAATCTGGTGATTCTGTGTGTTATTACAGTAAATTTATACAAGTCAAAAAAAATCTGTAAGTATTCAGTATTCACCCAAACAGATGATTTCAAAGATGATTCACCACTGCAGCTAAAGTCACATACTCAGATCTGACATTTCCATCCTTTGGAAAAGTGATGCTGCACCTGACATTCCACTGTTACTAATTTAAAAAAAAACTGCATTACTTGAAGCTAAGAGCAACAACAACAAAGGTAAGAATTAATTTTTAATAGACATGTAATAACAAAAGGAGAGAGAAAGTTGTCTGGGGAAGGGAAAAGAGAAGCTGGAGAACTGAAGAATGCCAGCAGAGCATCTCAGAGAGAGATAGAAGAGGCAGGAGGAGGCTGGGGCAAAAAGCCAATTTGCCGTGTGGCATATTCAAGAGACAAGGCATTGGCACGAAACTTCTGAGAAAAGGATGCAAATCTGAATAAATTAGAAAATGTCAACAAATCAGAATTAGAGAACAAGAAATGTGCTTAAACTAGGGGAAGAGGTGGGTATTCCACTGAAAACAAGAAGCCCCAACAACGAGCTACCTGGTTTCTAAAGCAGGAACTGAAAGTCATTTTTTCTGTTAAATCATCTTGAAAACTAAAGATTGCTTCTTCACAGCATCAGCAGCTCAGTTACTACCACTTCATCCTCTAACTGCGCATCTGCAGGGAAAATTCTTCCTAAGATCTAACAGTGCTGCATCTTCACAGGACATTATTTCACTGCAACCTCTGGAGTAATACCTTATTTAAAAACAAACAGGTTTATCTAAACAAAGAACATACTCATTTAAAAATTGTAATTGAAAATCACTTGGGGGAAAATCCAGTGTGCTTGATGAGAAATTATCCATTACTCCAGGTAGTTGGTAATTCTGCAGGTTTGACTTAGATTTCAGCACAGCAAAAAGGGGCCTGCGGGGAAGAGTCCATATGACAAACATTCATTAGAAACATTTTACAGGCAGATCAATGTGAATTAAAATAGGAAATAGGAAAGTAGTCGTGCTTAATTCCCAGAGCTCCAAAATTGCTATTTTAGCTGAGACATACAGTCCACAAAGAATCCTGAAGAACTCTAACCCAAGGCCTGGAAAATATTCAAGGGTTAAGTCAGGGCATTCAGTGAGGCTGGGAGGCTAAGGTTTGAACAGGCCTCACACCCTAAAGCCTCTGCAGTTTTACCCTGAGCCCCTCCTCCCCTGCAGCTCCTGAAACAACACAGAGGCCCGCAAACCCCATGTGCTCCCCTCCAGAGGGTCACGGAGTTGTAAGCAGCCAGCCTTCAGGAAGGCAGGAGCCAAAGCGACAAGGACCATTTCCCCAGGCAGCCCAGCGGATGAGCATCCAAAACCTTGAATTACTGCTCCTGAGCTGCCTCAATACAGTAACTGATACACATCCTGAAACTGAGCCGATGTCCTCCAAACAGCCTCAATTTCATGTCTGCTGCAGCTCTCTGCAGTCTCAGAGGACAAGATGTTAGCACGTGAAACAGTTTACACGATTGCTTTCATCTATGTTTGTTCACTGTAGGTAAATTTAGAATACAGTAGAACAGTTTTGTTGAAAGAGATCTGCAGATGTGATCAAGTCCAACTGCCTGACCATTTCAAGGCTAACCCGAAGCTATAGCTGGATATTGAGGACATTGCCCAAATGCCTTTTGAATGCTGGACAGATCTGGGGCATCGACCCCTCTAGGAAGACTGTTCAGTGTCTGACCGCTCTTACAAGAAAGATCTTTCTTCAGTGCCCAGCCTGGCTTTCCCCCACTGCATGAGTTAGCCTTCTTGCAACTTCCAAAGGCAAAATAATTCTAGGAGTAAATCATGAACTCTGCTGGACCACCAAACAGCTGCTGGGCAGCATTAGCCCCACATCTCGTCAAATTCATTCACTCTTAAAGAAATAGCTTAAGGATTTATAATCAGGAACATTGGCAGTGAGGTGCAAGCTTTTGATTGTCAATTCCTACAGTGTGATCAACATGTCATAATTAAAAAATCGGGGCTCTTTCATTCTACATGCGATTTCAAGACTTTTACATCTGATTTGTACACTGATACATCCTTCCCTAATGCAAACACACGGCAATGAAGAGTTTAGGCACAGGCATAGCACACTAGAAACTTTCTTTAAAACTGTCTGGATCACACTGAGATGGAGTCTGTAAGGAGGGGATGCATCCCACCACATATCCCAAGCAGACTTCACTCTGAAGCAGCAGCTGGGATAGCCTGCTCCGTGCTTCCAGTGGAAGCATGCTATGTAGGATGAAGAAATTTGCAAGTGACACCAGGTGTTCTCAGACATGCCAGAAGGACAGCACTGATGCACACCCCCAGCTGCTTCTTCTCAGGTCTGCTGACACAGGCACAAAGAGCAGCTCCCAGGTTGAGGTCCCACCAGTCTGCAGCTACGGGGAACGCAGAGCTTCCATTTAGACACTTCTGTTGCTTTGCACAATACCTAGAAATCCTTTCTGCAGACTCCTTCTGCATTCTCCGAAAGATACTAAATTCTAAATTTTGTACCTATTAGTTGCACTAATAAATTCCCTATGTGTGTCTGTGGATCACATATTATTATTACTAATGCAGGCAGTCTGTATTCTGGATGTTCTGTACAACATTCTGCTGGAATTCCAAACGCTGGCTGTTCTGGCAGGTAGTTTTCAGGAACAAAACAAATCACTGTGTTCAGTTCACTTACTCAGAAGTAAGTTTCCCTCCACAGCACTGTTATGTGGTCCTCCCCCTGCTTTGTTTAAACACACAAGTACTGGCGTATTTGTGAAGATCTGCTGCACTTTGCTATTTCTCTTTTCTAGTCTATAAATAGTCTCCAGGATTCCTCATCAGACAACAGACGTAAATAGCCCAGCATTTTTTAAAACACCAAAGTACCCTGATGAAAAAAAAAAAAGCATCTGAAAAACAACACATCCTGTCCTCACTGTGCATTTGTGCTTTTTTTTAATTACTGCAATAAACAGTGAGTCAGAAATCTGATGTAAAATTCTGTGCAACTCAGACACCGAGAAAACAACAACATGGCAAACACGGATAGCATTTGATCAAAGGAGTTTGTCCAGGGAAGAACTGAGCATGCTTGTTAGGACTGCTCTCCATCCTGTCCACCTTCCCTCCCTCCCAAACTCTGACCAACACCCGCAGCTCTTGGTCTCTCAAGTGTGAGCAGAAGACTGCCTTGTGGAAGTCGCTACCCATCCATATGTGATGCTCAAAGGAGCTTCTGAAGCTGCGGGAAAGGTTTACAACAGAACATTCAAAGTTACTTCTTTAAATCCCACATCTTGCGCAAACTCATGAGTAATTCAAAGCAGTCAGGTGGATTTTCACAAATTATCATTTCATATCAAATGTAACTCTTGGTTTCAACTTCATCTTTGAAAAAGATAAAAAAAAAAAAAGTGAGACTTCATTCTTCACAGCTGGAACCACCATGGAGACAATCCCCAAGCACACATACCAATTACTGCTTCAATTCCATCTCTCTTTTATCCCCCTGCTTTCCTCAACCTTTAGTATTTTACAGCCCCCATGTCAGTAGCTCAGGTCATTGCACACCGTGCCTTTACCCACTCCATTTTTTGTTCCTCATTCCCTCCCTGCGCATCGCAGCAACTGCTGCCCCAGACACATCTCACCTTCCTTCTACACCCCAGAACTGCACAAAGAAACGCACACACTGCAACACTGATCATTTCCAAAACTTGCTTCAGGCTCAGACTATTACTCCCAGACTAGAAAGCCTCCATAGGACATATGTTTCTGAACAGAAATAGGTACACTGCAGACATTCAGACTATAAAAGGCCTCTGCTTGTCCACTCCTGTTTAAAGAAACCCTGACATCCAGCTCTTTATTTAGGCAGGCTCCTTACGAAAATAGCAGCTCTTACCACACAGGAGCAGTATAGACAGTCAAAATAAACAAAAATAATACCTGACACCTGTTTAAGTCACCCTAGAAGTGATTAAATATAGATACATACATATTTTTCCACTTGTGAACCTTATCATCAGAAAGTACTGTTTCTTGCCAGACAAAAAAAAAAAAAAAAAAAAAAAAAAAAGAGGTTGCCTCCGAAATTCCTCTGAAAAGTGGGATAAAGTTCAAATTAAAAAATGAAGCTCTTTAAAAGGTTTGGAAACATCTTTACTCATTCTGTCTGTAAAAAAAAGAAATCCTGCTCACCTACCAAACAGCTTCTTTCTTACATCCAATACTTGGAAACAGTCTGGGAGGAAGAATAGAATTCCTTACCAGCTCTAGAAATCACATGATAACCACTAGGTATGGTATAGAGGACTTCTTGTACCTACGCTTGTAAAATAAACAAACAATTCAAGCAATTTACAGTCATCAGAAACATTTTGCTTTAGATAAAGTAATTTTAAAAACTCTGATCTTACATGTTTTCTACTTGTCACAGCCATGACAATACACTGCAAATAAATTTTTTAAATTATATGACAGGTATAAGCCAAAATTTGGTATTCGGAACTTGTGTAGTCTCAAATACACTCTTCAGCTTCAAATTGCAGCCCTATTTTGTAATACTTGAACTGCTGAAAATCCATGCTGCCAAGGTCTCTGCTTGCCCTGTAAGACATCACATAAACAGACACCTAAGCTGCGATGTGCGCTGAGCAGTAACGATCAATCAGTAAATGGCAAGTTACAAGTCACTGTCTGACAGCACCGTTTCACCAGCAGCCAAGTTATTACTCCCAGATCTACCAAAAGCTGCAGCAAGCAGCATGAGATACCTCCAGGGGGAAAAAAAAAAAAGAAAAAGAAAATTCCTGAGGTTAAAAAGCAAGCAAACAACAAAAAACAACACACACAAATGTAGGGCTGGACAGAAAAGCTTTTAACAGAGGAGATATTTGTTCTAGAGCACCAGCTAGACAAGCTACTTTGGTTTCCTGAATGCTGTTATTGTGCAGGACAGTAAGGGAGCAGTGAACATGTGATAACAAACGACGTGATTCCAGGATGTCAAAGTGCCTCATGGCAAAGTGGCTTTAAGCTTCCTCTTCACATGATCAGGTCAGCATTCATGCGGACATAAAAGCGTGGTTTACAAGTTTACTCTTAGCCATGGGTTCGTGCTTAGAAACAACTATTCTGTCTTCCTCTGGGATCATCTAAGGAAGCCATCCCGTCTTTCCAACCGAAATAACCCACAAGAGACCGGATGGGAATTTTTCTGCCTGCTGTCTCATAGTCCACAGCCATGCTTCCCTACTTATCCCCTTTTATTTTATGATTTCTACCAAACCCATTCACATTCTCCTCCTTCGTTTTCATCTTTCTAGTGCTGCCTCGAGCAGCCTTGCAAAGGGCACAAAAGGAATGCGGGATGGCTCCTTCTGCAGATGTGGTGGACCAAGCCAAGCTGTACTTTGCTTACCTTGGCAGATATTCCCAGCACTATAGAAATTGCTTTCAGACACAAATCTCCAGTTTGCAAAAGCATCCCACCCCCACCAGCTTCTAAAAACTCTGTAGCAAGCTGTCACCACGTCTGAGTAACTGCAAAATACTTAGGATCCTCCAACAGCCATTTTCATTTTCATAGATGTACGAAAGCACTCAAGAAGCTATTTAGCATTTGACTATAATAACCTCAGACATGGCTTCTCCAGATAAAGATTCTTCACCCCCTAGTGCCCATAATAGATGCTTATAATAGGGTAATCTTAATAAGGGTGACATTCTTTAATTATGTTTCTACTTTGTATGTCAAATGCAGTGCTAACGAGCAGAGAATTAATTTGATGGAAAAAACAGACCACTCTATCCTAATTGAAGAGTAAATTCCTTTACAAATCACAAACTGGAAGACAGGTGTTGTAGAAAGAGAATAATCTAATAGTAAGTGCACGAGACAAGTTCCACTCCTATCCAAAAATCTAGGAATTTTAGTTCAGTAACCTTTTTTTGCTAAATCCAGCTCATACTGTGAGTCAGATAATATAGTATTAACAAGAACAAAGGTCCACTTACTACCTTGTTCAGCCTCCACTGCATAATTCCCAGCAGCATATAAGCTGACTGCAATAACTGGGCTACCGTATGCTGAGCTACAGCTGGATCTGGTAGATCCCAAGCAGTGAGAAGAGATGGACCAAACTCAGCCTGCAACACACACATTGGTGTGCTACTTTAGGGACACAACCGCAACATGCTGCTCCTGACTACAGAAGTATTTGATTTTATATTATGCCTCTAGATCAAAAACAGCTAAAGCTTAATCCAAGAAACTGCATTTCTAGAGAAGAAAATACCCTGAGAGAGCACCTTCTGAAATGAAGAGAAGGACTCTTTTTCAGAAAAAAATGCTGAATGCAGTTTTTGACCAGAGTTTCCAGATTCTCAGGAATCAACCGTTGCTTCTGAGGGTCCAGGAAAGACAACTATGGAAAGAAAGCCTATCGGTCTGAATTCACATATGTTTCTACACACTATTCAAGAGTTCCCATTATCACTGTAAACTTTTATAAGATCCTATTTGAAAACTACAGATTTAAAACACATCCTCAAGTAAACAAGAGCTTCGCTGTTCAATATATCCAGAAATTTCTCAAGATTTCTTTTTTCCCCTCAGTCTGCTCACTCCCACTGGAGACAGATATCGTACCACTGTGCATGTTGAAACAGAAAATTCTTGCAAAAGAAAATATTTTGATGCAATCCATACCGTCCTCATTGATACTAGCTGCGAGTAAAAACTACGGGATGCAGTTTACTCACAAAGGACAGTCATCCCCCTAGTACACATGGCTCACCATTAGAAGATAGAAAGATAAAACAAATTTAAAAAGAGAAGAGTTGAAAGAGAGCGTAATAAAACATGGTAAGACTTACGGTCAAGTCCATTGATGTATCTCATTGTAATTTCACAGTGTCCCCAAACCGCACTGACTATGGGGTAAAGTTTTTTCCCTTTTAGTCCTCTGAAGGCCACTCCAAGATACTGTCCATCTACCATAAAGCTGAGCGTTCCTTCGTCCATATCCAAAACCACCAGTAAGGAGTCTGGGAGTACAAAAGACTCATCCGGTTCCAAGAAGACAGGATACGTGACCCCAGGCTGGTTTTTACAATTGTGATAAAGTTTGTTGCGCCCCAGATCCCAGCCCCATGACTCACTGTTGCTGCCCACCAGTGACGTGTACCCCACCGAGTGCAGTGGCGCTTCGGCTGTGGAGACTCCCACCACCGCGTGAGTCCCCCGCTGCCTCGTGGGCCAGTGGATTTGCCAGACATGGAGCCCTCTTGTGTAGCCGACTTTGCCTCGGATGCAATCTGTGCTTTGGGCCACGGGGTGTCTGTGAAAAGTCAGTTTATCATCTTCCTTTACAAATATATTTAAAGAGCGATCTTCGTTGTTCCAAGCATGTTTGTACTGGATCTCCAGCTTTGCAGGGGGCATATCCAACAACATGTCCAGCCGTGCAGGCTTACAGAAATCCGGGCCTCTCAGCTCTCGTTTCACTGGCCTAAAAGGGGGCTCCCTCACATCCACAGACTTTATGCTCCCTGAGATTTTCTGGCCCATTGCTTGGCTGCAGATTTACCAAGGAGAAAGAAAAGCTGACTTTGGCCCAATGTTACCTCATGAAAGCGCCTGTACACTGAGCCAGCGGCCTGACAAGCTGACTGAATTTACTTCTCCTGTTTGGAGCTTTTTAGCAGCAATGTTTTCAGAGAAAAAAATGTTCCTGGAAAAAAACAAAAAACAACAGAAATTTTCCAGTTAGTTTAAGAAAGTCAATAGAAAACCCACAGCATATTTTTAAAGAACAACTTATTTTCCCTGGTAGTTATTTGAAACACAAAAGCTGATAATTCACCACTTTTTGCTCTGTAACGTACCACACTAACCAGACTGATGACAGCATATTCTGAGCCCACCAGCACACAGAGCACAGACAGTCATTTCCTGCAATTCATAATAGGATACAGACATTCCTCACCTTCTGCCCTTCTACCCATTTTGTCTGGCCAGGTTCACAGCAGTCTTGAGAAAGGAGCATGGTATTCCCCAGCAACAGCAATAAACTTGGTGTCTAGCTGCATCTTCACTTTCACTTACTCTTTTGTTTCACACTCTCAGAAATATGCACTACATCTCCTTCCATTTCTAGCTGTTCTTTTTCCTGGGCCCTTGCAAAACAGGGCTTCAGCTTTGGGCTCCTCTAGAAGAAATGAAGCCAACAGCAAACGGCTGAAGAATTCTATATGTTTATTTTTAGGGTACCCTGTTTAGCAAAGTGTGAAAGCATCTCTGACAGAGAGGAATCTCAGCTCTATCACTTTGAAGAGAGGCACAGAGAAAGTAAACAAATCAATGTCTGTGTTATATAAAAGGGTTGGGTTTATTTTTTTTTCCCAAAGCAGTGAAGTCAAAAAATGATTTTTTTAAAATGATTGTTAAATCCATGCAACAGGTATTCATTTTCTGGTGGCCTGTGGAAAGTCAGTCCCACAAAGGTGTATGTAGGCATGTGCATAGAACTAAAAACTTCTCTGTACTTAATTTTAATCAAAACACCTAATTTCAACAGTTTAAAATAAGAACTCAAGTGCCCAAGTCCCTCATATCGTGCTTGCAGGAAGATTCAGAACATTCCCCAGGAGTTTCTTCTCACTGAAACAGTACAGCAACTTGAAAATTATCCAACATGAGATCTGCTTGAAAGATCTCTTCCTTCTTTCCACACCATGTAAAGAGAATCTGGAAGCTCAAACAGTAATTAGATTTAACTTGATGCTTGCCATTGCAAACTTGCAAAGGCACTTGAAGACTTCTGCAAAGCTGACTCAAAGATACAGTGATGAATGTGGTCAGCTGAAGCAAGGTCAGTACTATATTTCACAGTAATTATCCGCAGGGCAACAAAATATTGACAGTAATATACATACAAAGAAGCGACAAGGAGTAAATACCATCAGACAAGAAGCTTTCCTGGAAGGACACATGATCAGTAATTGGATGGCTCCTTTCAAAAAGGTGCTTGATTATTTGAGCTTGATGGGAGTATATGGGAAGAGAAAATGTCAGCTGTTTAAGAGGAACCCCAGTGATTCCTGGAAGAGATTTAACTCAACATGTCTCTTAAAATTTCATCTTGAAAGCACAAGGCAACTGACATGTTCCTGTTGGCGTGCTGAGGTGAGACAGCCAGGAAAGTCCTCAGTGCATCCTCACATTTCACTTCCCAATCACACAAGGAATTAACCTTGGCACTGAGATTTAACTGGCAGGTTACCAAAAGATTATAAACAGCGAAGGGACTCACTTGGCAAGCCATAGACAAACACTCCTAAAGCGCCCCAAATTGTAACAGAATAGGTTGCTAATAAACAGATCAGTAATCCACAGGAGTAAAATATATCATCATAAATACCTTGATACAAGCATAACTGTGTCTTTACGCTGGGATGTGCTTCATAATTATTTTGGTTTGAAACTGTATCTCATAATGTTTGGTCAAAGATATGAACACACTGTTCACATATCAACATTATCAAACAATTTAATCATGCACTGCAACATTTTGCCAAATGGCTTTCTATGTACGTAGGACTGAATGATAATGTAAAATCTTATAGTTCCTGATGCATTAAAGATAAGAGCTCCATGGAGCTTCAAAGCTGCCCTTCATCAAATACTTTCTCCCACCCACTGAAACATATTGTGTGCTCTCTTTCCATTCTTGTCCTGCATGTCTGACAGTTGTTCTCAGCTTCTGCTATAAGGCCAACTGTAACCATACTTGTAGCATTCAGCTGTCAGAGGACTTGGACAAGTAAAAGCAAGAGCAAATTCAACACAATTGTACTGCTGCAGCAGCACAGGTGTAACGCCACGCTAGCTGCTCTCACAGCTCCAATCATGTGCATTTAGTGGTAACTGACGTGAAATCTTTATGAGGATGCAGCAAATGCCTTCCGCTCCACAGCCTACACACCACTAACCTGAGCCCTGTAAGGAGCACCTCATGCAGACAGTGCTCCTGGAAGACCACAACAGTCCCTCTGGCTGCCTGCAGGACCAGCCTGCCTCCAGTCATGTGTCATCTATTCCCTTCCTTTGTCAGCATCCTGCCCATTTAACAGCAAGCAGATGGCAGAGACCAGCTCTGAAGCAAGATCACATCTGCAGAGGCATCAGCTCATCCTTCATCCTGCCAGACAAGTGCAGCTTTCTGGGGTGCAGCCCCAGGAGCACAGCTGGCTGCTCTCTCCCCTTCCTGGGGAACATTACACTGTCAACACAGCAGCCTTGGCAGTGCCCTGTTCACCATCACTGCCAGCAGCACCAGGCAGCTCCTCATCACACCTGCTGCTCAACAGAGCTTGTAAGGAAAGCCCAAATGCTCGCAAGGGGAAGAAGAGCTACTTGTTAACAACTTCCCAGGCAAAGAAACCACAAAACTGGCTTCCAATCTGCAGGACCAAATGGTAGACAACACAGAACTTGGAAAAGTTGAGGGTTAATGCACAAGATGGGATAAGATTGTTCCTTTCAGGCTAAGCTCTACTCAATGCACTTACAGAAATATTTGGTCACAACTTCTCACCATCCCCTGAAATGATGAAAACTTGCTGAAGCACAGCACTGTCATCAACCTCCTGTGACTTTTTGTGACCTCGTGTGTAGGAGGCAATGCAACACTCATATTACTTCACTTAGGGAAACTCAGCTCCTCGCCTGTCTTCTCAAAGTCAAAAATCATTAGGAATGACATATACAAAAGAATCAGGAGCAACATATATAGACATATAAACATTCTAAAATTAAAGCAACACATGATTTCACTGTATAATTTTGCTCTGAATGCAAACTACATGTCAAATTTTATTTGGAAAATGTTGCTTTCACAGAGCGCTGCTCCTCCAGCAATTTCAAACCACCACAGCAGTTAAGAAATACGAAAATATTCCCATTTGGCATACTGCACATGATCTCTCCAGAATATCCATTCGGAGGCTAAAACTGAAACATTAAATGTCATCAGACACCCTTGTAAAAAAATATATTTCGCGAAAAAAGGTAGTGTTTTCATAGGAAGAGTAGAAGAATCATACCATTACTGTCCCCAGGCAACTGGAAAGCTCTGGCTGAAAAGACTGCTAGTTGGTGTAGCCTAAAGTGTTTCTGTCTCAGTCTCACACTCCTGCCATGCTTTGTCAGGATCTGACGATCAGATTAAGCATACTGTACAAGAACAAGCCAACTCCTAACAGGAAAAGTGTGTCAGCATCGTTTAGCTGTGTCTTCATGCAGACTGCCAAAATATTTAGGGAAGTTATTCACAATAAAAACACCAATTATACTCAGCAGAAAAAAGCTTGCTGGGGTATCATTCCACTGTAATTAAATACAGTGCATTTTTAGCAATTCAGTACATTGGCACCAGTAGAACAGAACTGCTGATAAAAGAAACAGGTTTTCCTGTGAAGTCAGCTTTCAGCATTCATGTTTATGTTTCCCCATCAATTACCATGAACAACATATGCAGAAAACTTGAAAAATACAGATGAGAAACAATAACTTAGAAACAGTGCAAAACTACAGTAAGAACATGCTGTGGCTTACATCAGTTCTACTCATGTGGCACCAAAATAAGCAAAGCAAGTTCTAACAAATAATACTGAAATAATCTCTCCAGGAAGGTGACCCCTCTGCCTACAAGCATGGCAAAATCCTATGCAGTGGTCCCCACTCTTCTTGTAAATACCTCTGGCTGGCTTTTTGCCTTCATGCATCCAGCTCCTGCAGCACTGTTCCTGCTGCCATAGGCTGCAGGAAGGGCTGCAACAGAAGTCTCCAAATCTGTGCCTCTTCTCCCTGGGCACAGCCGTTGTCCTTTCGCCAGGTGTCTGAACAGAACAAATCCCCAAAGTGTTCCAGCACTTTGAATCTGGTCCTAGCCTCTCTCCAGACGAGAGAGTAAGAAGAGAAACACAAGCTCTCTTGTGCTGGACAAGCTGATGAAAAGCATTCCACAAGTTGAAGAACAAGGACTTTTAGCAGAAAATGTAAAGGCATGAGGCCCAGTGTCTATGGTTTTTGTTCACAGCATGCAAACAGCTACAAAACCATGACAACACTGCTCCAAGGGTGACAATGAATTCAGTACATTTTTGGCACCCTAAAATATTGGCCAGCTTGGTTTTAGCTATAGGTCCTGGCATCCAACATTTCTGATTTATTGCATATATTGAACAACGCTGGCTTCCTTTGTCAAACTGGGAATATACAGTAACAATGCAAGAAGCCAGAAATGCTTGGACACCCTGAGCTATCCTGTGCTACAGATAACATTTTGTGCTGCATACACACTTAGCAAAAGAACATTTCACATGTGGGATGAATGCTGCAGCAGTAAGTCATGACTTCTTCAACTCCGTGAAAATCCCAAGGATGTGCATCCATAAAGGGTAACTTGTTTTGTCATGTTACAAAACTGTAATTGTTTCAAATTTCAAGATAAGCTTGTTGTTAAAATAGATTGTGCATTTAGGTGCTTGGAATTAGAATAATCTGAAATATCACACCATCTGTACACCATAGTTAGAAGCAGTTTAGTCAGATGATGAATTCAAAAAGAATCCTGAATAGCTATGAATATAGTAGAATGTATATTTTTAAATGCTTCCATCTACTGTATTTTGAAACTGAGCTGTTTTGAAGTTTTAGTTTGTTTTTCAGTCCTCTTTCTCTCTGCAGGTTTCCAGAACTTTAACTCTCCAGTACTGAACGACTGGGTTTTCTCAGTCACAGCATCTAAATTTAAGCCATGAGTTCACATCTTCCTCCCCCTTCAGGCAAGGAATCATGCACCTTTCAGCCTCCAGCCACCCCTCCCCTATGGTCAACGCCTTCCAGAAGTGGACATATTGAATGTTCAATGTCATACTTCTATTAAAAGAGCAAATTAATACATGAATAAGGCTTACCACTAACGGCAGAACTATGTTTTCTGTTTCATTTTGCATTATACAGTATAATTTCCCACTTTACATTTCTACTCAGCCATGCTTTATCAAATAAATAAGTAATACCAATAGGTGTCAGAACACACAAGATTTAAAGCTCAAAAAGTAATTAAGCTTTAATATCTCAATTTCTCTCCAGTCATTTTTACTTTTCACAAGCCTAACTTTTTTTTTTGCAATTTAATTTACACTCTTAACTCCGCAGCTTTGTATAGATCAACTCTTACAAACTGGCTCCAAAACAGAGAACTCTTAACCATGGATGAGGCTGACTACACTCCATCTGCTTACATTTCTTTTGATGTAACTTCCAATGGAATCAAATGGCCTTCAAAATGCAAACAGTTGCAAAGTCAGAGATGAGAAAAACTCCACTGGAAAGCACCACACTGGCCATGCAGCCAACTTCACATCACAGGGGACGTGCCAGAACTGCTCCCAGGGAGCTCCAAAGACAGCAGAAATAGACTGTCAGACAAACAAGCACTCCCCTAGCTTAATGCGATTGTTCTCCAGAACTTTATCTCAACTGCAGATACAGTAATAGTGTACTCCAGTGAAAAGCTGGCCCCTCAGCTCCAAGCTCAGTCACTGCATGACTCAATGTTCCCCACACCTGGTGAGTCTTAGTGAGCCATGAGGAAGCCAGTGCGTACAGGTGGCTTTCAAGGGGCACTTCTACGATGACGATGGGAGTAAGGAATAACTTTCCTGTTTTAGCCACAAGGCTGCTGCAGACTTAGCAGGCTCCGCAAGACGTTTTCCATCTCCACAATGCCTGTCAACATGTTTAGCCATCGATGAATAAGCTGAGTGAGTTCTTAGCCTCTGTACCATTTATTAATACTAACTCACTAACGGCTTAAAAATAACAGTGCTGCTGGAACGACCAGACTACGTTCATCTGCTTGTAGCGCTTTGAAGGCTTACACTGTTCAATGCTCATGTGAATTGCAGCAGCAGCTTAGGAACAATACTTGTCAGACACTCACTGCTGGTGGGCCACTGGCAAACACATCCAACACTGCAGCTGAAGCAGCACATACGAGGCAGCTCCTGATCTGACCTGGATGGCTTTAATATTTCCAGCAGAGCTGCCAAACTCCAGTGACATAAACATATTGCGTCTCTAGCCAAACACAGTGGCCAGGCATTGGAGATGGGCTCCCTGCAGTGAGCTGCTCAGCCTGGTGCAGGCGGGCTGGGACAGGCTGCAGGGAAGCCACTGCTGCACATAGGGAGTCATGGGGGGGGGGGGGGAGGGCAGGGCTGGAGGGCACCCAGCCATTGTACTCTGAAAACATGTTGAGGATGAATGCACGAGAACAAGTTCCATTCTGAACAAAAGCGTATTCTTTTGTTTAATAGGAAAATAGGCTTACACAATCACACCATCTGCATCCCTCCTAACCCTTCCCCCTTAAACTACTTCAGCCAGCAGTCACCCCCTGCCAAGTCTGAACAGCAGCGGCTCAGAGTAACTGCTACAACTGAAGGGGCAGTGGGCAGGCACACTGCAAGTGACCACACAGACTGTCAGGTTGGACTGCAAGCCAATGGCTGAGAAGGAGCTCTGAACCCAATGAGCCTGCTTCAAGCTGTAATAGCAGGCAAGGCATCCTGCAGGCTTCAAGTCAAGTCCTGAAGGGAGCAGGAAGAAACGCTTCATTAGTCCTGCAGTTTCTAGAGGGCCTTCTTTTAAAGAACAGAGGTAAAGTAAACAGACTTTATACATCTTAAGGAAGCAGCATCAGAAATTCAGACCATGAACTGATTTATGACGGTTTTATATTTCCCAAGTGAGGTTACAAAGTGACACAGAGCTCCTGAGCTCTGACAAAGTGACCAAATAACTTCCTCTTAAATAAACAAACATTTTATTAAAAAAAAAAATAGCAACACAGTGAATTTCATCTGTCTTAAGCATGGTTTTGCTAAAGTCCATCTGTCAGTAGCAAACAATTGCACAGACAAATGGGAATGAAGGAGTAACAAAACAGAAACAAACTACCTGAACTCCAACTACAAAATTCTTTCTTCTCATACACTTAAAAGCTCCTTGCTTTACAGACCAGTATCTTGCTGTGCTTGCTGTTAATGAAGGAAGCAGAGCATTTAGTAATGCAGAGGAGTCTGGGAAAGGCCACAGGGATTTAAAGAGTTAAAGCTGTACAGCCACTGACGTCCCCACAATAAGCATCTCTGGCTCCTGAAGGCATAAGAGTTGTGTGAGGACCCAGGACAGGTCCTCTCTTGGGAGAGACCAGGCATACTACTATTTCCTTTCTGGATTTCTCTTTTTGCCAGAGCTAGACAAAGAAGAAGGGCTGACTTCTCAAATAAATACTATTTTACACAGGAAAAAGCATCCCCATTACCTAGACTTTCCACTGTTAGCACCAGACAGGGCCTCCAACTAGGAAAAGCCACAATGAAAGAAGTTGTCACACTGAGAAGTCCTTCTCCTCCATCTCCTTACTACCGACCTAACTGCACATCCTAGAAGAATTTCATGCTACAAGTGCCAACAATTCCAGATATTTCTGACCACAGGGAAGTACTTAAAACAAAACAAGCCACGAGACTTCCTGATAGAGGTATGGATAGAAATAAATCAGCTTTGTGCCTACCTACAGGAGTCTCAACACAGACTGATCCATAAGCTCCATTGCAAAGGCTGTGTTTCTCAAAATAACTTCCCACTTAAGTTCCTGCCGCTAAACAGTCTTCTGCAGAGACTTTTGTTTCAAGCAGTATTTCATTACTAATTTTATTTCATTCTTGAATGCACTGGGGGAAAAGAGAGGAAGAAAAAAAGAAAAGCAAATGATCTGAAAAAAAGCTGTACCAGGATACAATTTCTGACGGTAATAAAAAGATATCAGTACTCAATGTCTACATATACTGCCAGTGAACTAAAACAATTAGCATAATGTTCTGGAAGCCTTGCCAAAGCTATACAAAAACGTGCATGCTCCAATTAAACTGTACATGAAAAAAACAAATTTGATATGATTGTAAAGAACCTTCAAGCCATCATCTAAATTTGCCAGGCACCAGCCCTCTAGTAACTCAGGCGGGCCCCACTTTGCCCTGGAGAGAATATGCTCAGTCTAAGTTTGGATCAGCAGCACTTTGCACAGAATGAAAGAACGGAACTCCAGCGGGGGGGGGGGGGGGGGAAGCACTGTTTCAGAGTTCTTACTTATGGAAAAAGCAGTGAAACCCTAGACTGCTATGGGATGGACAGACCACCTTGGTTTCCAACATAATAAAGAATTAAAGTGACATTTAGAAATGTCTTTACAATTGTGAGACTACCTCCAGGAAAAAAAGATATCTGTTTTCCCAGTGAGTTATAAAACCGTAACACACTCAATATGGCCTACACTACAAACATTGGGAAAATGATTCTTTTTCAACTTTATCAGAGTTGGATTTGGTTTCTTTTAGCATTTTCAAGAAAAGCACACACAGGAGGGAACAGAGTTCATTAACATGAGGGAAGGAAAGAACGGACATTTCAGTTCCAGTGCACGTCTTCTTCAACACAGACTTACAGCAAAGGGCCTGCCTGTAGCCATCCCTGTCTCCTCACAGCCTCCCTCTCCTTTCCATCCTTTCTCTGTGTGCCACACTGTCAGCTGTTCAGTACTGCGAAACCCTTTTCCCAGCAAGTCTGGAAGTCACCAAGAGCTTGCTTTCTCAGGCACCCTTCCCAGTGGACTTACATAGGGCTCTCATGTTAGGACTCAACAATTCACAAAAAAAAAAAACTATCCCCAAAGTAATTGCAATTAAACAGGATTGTTTATAAAAGCTGACCGGCTCCCATTAGTCACTGAGACACAAGCTTCTACACCAAACTAAACCCAGCTGCATAAAGACCTCCGTGTGTTACCATCAGGAATTTTCATTCTTCCTGAGAACTACAGCTTTGCCCCCACCCCACCTCTCCATACAAGCTCTCCTGACCTCCCTTCATACTCATCACCACAGGGAATCTCCAGCAGATGCTGTTTCTATTTTCTCCTCTGGCACTGGCCCACTTCAGTTCCTGAAAGAGCGCTTATTTATTTACAGCTGACTTTGCCATTTGGAAATACTAACCTGACCCATGGGTGGGATTAACCTGACAAAATTTAGATTCTGTGATGTACATGAGCTCATCATTAGGACAAAATTAAAGTCTGTAAACATCCAATTTGCAATGAATATAAAAAATGACTCTTCTCTAAAATTAGAGGAGATAGTGGAATTCATCTCATACAGCACAGAACCAACACACTAACTCACTTAATGTTCTTCTCATAAAGAATGAGGAAGAAACAGCATACACCAAAACCATTCTGACATTATTCCTGCTGTTCAGCACCAGTTTAAGATGTTTATATCCAACCCCACACCACACGCTTTTCAGTCTACTGCAGCCCCCTGGCACTGCTGAAAAGACAGACCACAGAATCACACTCATCTACCAACTTTCATCAGGCAGCACATACTTGGTTCAATCTAAATGCACAGACTCACCACCATTACTAAAACAGTACAGCTTTTGGGTAGCACAGTGTAATCCAGAGGAAGAGATAACGTTGCAGTAATGTCAAGGTCTTTTCAGAAAATCTAGTAAGCAAAAGTAAGTTAGAAACACAGGTCCCACTTTCCAAATCTACCACATGGCTTTAATGACAATCAGTGTGATATCTAATGATATCACAACATCCAGTAGTGAAAAAGTAGTTCAATTTATTCAGAAAATCATTCTGTGGCCATGTACTGGTGGAATTGAGGCATATTTGTGCTGCAGTAGCTGATAATGCATGATAAAACTACCACCAGGGGCTGTGGGACATGCAGAAATTGGTTCCAGCCTCAGGCTGCTTTTCTGTGCTCTAAAAAACAGAAAATACTGTAAGATCCCCTAACGCAACCACAGCCCTTACTATAAAGGGAGAAAACTAGAAAGCAGAGGTAGAACCTCTCTCTGTGCTACCATCTAACTTTCCTATCTAACATCCCTACCCCAATTCCCTACCTGATGCTATGAAGACAAAGACTTTGGGTAGGAAAGAGGATGTACCTGGTAGGGACATTGGTGGCAAAGCCAGGAATCTCAGGTACGCTCCCAAGTGGTCACTAAGATTCCTTGTTTGGGAACTGCTGCCTTAAAGCAGTGGCCAAAAGAACACAGGAGCAATCAGGCAAGGAGAGGAGGAAAAATATTTACTGAACTGTGCCACAGCTGCAGCCAACACAGACGTACAAGAGCAATGAGAAAAGACAGCCTCAAATGCTATAGCTGGAGCACAGTACACAGCGTTCTACAGTGTTCTTCAATGAGGAATCTCTTGCCTAAAATGCTCCCAGGCAGTGCAATGGCAAGGCTGTACCACAGCACACCAGCCAAAACTAGCTCACACACCAGAGGACTGCGTTTGGAGCTCATCTTCCACTGCGAAGCACAGCTCCAAAGCAGAGCAAAAGGCAAAAGAAAAAAACACAGCATGCTCTTCTGCAAAGAAGAATTAATAGCAATGTAAGCACAGGGAACTTTCAATATTAATAAAATACGATAGTCAGCCTCCATTCAACTGCACTGTACAGAAATCACTATGATTTATGACTTCGGCCTAGATCCAATTGCAATAATCTCCAATTGAGGAGAAAAGGCTGTGTGTGCCTCTCATATTAAGCTTATACCACTTCATGTCTGTGCAGGACACAGGAACAACCAAGGCCGCCTGCTTTACACAGACACAACATTAAAGGAATTAATTTCTAAGGCAGTGGGAAATACTACATGAGAGAACTTTCAATCCCCCAATACTGTCTATTTAATCTAAGCAGCTTAATCAAGTTAATTGAGAGAATTAAGAAAGCACCAAATTCACCAACTATTCTCTAGCCATTCCCAATCCCGTGTTACTCTTCCTGGGCACAAGCTCCCCCGCTGGCACTGCACAATCTATCATCAGCCATTAGGCTGATTACCAGCTATTAGCTTTGCTAAGTACATGTATGAAATTTAAACCTACTTTTGTTATTTACAAGCTATTCGTGTACTGCATATGAAGCAGCTGTACAGTGTTCAGTGTTAACAAGAAAAGCGTAGCTGAATATGATTTATAGCAGTAAAAGTAGTAATTTCCTTTCCTACTGAATATTTGTTTGATAGGACAAACAGGACAGAAGTTTATCATCTTTAATAGCACAGCTGATTCTGTAGGCTGAGGAACACGTAGGAATCCACCAGAATAACAATTATTAATGTAATAAACATAAGGTTCAATTAAAATGTCATTCTAGAAAACACAGAACTGGAATTCTTACAAAACAACAATTTTTTCCCTGTTACAAGACAGAGTGATTAAACTAAAAGATACCCTGCTTTATTTAAAAAGCTAGCTGTTACATACAATAAAAATATCTTCTTGCACCATTAAAGACCTAAATGCAAGAATTCTGCTAAGAGCCTGTCAAACCATACACCCTTGCTGTAATAGTGATCACTAAACTTCCCCCTACAATTATGTTTATACAAGAGACCCTAGCTTTGATTCAAGCACACCACATTCCTTCAGAAACCAAACACAGAACAGCTGTGAAATCAAACCCCACTATATGCAAATATTCAGATCAAAAACATCCAAGCAGAATATCCCTTGTGAAGGCCACTTAAGTGGGAACTCTGTGATGAAAGTTTTATTAAATGTCAGTTATGCCTTGGTGTAAGGATATGCAGAGGAAGCATCCCACACACATTTTTTATAACAGGTGCAAACAGATGCCTGCTCTGCACAGTCTAGACGCTTAAAAGAGTAAGTGTCCGAGTGTCTATATTGTCAGCAAAGTTCCTGGGGAAATGAGCTACTTGCTATACTCACTACTGTGTTTCCTGCATTCCTAATTCAGGCATCTAAATTTAGATGGCAGATTTAGGCAGCATACTTCCCACTCTAACAATCAAAACAAACAAACGATCAAGTCACTTATCTTCATCCATATGCAGAAGCAGTAAAACTCCATGCACAGGCAGAGCAAACTGTAGTACATTGCAGCAGTCTATCAATCTCTGCAACCTAAAGCTACGGGGCAAGAGAAATAGTCTCCTCTCATCTCCTGACACACGCGTTAGTAATTACACATTAGCCTGTGCTCACTACTTTGTGGCATTTCTGCCCAACCTTGGGCATAACTCCCATGAGTTAAAAGCTATTTCACTGCGATGAAAAAATAAAATTTACAAATTAAGGGAGCAAGTTGGCTTGGCTTCATTGAAGCTTCCTCCTCCAGCATCCTCTATTAGCAGAATGGAGACAAAGCACAGAAGTAACGCCAGATCAGTAAGTCTCACGTCTCTGCAGTGTCAATACCTTTCAGCTCCAATTTCCTTTTGGTGTTTTCTTCCAGTAGTCAAATTGTGACAGCCTGACAGATATGGATTTCTTCTTCTCCTGCACTTTTATTCAACTTTGCTGGAATGAAGTGCATATAAGTGAATAAACTGCTAATTCTTGTTAGTCCAAGAGTAGAAAACAAAAGCCAATTACCAATGCTGTAAATGGCTTGCTGGAAAAAACAGCATAAAATAAAAGACCACCCTATTCCTAGACATGAATTCAAGGCAGCAATCTCATCCACTTTCTTCTATTCCCAGCACCACTTAACAGGAGCCACTCCAGCAAGCTAATGTCCCACAACAAGGAGTTCAAGCACACACACAAGTATCTCACAGAAACTGCTGATTTCATCTGTGTCCCTCACCTACAACAAATGCTTACATTTCACATTTCATTTCTTAAAACTGATGAATTTTTACGCTTAGTTGATTTGCTGAATTCATTACCTTTTCTCCAGATACACGTTTTCACATCATCGATAGATGATCACTGTACTTACAATGCTGAATGTTACTTTATTCAAGTCATCAATGAACTACACATAAGATTTTTAAGATAACAAAAAACTGTTATGTTAGCACTGACCAAAGTACAGAGGATCTTCTTTATCTGATATTTTAAACATTTTAAGTAACCAGCAGCCTCAACGTGCTATTTGCTTTTGAATAGGAAAGATGACAGAAAACACACCCTTTTTATCTTGCAACATCAAAAACGAGGACTATATAAATACTTAATGAATGATCAGTACGTTGTGAATTGCAAGTGTGACAATCATAATTAATATTAGCCAGAAGTTAGCAACCTCAGAGACTGACAATACCGAAATCTAAGGAAACAGCAACAGTGAACAGCCATCACATCAACAGTCCTTTTACAACCCTTTACTGAAGACTTAAGACAGAAAAGTTTCAGGCTTTCTACTGCATCTAACTGCTGAGAAAGACCAGCAGATAACACAAAGGAAAAGTTACAGAAGACAGAGCTAGAACAGTCCAGATCCTGGTTACATTTCAGGACACGGACCTACTTCTGCAGGAAGGAAATCCTCATTCTTCTGGCAAGGCAGGATAAAGGTGGGATATCTCTCAAAGTCCATTTGCGAGATGTTCCTTAGGAATTGTTAAAATAGAAAGGGACAGCCCAGTCAAAACAGCACGTAAGTGCATTTGAGTCTTAGGTAGCCAACAAGAACACTTCAGGAAATTCACAAGAAAGTGAATTCAACTAGAGAGTCTCTGCTGTACGGCTCTGCAAGAATTAGTCTGCGGTCAGCTCAAAGATGGATTTCACTGCCATGTTTTATGCTGCACACCAAAGCTTACTTGTCACTCAGCCTCTAACAAATCCTCAAAGATAAAGTTGCTAAGTCACACACTGCAGCGCAACACAATCCAACTGGGCACCTGACACCCATCACCAACAGGATTAGCCCACAGTGTCCAACCCAAAGATACACAAAAGGGAAGGAAACTGCTGCTGCTTAGCCTTGGTTTAAGTTTAGCTGACTTTATTGTGAACAGATCTAGGTCAAAGCTGAACACCCATGTTTCTCACTAAGGGAAAGAATACATATACGGGATGAACTAACTGCATTGGTCTCCGAGGCAAAGAAAACATCCCTTTAAGAAAAATGACATAAAGTCTCAAATATACAAAAAAATGTAAGTGCACTAGAACCTACCATTCCATTTTTGGTCCAGAATTCGGCAAAAAAAGGAAAAAAGTGACTTCTTCCTAATGATCTTGATGTGCAGGCCCAGTCTGTAACAGGAAAGGGGCAGCTGAAATACAGCCATTAGGTTTTAAGTAAATACTGCCAATCGGATTCCGGCAGTTCTTAGCTGAAAGTCCTCCTCAGGCCTCACTGCTCACATCCACTGTTTGGTCTCCAGAAACATTCAGCTGCATCCATGAATGTCAGTGGGTGCCATTTTTTTCCACATGGAGGAATTCGGTTTCACACGTTTGTTTCATATGTATTTCCATGTCAGATGCCATTTTGCCATGCTGCCATCTATTACACAGCAACAAAACATAACAGAATATTGCTGGGAATGTTCAACCTCTGCCGCCATACCACCAATATCCGCCTGACGACATGAGCTAGCATCAAAATTAGGAAGCACTGCTTTCAGAGCAGCGCTCACCCATCAACCAGAGCTCTTCCTATCTTAAACTTTTTATAAAGACATTTTATAAAGACATCTTCAAGTCATTGCTGAAAGACATGTATATGTTAATGAATCTGTGTTGCTCTCAACAACGTATGCAATCCCATGAAAAGCACGTGTGGGAGAGGTAGCTATCTGGTCTGGCAAGTTTCAGTCCACAGCATATGTTTATTTTCTAACAGTAAGTCCAGCAACAGTAATTTACAGAATTATCAGCAAATATTTAGCTATGCATAGCAACCGTACACTGAGCTTTGACTTAAGGCCACTGGTTGAATAACCACATTTTTTTAACCATTGGTTTCAGAGCAGCAAATGGGCTTAATAAATACTTTAAGCCCCCAGGACAACATGTGTGGCCTACATTTCCATTAGCCTCAAGCTGTGTGCTCTATTAGAGTAGCCCAACAAAACGGAACAAAATGAACTGCATCAGTCTAAGCCGAGTTCCACCAGCACAGAGCCCCATTTCACAGAGCGGCCAGCAGGACCAAGCAACACCAACTCGTGCTCCCCTCAGCCAGCCGCCTCTCTTTGGCCTTCAGCCAGGGCTTATGAAGTCCAGCAACATTTACATCAAACCTCTACATTTCCCTTTGTGTATATTACATTAAGAAGAGTACATTTATCGTCACTAGAAGGAGGAAAAGGAAGTGAACAGCAACACTGCTCCACGTTGCTTTGCTCAAGCTGGGATACAGAAAGTGCTCTAGAAGTGCTCTAGAAGCCTCGTGCTTGCAATGAAGTGACGCTGCCAGAGCACGAAAGCACACGAGTAAAGGATGTCAGTGAACAGCAGTAAGCAGCCAAATGAGCTAAAGAGAAAATGCAGTCTAAATGCAACACGAGGTACAGAGCTTTGCTCTGGTAAAGGCATCCCTTCAGCTTCTTTTCACCCTCATCTTGGCGAAGAAGAATTAAGGAGATAGGACAGCTGGGTGCCTAACCCTCCTGCTAATCACTTTAATTAAGTATTTTTAACTGTAAATTTATCAGGAAACCATGCTCTGCTTTTCTATTCCATTGTGGCTACTGTAGCTTTAGTGTGTAAGCACAGGCCAAGTCTCCAGCTGTCTCACTTAAAAAAAAAAAAAAAAAAAAAAAAAGATCCAATTGAAGTAACCCTCAAACAGCACTCTGAAATCCAGCACAGAGTTTCACTGTGCCAAGTATTCTCCTTCCCCCCAGAAAGAGGGCTGTGACCTATCCACAGAAGAAGGGCAAATGGTGATTGCAAAAGAAAATAAGACAAAAAGAGCTGGCTTGATTTTTCTAGATATATGGAAAATCCATTACAGAAGTTCACAGAGCAACAATGAGGCCTGATAAGTTAATGAGCTTCTGCACGTGAAGTCATGGGAGAGGTGGCCCATGGCTCAGAAATTCCTGTGTGGTACAGGACACAAATCATGAGGATGACTAATTTGGTCAGATCAAAAAGCACCAGCTCTGATTGCTTCAGGAAGCAAGATACTCAGGCAGTACTTCACTAGAGGGTTGGGGTTTCGTTGTTTGTTTTTGCCTTTCTACACATAAAACAATAAAAAAACCCAATGCAAATAAACAAAACCCTCAACTTTCAAGGGTTACTTGGAAAAAGCCACAACTTTGATTACATCAAAGCCCCAATCCTGTTGGACAGGAAGCCTGGGGCTTCTGAAAGGGCATCGGTAACATTAACAAAGGCAGCCACATAGATGCACTGGTGCTGGATCTGCAGGATGGAGCCCAGCAACACCCATACACCTGTAGCAGGGCTTTGGCAAGGCCGTGAAGCTCTGCTACTCATCCTCGTGATGTGGGAGCTGTCAGCCTGCACACAGCCTGGCACAGCCAGAAGCAGGACTCTGAGGCATGTCAGCCACTAAGAGAACCAGCTAGTACCAACGCCAGTCATAACACTTTAACTCGTTAAGAGAATGTGTGGTATCTAGCATTATTCTGTCAGCAGCACCAGACAATGTCGCAGCAATTTGATATTCGCATTCCTGACAGGCTGCTTTAGTTACAGAAACAACATTAAAAATGCAGCATCCTTCAAAATAGTTGGAGAAGCGGGGCAAGTTCCAGCCCCAAGCACAACAAACGGCTCCACGGGACTGGCTCCTCCCTGGAGGACGAAGCCTTTCACAGCCAGCAGACACCTTATCAGGGATCCTTTCTGTCACCCGTGGCAAACATGCTGTGAAAATATCAGTCACAACTTACACACTTCAGCCAGTATCAAACCAGCGACCAGCCATCCCCACGCAAAGGACACTTTCCCCGCATAGCACTCCAAGCGCAAGTACTGAACACAAAGGAACAGAAGCGACTCGCTGCCAGCACGGACGCTGCCACATCAACTTCCTCTGCCGCGCTGACACACAGGCGATCCTCGAGAATGAATGGGGCAGAGCGCAGCGCGCAGTTCTCCAGCCCTCGGCCGCAGAATCGCTGCACGCCAGCACCGCCAGCAGCAGGACTTTTTAGAACTAGAGGACGAATTCGGGCAGTACTTTTCTTTGTGGCAGGTCAAGCCTCGCGTACGAATCGAGTTGCCTCTTCCCCTCACTAAGATGGCTCAATATTTCCAGCCAATCTGAACGGTGAAGCCGAGGTTTTAGTACCTGAAAAAGCACCAACTAGAGATTGCCAAATACTGGCTTACGGCAGGCGTTACACAGGAGGGTCTGTTTTCACCAGCGTAAAGTCAAATCAACACAAGTTTATAAGAAACCTAAATCTTCAGCTAAGCTAACATGTAGGAATAATTCTCTTCCACAAGTCAAATAAGTAATTTCTTCTTCAAAACGTTACATTATTAAACAGCAAACATTCCAGAAATGCATTTCTTCTAACACCAGCGTGGAAAACAGCACTGTGTAAAAAAGCACCTCGTCTCCACAGACCTCCCATGCAACAAAACACAGAACTACCACAAGCAGACGAACCTATCCGCCCCAAACTTACCATAAAAGAACCATCAAAGCAACTCTACGGATCCGCTACGCGACCAGAAGGGCAATCCAGAGGAGAGGACGCGAAGCGTAAGTAAACTCAAAGAAGGCCGAGAAGAAACTCGCCGCGACTCGCAGGACAATTTTCCCACGCGGCGCTCCCCGTGGCAGGAAGACCCCGCCGCGCCGAGAGCTGCTGCCCCGGGAGGCGCGCAG
>NW_024884744.1:17202583-17214208 GCF_019232065.1 Centrocercus urophasianus | reverse complement strand
GCAGCTGGGGAGAGCGGCGGCGGGGACCGCCGTGCCCCCTCGCGAAAGCCGATCCCGCTGATCTCATCGCGGCGGGTCACGAATCCGATGGCCGGGGAATTAACACCAGATGGTGACGCCCCTTCCCCCCGGCCCGGCCCTCCCGTCCGCGGGCGGACCCGCGCCGAGGGGGAGCTCGGCCCCGGCACCCGGAGTTCGGCTGCGCGGAGGGCGCCGCTGCCCGCCCGGAGCCGGAACCACCCCGAGCGCCCCGGGCGGGCCGGCGTGTTCGTGGGGTTTGCAGGGGGGTTTCTGCAGTGTTTCATCTCTCTAGGGTGTGACCGAGCAGCTGAATTACACTTTGGGATGCCAAAAATAAACGCATGCTTCCAGGTAAGCGCTGAGTCACGGCCAGAGCAAGTTGTCAAACCACTGTAAGCTACACAAGAGTCAAAAGGTGAGCGCTTCCATCACTGCTCATTAACATCTCTAAACCCTAACTTTATAATTTTACTGTTTTATAATCCTAATAACCCTGGCTCTAAGTTGCCCGTCACACACCCTGCTCAGCTCACAGCTCCACACATCTCACTTCAGAAGCAACTTTTCCTTGCACCGCCTATGCACATTCCTCCCCAAAACTTACTACAAGGAGGGAACCAATGAAGGTTAACCTTTTAAGGGGACACAGTAGCAGTCCTTACATTGCACTCCTTATGGGTGACATGAAACAGATGTCTCTTGTGGGAAGAGACAGTAAAAGCTTACAGAGGTGAACAACTTACAGTACTTGCCACTGTTGTTTTTCCTCAAATTCTACTTCTTCAAATGCTATCTGTACTCTGTACTTCTGGGGTGGAGTGCAAGAAATTTTTACAATTTTCATGATGATATTTACTTTCACATTACTTTTTTTTTTTTTTTTTTTTTTTTACTGAAGCCTTCAGACCTTAGCAAGTACAAAGCACTAACAGGACAAGAAAAATGGCTGTGCTTAAACCATAAACAATGGAGAGAAGATTCTCAGACCCTAAAGCTGCAAATTTTTTGAGTCTTCAGCAAAAATACCTCAGGATGAGCTGCAATGCAAAAGACCATTTGTTTCACACATCCCCCATGGGCAGGACAAACATAAGATGATGGCAGTGGCTTCTGTGGGGATCTGGAGATGCCTGCAGGGCTCCCACACTCAGAATGTCCATCAAACTGATGTAGGAAGCTAGACTTATATCGAATTCCCCCTGCTGGCCCTGTGTACACACCTACCTCCCAACCACCGATGTATTCTATGTATTAAATAGATGAATGGGAAGTCTTCATATGTAAAATTCTTCAAGTCTAGAAAAGGTTTTCTCCTGCTCCACATTCACTCAGGTGGCTGCTGATTTGTATACACACAATGGGAAATCCTGGAATGACTGGTCTTCCATATTCTTTCCTAGTGGACAAGTTACTGAATTTAAATCCCATGATTCTCTTGGATTTGAGTACCAGTAGGATCTACCCCTTGGCTTTCATCTGGGAGAGAAGCTTTAGAATGGGCAAGGTTTGAACAGTTAAGGAGGAAAGCCTATGCCATGCTTTCTTTTCCTCACTTTCTAACAGAACCTTTTCCCTTAAGCAGCTTCCCAGTGCAACTGTGTCTCCTAGCACTTTCTCTGGAAGATGAGATGTGGTTGTTCGTGTCTGTGCCAAGTTCAATGCAAAAAGCAAACTTGGAAAGTCCTTCTGCACAGTTTGTAATACCAATTCCACATATAAAAGATGAAAGAAATCATATTAGAAGTCAACTTTTCTATCTTTCCAGCTAGGCTTTAGACACCTAGGTCTGAAAATAGAACAATGCAGAGATCAATGAAGCAGAACAGAGTTTTGGGAACACACTTCATGTGCAAGTGCAAAAATACTTGAAGGTGTAGAAAGTGTCATTTTGATTAATGAGGGCTAGAATACACTGTCTTATATAGATCAAAAAATGTATGTGCCTCATATATAGATGAGAATACACATGTACCTCTCCACACTGATCATTAAAGGAACAGAAAACAGACATAATACAATGTGATTTCACAGAATCACCAAGGTTGGAAAAAACCCACAGGATCACCCAATCCAACCATCCACCGATCACCAATAGCTCTCACTAAACCATGTCCCTCATCACAACATCCAAACATTCCTTTATTATAAATACCATGTTTTCTTGCATCACATTTTCTATTTAAGGCACTTAAGAAATCTGTATTTTTTCTTACAACCCCCTCATTAGAGCAATACTAGAATCATCATTCTTATAAAGGAACAAAAGTTGAAAATTATGATGAGTTGATTTCTTTTTCTCACGGATTTTAGAAATCCACACGAAAAGCACTTCCTGGTGACGTAGCTTCTCTACCATATCTGTCCTTGTAGCAGTGAATTCAAACTCTACCACCTGTGCTTGCACTCGATCAAAGCTATTAACTAGGAAGCTAGGACACCTGCATCTCAGTGAGCTGAGAAATGGCTACAAGACAGAGATCTGCTCTCCCATGTCATTGGGCAGAAGTTGGAATTTATTTCTTCAAGTAAAAACTTGTAGAACCACAACAATGAAAGCCCACACAGATTAGAAAATCAGTGGTTACATAAATGTATAATTAGTTCAAAGATTCTGAACAGAGCATAAAGATTTTGAATGCCTCATTTGAAAACAAGGATGACATTCAGAAACACTTAACACTGCAGACGTGGCTTATTTTAAAATGTCAAAAGTCCATCTAAAAGCAGAGCCACCCGTACTCCCAAATGTACTTCCAAAGCTTACTATATACTTCATATCCTCTAACATAGACAAGCTTCTTTTCCAAACACATCAGATAAGGAAAAAAAGAACACCACTACTTTCAGACTACGAAAGCACAATATTTACAAGTTAAGAAGAAAGCTGTTCATGTTCTTTTTGTTCATGTATTATTTTCAGAGCCCAGAGTCACAAGGACTAAAGTCACTGATTTCTTTATGGAGTTGGTATTTAAGTGGTTCCTTTATGCAAAATTTAGCTGGACAGAGGCAGCCATAAGTTCCCACCAACAGAGAAGCAAGACAGCCAAAGGTTTTCAGAGTTTTTTCTCTTAAACACAGTAATGACTGCTTGTCTTGTGCCAGCAGTAAACAAGGCAGAGACATCTCAGAAGCCATAACACAATCAACTGACAAACAATGGCAGCAGTTATTAGAACACTGAAAACAATGAAAAATTCATTCTACTTACTTATCCAGGATTCTGCAAGACCAAAAGGGCAAATTCTAGTGGTTACATTCTGATGCAGAAGCCTCTGACTGAGAATGACCTCTGAGGAGGCAGTTCCTGTTCGGGAAGTCAGCCTACTTCCACTGCCTGCTGCAACCCAGGACAAGTAGGTGTTCACTAGAACTTGCTTTGAAACTACATTAAACCCCTTGAATTCATTACAGTGTCACAAGTGTCATCAGAAACTGACAGACCTCTAGTTAAACAAAGAACTCTGGTGTTGTACTCTTGGCTTTGGAATGTATTAATGCAGACAATCATACCATGTACAACTTCTAATTTTCAAGTGGTATTACTGGATAGCACTTTCCAGACTATATTACAGCAATCACATGCCACTATTAAAAGACCATTTTCAAAAGAGAAATTAAACACAAAAATCTCAGTAAAGAAGCAATGGATATGGAGTCTGGGACCATGACTGTCACAGGAAACTCAAAAACCAAGTTAGTATACAAGATTGCTGGTGCTGCAGTAGATAATGTTTTTGGTTTTGTTGCTGTTGTTTTCAAAAGGACAGTCAGACCAAGGTGCAAGAACTCAGCACTCTTAAAGCACCGGGATCATCTTAGCTACATTTAGACTGAATCTTGAGTTATCCAGACTGCTTGGATTATAAAGCACTGTTTATCCATTCTGCCACATCAGCTACTGGGGAAACTCTTTTAACTGTTACTGATGCTTTTGCTAATGTCAGTATTTGTCCATTGAACTGGTCAAGTGAGAAAATAAGCCATTATGGTCTCCCATGGGAAAAGCACTGACCTTACAGTTAGCAAGAGCGACTGTAATGATCTTTTCTCTCCCATCTTTTTCTTTTGAAGTAAATAAGACATCTCAGAATAATTACTTGTGGAAAGCCACGAGATACTTGGATCACAGGCAACTACAGAACGCAAATCCATAGTACATTAGCAGTTATATCAAATACTGTCACAAGGAACTGGTGTGGTTAGATGTATCACCTAGATTTCCACATGATGCATTTCTGAATATCTAAGTAATATGTATACCTCAGTCAGAAGTCATTGTTTCCTAGCTGAAGCAGAATGCTTTTTGTTTCAAAACTGCTTTCCGAATCTACTTAGTTTCCACAGTGTTTTGGAAGATAGATATCAAACAAATCAAGAGGTAGGTCCAAACCAGATTATTCTTTTGAAAACATAGAACTTACCCTGCATTTGCCTTGATTCTTGAAGAAAAATCCTGCATTTTATATAACTTTGGGAAACTATAACCAAAGGCAGATTTATTCACATCCTCCCTGTAAATATACAATGTTGCTGTTAACCAAAACATTCCAGACATTCAACTTTGTTATATATTCCTAACATTCCTCAAACATTAGCTACATCTATGAGTTCTGTTTCACAATCTTACCATGCTGAAAAAAAAAAAAAAAAATCCAATGTCAATTGCTACTTCCATAAAAATTACACTTTTGCTGTTCAGAAAGCATCGTGATACAGCAACGTGCCTCAGAACTAAAAAAGATATCAACATTAATACACTTTTCTTCCATCATGTTTAAAACAAACAAAAAAAGTCAACAAAACCCTTTGTTTTCCCAGCCCTGAATAATTACTCAAAGGTATCACCTAAGCTTGATTAATATCCATTTGGATTCTTTTTCTACAAAGACTGGTCACCAGCATCTGAAATTCCAGGAAACTTCATCTGAAACTTTCAGAGCATGTCACATATTTCAGTTCCCTGACTCAAAGGGCAGAGGGGAGGGGAGAGAGTCTCAGAGGTTTTTAGCTATCACTATTGCACACATTTCTGAGAGTATTCTTGCAACTGTGAAGTCTTTGTCTTGAAAGCATTTGGTTTCAGTAAAATTAAATCACTAAGTGTACCAGGCATAATGTGTGGCCTGTGAGAATGCAAAACAAACAAAAAAGTCTGTGTTAATTGCTTAGGTGCAATAACTTAGACAACAGGATTTAAGAGAGATTCTGCTAATCCACCTTACTTTCTGGGTTTCAATTATTAACTTTAGCACTGCCTGTTTTTGCAGCAAAGCCACTAAGTCGTTTGCCCTAAGTGATTTATTCAGTTTGCCCTCAACCCCCTTCAAGATTTACAATGATACATATCTTCGGCAATTTTCCCCAGGAGATCTTTTGTTTCTTCAACTTGAAAACATCCATTCACATCAAAAGCAAAGTCAGTACAGTTTATTATCCATTAAACCATTTGAATATGATTCTTCTACTAAAGACTGTGACTGCAGGCAACCATCTGGGGTATGGGCACACAAAAGGCTATTCCTAAGGGTGCATGCACAAAAGCACCATGGGGATATGGAAGTGTGTACCACACAAAGACACCCGATTGTCTTTGCTTTCATGCTTTTTTGAAGGTGCCATAAGCATCTAATCAGAGAATTCAGCATCAGAGAGGCAGCCCTCAGATGGCAGACGTCAGCTCCAGTGAGGACAGATGGTGAACAAAGGTGAAAATCCCACAATGAGCAGGGTTCTGTACAGGGAGGCAGTTTCACTCAGTTACAACAGCCACAGCCTAAAAGTAGAATTTTCTTTCTGGGACTCTCACAACTACAGGCCAACTTCCCAGTAACTCACAGCACGCGTAGACTCATTTCTCTCGCTTTCTGCAAGGTGTTACCAGCACTAATTGGCAGCACCCACAGGTATCTGGGAAAGAAAGCAATGCACACTGCTGCAGGGATACTCGTTTGGCAGTCGCTTGTCAGAGGACACAACTCACTGTCTGCCGTTCAGAACAGAAACTTGAGGTCTGAGAACATAAAGAAAACTACTTAATTTAACTCACACAAGATACACCTGAAAAACATTATTCAATACTTTTAATCATCCAATATGTTACAATTGTTTTAAAAATAGGTTTAATAAAGAAGCAAGTTCCCCTTGGACAGAGCTTTTCCATACAGTAATGCATACAGTACATCCCACTGCTAACAAAACTTTGAATGGCTAAGTGTACTTTCAGCTCATCTTGCACTTCGCCTAAGTTTCTGAGAAAACTTTTACATCATATTTAAACTGCAAGGAGTCACTGCAGTAACTTTCAGGCAACAAAGCCCAAATATTTAAATAAACAGCCAAATGTCTTTCTGAAAAAGTCTGAAAGAGACCATAGGTCAATATAGACAGGCACCAGCCTCTGAAATGGCACAGTCCTTGCTGAATTTGTAACACATTTTCACTACTGCAGTTGCTGCTATCTAATAGGAAAGTCCTTTCTTTTTCTTTTCATAATATTTTCTCCTAAAAATAACAGAATGAAACAAAAAAATGCATAGACATAAAATGCTAGTGTAAGGGTACATACAAGGTAATCTTCTAATTACCAAAAACAAAAAACCATATATATATATATATATATATATATACATACATACATACACACACACTGCGGTCTGTCTTCCTATTCCTATGTATATTAAGTGTATATGTATATATATGCACACGCACAAAAATCTATGCATCCTTGAAAGACTTTTCTGGATTTGCAGAATGTTGCCCAGGCACAGACATGTTCAGCATCCTTGGGAAGGCTGTCACTTGTTCACTTCAGATTCCGAAAGCTGATCCATGAACAAATACTGTCTCTTTGCGGATGAGTCCATCTGCCTTCCAGATGGGGGAAAAGGTAATGCAGCAGGAACAGCTGCTCAGGCAAGTACAGCAGGTCACAGAAGAGTAAGGATGAAGAGCAAAATGAGAAGAGCTAACGCTGAGAAAGCACATGGATTTTCACGGAGATTAAGGTAAGCAAATTTAGAAATATTTTGCTGTCACGTGAATGCAGAGAAGACACAATGCACATCTGATGATGTAAAAGCATAATATACAGTTCCCTTTCCTAAAATAAACAATTTTGTTCTAAAAGCTCCTACACCTAGAGACCCACCATTTCTTTTACATCTCTGTCACAGAAATCCTAACTGTCAAAACTGAAAATGAAAGAGCATACACAGTGGCAGATGAATATAAGAACTTGGCTGGATTCCTATTATACCAATCCAGTTTTCTTAGAAGTTAATGCTGGTGTATATTTTGTCTCTCAGGTTAGCTCACTTCCAAGATGTTAGCTGGCATTAGCTTGAAACAAATGCTATCATGGTTCAGACACTGACCCGCGAGCTAATTAATAGTTTGTTTCTTTGAGTTCACTTGGACAGGGAGAGATGTGCTGGACATAAAACAATTACTTCAGAAATTTTAACTTCTTTTTAAGAAGTTTGTTTCCCCCCCCTCTCCCCAGTTAATTGGATCAACACATTGCAACACAGCATTCATATCCCAAGTGTTTCACCTCCACTTCCTGGACAACATGATCCAAACATTTTAACTTGAGAACTTCATTGTCTGGACAAAGTACTGCCACGCACTCTGAAATCAATGACACTAGGAAGCACAGTCAGGACATGGAATTGGATATGCCAAGACCTCCTTTCCTTTGAAAGATGATGTATTTCATAGATGACATTGCAATTGCATGACATTCTATTGTTTCATTTTAGCTGTTTTCACTTTTTCTGGAGGAAGTTACAACTTCATCAGAAATCTATTAAAAGGCACTTCAATGGAAACAAAACTGTTTGGTTGTGTTGATAAATTTTACCCTTACTAAATTCTAAAGTATTTTACAAAATATACATGTTATGCTCTCCATATGCATGAGCTCCAGCATTTAGTATCTATGTTTCCAGATTATTCTGTCAATAAAAGTGATTATGTCTGAACAGTAACTTCTTCCCAATTCTGACAGAAGTCCTAACTTCTTGTAGAAGTACAATTTGGCTAAGAAATTAAAAAAGCAAATGTAACCAAAACCTTAGAAGCTAACTGGTAACAATTCCATATTCAAGCCATCACACAACTGTTCACAAGAACAGTAAAACCTGTCTTGAAGACATACAGAATACTAAAAACTCAGAAACACTTTCTACAAAGCTAACAAATTCACTCAGCAACATATTTAAGAATAATTGATACTACTTACGGGCTCCATTTCCTCTTTATTTGAAACACATAAGGTACCATATATAAAAAACTCAGCACAAAAATGCTAACATACTCCCCAGTGTTCATTTGCTGTTTTGATCCAAGCAAAATAAGTTTAACTGGGGCTGCCCCGCAATGCCTGAATCTGACATGCCCCTCTCAGCCACCAAGCCCACGCTCATCTCACAGCAGCACACACCATATTGCACAGTTGCAAAACAAAGCAGCAGACCTCTCACAGTACATCTGCAGAACACTATAATCTGTATATGTGTACATGTATTTCAGCACATATAGATACATACACAAGAAAAGACGCACAGACAAAGCCTTACTTTCCTGTGATAAGTCCAATTTCTGCTAGAAAGATTTTTTCATATCCTTTCTGTATAGGCAATTCTGTTCCTTGCAGTTTTCTTGAGATGCATAAAAAGCCATGAGTGAACATTTGATGAGAAAAGACAAGGGACCTAAAAGGCTTATTATGAAATAGATGGAAGACCGACCCTCTTCGTTCAGAAAAAGGGAAGCAGAAATTCTTGCATTGTCACCTGTCCTTGTTTTCACGTGGTAGAGCACTGTTAGCATTAGCCAAATCAAAATTACACATCCCATACGTTACTGGAGATCATATGCTTAACTACTATTGTCAGATTGTTTGCATGAAGAGCATGTGAAAGACAACTATTTCAGTAGTGGGTCATTTTATTCTTAAATTACCACTGAAGAACTGACATCCTCTATTGCAAGAGTTTCATTTTGTTTAAAGACAAGGATCAAGAATCTATCCTGAAACCTCTGAATTTTCTCATTAAGTGTCTATATTCTGTTAAGGCAATGTGTAGCTTTGAGACCGACATTCCCAGGAAGCCAGCACCCCTTTGTTCCTACTCTCTTCTGAATGGGTCTCTGCAAGGAGGGTGGGGGGAGGTTTTAAATGAATTTTGTTCCCTGTTAAACCCTATAGCAATCAGTCCCATTCCAAAACACAAGATTAGAGAACCACTGCTAACTCTAAATCTCAAATGATGCTCAGTGCTATACTACATCAGTACCTTATCACAAAATTAGCTCATGTTTGAATAAGACCTGAAACATTCATGTTTGGGTATCCTGGACTGAGGAACTGTCTGGTATCACACTGTGGATATCTCTTGCACTGGCTGGGCATGAGACCACCAGAACTTCCAGGCTGCAGTCAGCACCGCTCAGTATCAGCGGTAGCAAAGCAGAAGAACCAGCTCTGGCACCCTCACTGCCCGCACCGTGCAGCCCAGGGCTGCATTCACTGGCCACCTTTTCCTATGGGCAAGGAGTGATCTTACAAGGATGCTCTCCCTCCCTGTGCTGTGTGGGAGGAGAGCAAAGCCTGGTTTTTGGCATGCAAAGGAGGCAACTGCACAGGGTTGTTGGGTATGGAGGAAGATTCCCCTGTTGTCTGTTTCAGCACTTCAGTGGTCCTTGTTAGAACCTGATATACTATAGCAGGAATAGAATATTCAATCCTTCCCTTTAGAAGTAGTTCAGGAACGCAGGCCTCTGCCTCCCAAGTACTTTGTGGCACGAAGTGAACTGTGAGCACAGAGCATTAGGCATCTCTGGGGCAGCTGCCCACAGCCTCTAAATAAGGGTCTTGGATGAAGAGCGTGCTGCTTGAGAAGCTTGGTAATCACATGGTAGTGAAGCTGCAAGCCAGCAGCTATATCATTAAACTGCAGTAATATTACTGTGATACAGAAAACTCAATTGGGAGATGGAGATAAATAGCATGTTGCCAAAATAACTTTCACATTGCTAAGTAAATGAATACAAGTTCAAATTAAACTTCCTTTAATCATACCACAGTGTTACTATAACGTATATTAGAAGGTTTTTTTGTGTTTTGTTTTTTTAATTAACATGTTATGCAAATGACAAGACAGCAGGCTTTTAGAAGTTTACATATATTCAGCTAGCTATTTAATATATAGCTCTGATCTGCCATCCGTACGAATTACTAACGCTGCTAAATGCTGTTATCTTGAGCTCTTTAGATCAACACAAAGAAGTCAACTTTGACAAGATCCTTTACAACTTTCTTAGGTTAAAAAAAGAGTCCCACATACAAGATGCATTGAGCTGCTTTTTTTTTCCCCAAACCATATATCATGCTGTCAAAACGTATTCAAAATCTAGAAGATGAGAGGAGGATGCTACCGAGAAACTAAAAACAACAAAGTATATTCAGTAAAAGAAGTACTCACCAAAGAATATATATTTAAAGTGAATACTATAAACTTAACTATGTTCAACTGGCGTTTGCATGAGCAAACTCATAAGGCAGTAACTCACTTTCTCACAAACAGTAGGTTTCAGGATTTATTTCATTGTAATCATTATTAATTTCTTTGCTTTCTTTCATTTTTAAGGAGCAGGCGTCTGTTCTACTGACTATATCATTGCTTTTTTGCTTTTGAAACACTGGTCATCTTGCTATTAAGACATGATTCCAGTCAAACGCTTTTCTCTCTGCACTGCTAGGCGCTAGGTAGTTGCACCTGACTGTACTCTTTTTTTTCCTTCTGATAGTGGACGGACAGAACTGAAAAGTTAAATGCAATTCAACCAGCATCTCTAAATCTTAATTCTAATATATACATTGACAGATTCTCACTACAGGAAGAAAAGTAGATTTTAAAAATTGTCAGTATTTCTCCTCATACAAAAGTAAATATCCTAAGAACTAAAAATAATGCCCTCAAAATTCCATTTAAAGAATAAAGACAAATTCAAATCTACAGTTCTTCTGCCAAGAAAATGAAAAGTACTTTTTGATTCCTTAGTAAAAGATAATCCCTTCCTGAAGTTATTAAAATGAAGATGAAAATACATCCATCAACATTTGTATTAAATAATAAAAATAAACAAACAGCCAAGTCACACACATAGCAAAACCTTAGCCATCATTTAACAAAATCGTGCATCCATTTTATTTTCATTCCAGCATAGCAAGATACATTCTCTAGAAAAAAAGCTATCCAGAGGGAAGGGACTGACTGATAGCGTTAATTAATGCTGCTGATTAACAAACCTGTAATTTGAAGTGGTATTGCTTTCAGAACACAAAAACAAAACAAACATGCGTCAAGATTCAGTCCCGGTACCTAAAACAGGTTACAAAGACAATTACAGTTCAAATGTATTCGTAGGGCTATTTAAGCTATTTCAAATCCAATGCCTGACTTTTCAAATCAAAAAGAACTACATTTGTACTACTTTCCTATAAAGGTATAGCTCAGGATTTCAGCTTGTGAAAATGAGTTGATAAGGAAATTCTATTATTGTTTTTTTTTTTTTTTTTTTTTTTTTTTTTTTTTT
>NW_024884744.1:17031043-17202483 GCF_019232065.1 Centrocercus urophasianus | reverse complement strand
TTTTTTTTTTTTTTTTTTTTTTTTTTTTTTTTTTTTTTGAGAAAAGTGGTTGATACCTGCTAATTGTATTAGCAAGCAGCACTAATGCAACAGCAGCATCAGCTAATCATTAAGACAACGTACTGCAGTCTTATTCAATGTAAAACTCCAATAGAAATAAGGTTGGCAAATACAGGACAGTCTTAACAGTTAAGCAGTTCAGGCTTTCATCTCCCTCTCTCCCACTACTGTGTGTCAGCCATCCCAACCACAGCTCTAGTTCCAGCCAAAATACCTCTGCAAAGACAGCGATGGAGTGCAGAGAGGGAGGAGAAATCTTTAAGGAGCGTAAGAAATGCATCCAGCCTCTCTGTCTAGAAACTAAGAATTGAGTGAAAATTTAGCTGAGGCTCAATGTTGTTCCTCCACACTTTTAAGGACAAAAGCCTTCTTAAGGACTAGTTCCAAGGGCAACAGACAACAGACATTTCTCATTTCTGCTGTGCTTCAAGCGAGCCAGGAAAGTCACTAGCTGATTTTGAGCCAATACAGAAGAATAAGTCTTATAAGGGAAAAACCTTAACAAAAACAACCCAGAGGAAGCTCTGCCAGTCTCCTTTATACAGTTTATCCAGCCTCATCTATAGCTTCTGCAGAAGTGAAGTTCTGCTTTAAATAAGGAAAGTACTTAAGTGCACAATTCTTAATGCATTAGTTAACTGCAATTTTTTAACCACAAACATTTTTATAGTACAGCAAAAAGAACCAATTTATGTAAATTCTTCACTGCTCTTGAGAACCTAATCTGAAATGAATTAATTTTAGTAATACACAGGAAAACCTTCCTAGATTAGGAGCAGCTATTTTAAGTATTTGTTCTTATTTTTTTTTAATTAGATTATTATGAATTCTCATTTATCTATCAGAGAAACATACATTAAAATGTAATGTTCTACTGATGCCCTACTCAAGTGTCCCCCCAAAAATTTTCTCAATTTCTGATATTTTTTCTCATAACAAATGCTGTCTGTAAGGCCAGGTATTTTGAAAACAGTTTCCTTAATTACTTGTGTCCTTGTTTTACAAGCAGGCTCACTTGGAAGCGAGTGGCAAATTTGCCACAAAAATTGGGAGTATTTGTTTGCACAATTATTTTTCATCTCATATTTATGTCATCTGATATGCTGCACACCAAGGGCAACATTCACAGTCTTTATTCTCAATCTTTAACTTTACAAACCTAAATCAGGAGTCCCCTCTCCTCTCAACTCCACACTGAGATACATTTACAGTGTCTCCTATATGGAAACGGACACAATTCTCAGGAGAACTGAGTTATTTTATAATTAAACATAAAGAACTACCCGCTGAGTTATTATGCATTACTTTTAGTTACATAAGCATCCTCAGACTCCAAAAGTGGAGGCTAAAGACAGAAGCTAAATACAACAGCACGAATACAGTGTAATTTCTCCTTCAGCCTATGGAACATTCATTTCCCCAAATAAATCAGTCCTCAGAAACTGTCCCAAAATGCATCAGCTGCTTTGCAGATACTACAGAGCAGAAATCCATAAGACAGAGAACTCATTGCTTTAGCATTCCTTAATGGCTTTCACAGACGCTGGCTAAACTAGAATATTCAAAAATAGAACTATTTCCTGAGGAACTGAAAAGACAGAGGTGTCTACATGAAAGTTTTCAAGTATTTACATACTCTCCCAAAATATGGTACAATCATCCAGCTACTGTATTACATAACATCACACAACTGAAAAAAAACCATGCCAAATGGCTGTAATCCATGCTGAACAGTTTGGGAAGTTCATGTCCGAACTGCTGCCAATTTTAGATTATTTACACATGATCAAGATTTTGGTTTGCTTTTTCCTCTTTCCTGGTTAAAATAAATCCTCTGCACTTCTTATTTTCAAACTATCACTATAGCAACCACACAGCTGTCACCTTGAATTTTTAAATTAACCACTAATAAGAACAGAAACTTGTGAATCAAAAGGTCATTGTGATATGACAATGGCTCATAAAATATCCTCATATTTCAAAAAAAAAGAAAGTAAAAAGAAAGCAAGTATGCAGCTTTTTAGCAGATCTTTTTAAAAGTCCATTCTTGTAAAAATACGCAAACAGATATAAATACATAAACTACCCAAAGATAATATAACTTGATCTATAGCATCACTCGGTGGTAAATTCACATCTCTAATAAATAATCTTAGTTCATTAATGCGCTTTCCCAGACTTTCTGCATTTGTTTAACCTGATTTGAAGTTCTAGAACCATGTCAAACAAATGGCTTTTTAGGATAAAAGTGAATGAAACAACTCTGTCCTCCTCCATGTTACTCCACACAGATTATGATCTTTATCACCTCTTTTATCACTTCACCTGTTCACTTCTACAGCCACAAATTTGCAATGAGTGCAAAGTTCATGGCATCGTCAAGTCAGTAAATTGCAGTATCAGTCTCTAGATTCATGCACAAATCAATGTTATGACTGCCCTTCTGCTGCACAGGTCGGTCTTTAAACAATGAAGTGTGTGGAGACTTTATTCTCTACCACTCCAACTTCCTACTGTACTTTGAGGATTACTTCAATAGCGAACTTTCAGCTACACAACAACAAGTAAACTGCAAGTTCAGTCTGAGGACTAATCTGGACACTGTAGTGATGGAAAGCTCTTACTAAGCAAAGAAGTGCTCTTGTGATGAAATCCCCACGAGAAGCAGCAGGCTCATCTCCTGGAACAGCACGCATTCTCCAACATTTGCCCCTGAGCCCGAGTATTCAGCAGTCACCAGGTACGCTTATCCAAATACTCCACTGTGCATTTCTCAAGTGCAGAGCAACAAACTTTTGTTATGCTGGCAGTACACTGCATTCAGGTGTGTATGATCAAAATGTGGATTTTTTACTCATAACTTCTCGTCAGGTCAAATGTTACAGCTAAGTGAAATCTAAACCCTTCCCATCGCAGTGAACCCCTCCGGGTCTCTACTTGCTTCCTGCCAATGCTTTCGCTCTCCAGCACCACCGATGCCTCCTGCATCTGGAAAAAAGCCAAAGCTTTTAGAAAATAGATTTAAAAAAAAGTTAAATTACTGCCAAAAATTTGACAAAATTTTGCTTATCCACTGGCACTCTCACAGACAAGAAAAAAGACCTGTCCTACTGTTCCACAGTCTTTCCAAAAGTTATGCCCTAAGAGGTTCCCATGTCTTCTACCATCTTTTAGAAAGTCAGATGAATACCATCTTGTAAACATGTATATGAATGCCTTACTTAACGTATATATTTATTGTGTGTCACCTCTGCAGAAGAGCTTGAGATTTGTTGGGTGTCTCATTCATGTGCTGCCACACCGCTTATGATGGTGGAAATATCTTTAACTCTATGTTCACCACGTTTAGAAAGCCAAGGGCTAATAATAACACTACTGACTAAGCTACTAATGCATATTCTCAACTACAGTTTCATCTGAGAGACAAGGTGGGTAGAACTACTGGACTCAGTTTAGAAATTTGTATCTTAAATCTGCTCAACTAAACACAGCATTTCAAATCTAAGTTTCTTTTTTTTTGTAGTAAAAGGAAAACTTTTAATACAAAAACAATTTTCAAACCTATTTCTTTTAGGAGGAGCACTCCATTTACCTAGAACAAACATATCTCTATTTTTGTGCTTCTAAAACCAAGTATGGCTTACAAAGCATAAGAATTATGCTTTGAGTTTAAAATTTATCATGCTTTCCTTCCAATAGTCTGATACAAAGACTAGATTGCAAGCTTTCTTTTGAAACTATTGTATAAAGCATAAGGGAGATCTTCTTTTCAGGGATGACAAGCAGAGAAAGGAAAGAGGAAGGGGTGTAAGGAAAACACAGCACAATACGAGATACATTATGATTGGTTGGGAGGGAGCTTCAGTAAATCTAAACATTTATCTCCAATCCACTTCAACTGTACTAATCACACCAATCTGAACATCTGGATTTAAGACCATGCATTATTATTAGGGGTAAATCACTATCAAGGCTCATTTGCATGGTGAAGGCCAAAACTCAAGCACTCTGAGCATCAGCACGTACTCACGCACCCACAAACAGGATTGTCATCTCAGGAAAAAAGCGTCAAACAAGGTAATGCTGAAGCAGCCTCCAAATATTCCCAATTTTAGTTGCCTGGAAATGATGCTGTTCTGCCACACTATTTGCAGCACAGCGCTGAAGAAATACAGTGTTTCCAAGTCCGACTTTCGTTTTGCCTCAGCTTGTGAAAGACTTTCCATGCCTGAGAAAGGCTCAGCGCCTGAATGCAGACAGTTAGGGTGCAAGACAAAAAAAAAAGATCAACTTCATGGCTATCCTTTTTCATTAAGTATATATACATGCTTATATATATCAGAAGGAATTATTAACCTTCACTTTTATAGTTTAATTTTCACTGGAAGAAAAGTCTGAGACAGTATAATTCAATAACAGGAAATAAATGTGCTACGTATTGTCTACTTCTGTTCTTCAGTATAGCCCATCTGTAAAGATTTTCCACCTGAGATCCACACAGCTCCAAGTAATGTTTCCCACCCTTCTCCAGTCAATGCTTGCAATCAGTTTTTGTGGCAATAAAATGATGCAATCAAAGATCCCCCATACATCCCAGTAATACTACCTAATGCTACTTTTTATATGTTGTCCCTTCTCCTGCCTCTTCTCTCACCTCAATCTTACTCTTTGGATGGCTTTGTAAATTGTCACTATTGTAAATAGTTTACATCAGTGGATATGCAGAAAGTATCCCAGACCTGCAAAGCTGTCTGGTTTTTGCAGTGAATGAGTACAGCAGTGCAATATTCTCATCGTGTACTTTAGACAGAACAGACCTTGGAAAAAAAAACACAATGTCAGTTGTGCTCAATATCCCCTGTTCTCCCTCATCCCATCCTACGGCTAAAACAAACTTAACAACATGTTCCTAACAAAACCATCACACGCATTAGTGTAGCCCAATACCAACGATCTCACTTTTTCTTTGCAAGTTTGTATTTCAGTATGCAAAAATAAACCAAGGACGGGAAATTTCTTCCACAAACTCAAATCAGCAAGACCCTTTTCTCCTCTTCTCCTTCTGCACGAGGTGGTTCCATACAAGCCCCACCCTGGCAGCAGACAATAAGGCTGCAAATAACTTATTCTGATCAAAGCCCCATCTGCTTGGCAGCAGCAATTCAACTGCACTTGTGTTTTTTGTATGGCTGCAGCTTCTGAATTGAATGATCCTTTCAGTTAGATGGAAGTTTAAACAAAATATGGTAATTAGCATCAACCACTGTGGCTCTCATGGCTACTGTCTACAAAGACATGTCTAATAAAAGGATTTGCCTGCTTTCCCATCTAATTACACAACATTGTTGAACAATACAATTTAAATTTAAATCAGGCAGTTCTTTCTCTTCTGAGTCAGCTAACAGACTTCCTGCCTCGAACTACATATTAGATGGCAGAAACTACAATTAAAAAGAGGAATTCTACCTGAAAACAATCTCACTGAATTTTGTTTCGTCTTCCTCCGTGGAATGTGGCCGAGGCTGGAAATGTTTAGCACTAACATTGAGAGCATAAAACCACTTATTTACCATTTGAAAGGAAATCAAGATTTAGCTTTATACCATGTTAGGGTGAAAAATCAAACGTTAGGTAATATTGCTGTTTTATTACTGCATAAATATAGCAACACGCAGTGACAAATGCTTTTAATGAGATATCCGCAAAGCTCTGGTCAATAAGAATCTTTATGGGCACAATCCTGAACGATTTATACCAGACAAAATCAGTTTATTTAAACCAACAGCAGTTTATGTTCAGGTAATACAATCCCTCATTACAATAAAAATCAATAGTGGAAAATTCAATTTTACCAAAAGTGAACGTTTTCAGCAAATGATATTTTATATACACAATATTGGGCTGAACGCACCTGACCTTATAGCTGGGCAGACTTGGGCCCGCCTGTCACTGGGATGGAAAGGGAAACCCCTGGGTTGTAACAGCAGGTGCCACAGAAAAAGCCAGCGGCACTATGTCAAAGGCTTAGTAAACATTAACCCACAGAAACTGGCTGAATGGGAAGACTTAATCTGGCTTAATCGTTGCTGATGAGCTGATAGACAGGAATAAAAAGGTTGTAAAGCTCCTGGCTAGGACAGAGATTCGGCCACTTGAATTTCTTTAGGCTGCTCTGACAACTTCAATCTAAAGATTTATCCTAAAACTTTTCTTACCACCTTCTATCTGCCAAGTGAAACAATAAGGCAGGCAGACAAAATACTTCTCAGTGAGACAGATATTCTAGTTGTAGGAATTATAAATTGAGGGAACAGATTTGCTATGCTTATGATACGTCTGAAATGTTTGTAAAACTCATTTTTAGAAATACAATTGGAAGGAAAACTCCAGATCAGTAAGTAGCATTCTACTTAAGTTCCAAAACAAGAGAAACAAAGATACTAAAAGGAGGACAATTTTTAAGTTAACACCTTCTATTGTATGTTCCCCAAACAGCCAAATCGCAAATAGATTGGGAATGTGCAGACAACATTCCTCCCTGACATAGCATATATAGGCGTTTCATCTACAATCCTAAACCAGCAACTGGATAGGATGAAACACAAGTATCCTCCTGCTTTCCACTAAAGAAATAGCATACTGACTATTTGGGAGAGGAATGGAAAAAAAGACATGGAAATTGAAAATACTGCCTATCAGGAGCGACATTCAGCTGACCCTTTAACAAGGAGAACTCATGGCAATCTTAAAGTCTGCAGGAGAAAGAAATTGGAATTCTCAACATATATTGCTGCCCTCACTGTTATTTTGTCTGTGTCTTCTTGGTAGTAAATGAAGATACATTTGGAAACAGTCAGTAAAAGTTTCATGAATAATTAACACATTTTCATATTGCATGATGCAGATGGTTATCCTCACACTGAGGGAAAACTTTTTACCTAATATACAATAGGATGTGTAAAACAACAATAACTTTTCAATGCACTTTAAAACATTCGTGAAAATTCTGTAATTTCCGTGTATCTACTGTCCTCACGTACCAGAACTCATTGTGTGGTGTCCTTACGTTTGACAGGAGTAAGTTGGAAGTTTGCATCTGGGTGTATTTTCCACAGCTAACATCACACTGATACCATGTTGTCTGACTTGTGATTCAAACTCTCTTTTGAATTAAAAATAAAAATAAAAAAGAAATCTGCTATGGTTCTGTTCCACAGAAGGATTGTTATCACAGGTTGTGCACTTAATTGTTGCAAGCAGAAAACTGCATTACCTTGAAAATACTGTGTCATACACATTATCAAAGAATAACCTTCTGTACACAGGAAACCATTTTGCCAGTTCCACAGCTACTGTTAAAATAGAAAGCCATAAGAATTTCATCACAATATAGCAGTTTGGCTTGTAATCTAGTTTGAACCTCTAGGCAAATAACATTTGTTAAATTAAAACCACACTTTCAGCAAAACCAAAATTTCCCCAAGAAGACAAAGAATGAAAAACAAAACAAACAAAAACAACAAAAAAACACAAACAAAAAATACCCCAACCATCACATTTCCAGGCCACACAGGTTCAGAGCTCACACAGAGGGGCACACATACATACACTACATCATGGCATCCCTGTGCATGGAGCCCAGTGAGTCCAAGTCCAAAACTGAAGGGGTGTGACTGGTAACATGGGTGCAGTTCTAACATACCACCATCCACATCAAGCTATACATGTGCAGTGGGCTCTGCCCACGCACTTCGGCTGCTGCTTTAGGTAACTAGTAATCACCCTGAGTGGACTGGGAGACTTTGGACATCAGGAACCATTTGTTCCTAAAAAAGTCGAGAATTATCAGGGAGATAAATTACATATAATGTTAATAATATGCAAACCATGCTGCTTTTTTGTTTTCCTTTACATGAGAACAAAATGTGTAACAGGAAAGTGGGAAAATCCTGAGTTACTCCCTGAACCAGCAGGCTGCTGCAGGAACCCCTGACAATAACTGCCCAGGCATCTTTGATAAAAATGGCAGTGATGTGGCATCCACAGAGCTATCCAGCCTTCATCATACTAACAGCACTACAGTTCAACACCTTCAGTTCCAGCTGTGATAACCTTTATAAGGTTATCTCTAATGAAATTTCACATGCTAAAGTCATCAAATGAGTACTGAATGGCACCGTGTTAAAAATAAATATTTGCTTCCATAAAAGACGAATTTCCTTTTTCTACTCTAAACTGCACTGAAAATAATGAAATAGGAAAACAAAGGTATGAAATGCAGGTCTTTATAGAAAGTGACCTATAAAAAACAAAATACAGATTGAGCCTGAAAGCTCACATTAACAGGCCTAGGACTGAAAAATAAGGCTTTAAAGATCTGCAGGTAATGATTTGTAATACTAATCCACTTGGAAAAGACTTCTGAAATCAAGGGAGCATGCCAGCTGCTTAGCAACATCTCAGTTATCAGTTATCAGTTATCTTGGTCTTTGCATCATCAGGAAAAAGAAATTCTCATGCAATCAAGTTTCTGCTGACAGGCAGCCTGGATTGATGCCCACTATAGGTATATGCACATATTCAAGGTTCTTTTTGACAGAGAAAGCTTTACTTTACAAACACTATTTCTGAAACATTATGCCCCTAGCCAAATTAAGATAACAGCCTCTCTAATACCAGTCTCCTATTAAAACACTAATTACTGTCAGCATTAACACATTCTCATCTACAACGATCTGTGAGGTGACCTAATAGAATTTATATGCAACAGCTCTCAAGGGAAAGGATAAATACAAATGCAGCAACAGGACTGCACAAAAGAGATTTGTCTGGCATATTATGTTTACTTGAAATGCACAGCCATTATTATGATTAGTTTTTCATTACATGGGTCACTTCTTGAAATAAGTTCAGATCTTGCTCCAGTACATATAGGTAATTCTTGCTTTTAAAAGCAAGAATAGAAGCCTTCAAACAGAATGTGAATTTTATAAAATTGTCAGTTATTTATTTATAGTGGAATGCAGAAACCTTCCCCTCCCTTTCTCTATCAGTGCAATGGATTTAGCAGTGCACCTGCGAATCCAGTGCTCCCTCAATAGACTCAAGGAAACTCACCACCACTTGTTGACACACAAATGATTGCATTCACCAGCTCATAGACAGCAACTGGACCTATTAGGACCTGAATGAGTACTGCACACTATTTGTATTTATATTAATTATTCCATCCCTGCTTCTTGTTTGTCTCATTTGTAGTATTCCATCATAGGATGCCAGGCCACTCAATCTCCTGAAGTTCCTTCTAGCATAAATTACTCCACAATTCCATAAACTTTTGTACTCAGGTTTTCTTTTTACAGAGACCAAAACACTCTATGAAAACAACTCTGGTATGGCTATGAATATGTAGAATAATTGGTAGAAATGTTAAGAGTTTTATGAATATGTAGATATTCATACACACACACACACAAAGCCATCTGTCATTTTTTATACAGAAAAGCACTCTAAAATTCAGTTTGCTTTCATTTGCATTAACATATACACGATTGCAGCCCACAGGTCTCCTATGCTTGTTCTAACTGTTGCATTAAAGCTTGACAGGCCAAAATGGATTAGCATGGGTCGCAGAAAAAGGCAGCATTTTAATTTGCTTAAGGTTAATAAACTCGTTTCTAGTAAAATGTTTTTGTAACATTTGTAACATTCTCTTTATCTCTTCTAAAACAAAAACATCACATTCACAGTGATACTCAGTTCTAGCTAATGCCAATGTCACACGATCATCTGCAAGATCCATTTGGAAGTACATACAGTGTGTGGTCTTCTCACCTTCAAACTGTCTGCTTAACCCTGGCAGAAGGATTCTGGCAGTGAATTGGAAAGGATTACTACAGTGTTTCCACAACTGAAGTTCCTTGCCTTTGGCCTCACGCCTCTACAGCACACCACAGGCATACAATAATCCTTCAGAAAAGCACTGCCTGTCATGTCTTATTATTTAAATATTGAAAGGCAGATAAGTATCCCACTGAAAAGAGACAGGGCTTAATCTGAAAACACTTCAAAGGGATCTCTAATGACTTGGTTTTAGCTCATCTTTCCTCAGATTAACTGTAGCTTTGAAGTTCTCCCTAATCTTCATCTAACCCTCAACTCAAGAACATATAATCACACCGGAGTTTTTTGGAACAAAATGTGTACAACTGACACATCAAATAAAAGGCACAAGTAGGTTAGACCTGGCAATCTAATTTACTTGAGAAGTTAATGAGGCCTCAATTTGACACAGCTCACTGCTGACAAATACTGTTCACACATAAGACTTATACCCTATAACACAAAAAAGAGGAGAAAACAAAGAAGTTTCACGGTATTCAGCCACACCTGGTGATTATAACAAATATGTGGGCATTGGCTGTATTGCAGACACTACTTGCAAACATTTCACCTTCACCATCATGACTTTGTGAACTTGCCATATGCTGGCATTTGTTTCCTCGTGAATTTGTCCATGTTCTACTGAGAGATTTCAAATCAAGAAACATACACAAATAATGGGCATTTCTAGTGAACTGAAGCTATGGGGGTTTCACTTCAACACAAGTCAGCTGAAATAGATATAGAAAGGCAATTCCTTTTAACCCAAGGTAATTTTTATATCTTGATGCTTCTGCAGTGATACACGGAATGGGGAATTGGTGACTGCTTATTACTCCCCAGAGCAGCTACTTATCAGTGCATGTAATAACATTATTTCTAGACATACATTAAGCTATACAATACATACATTAATGCTATAGAAAATGGCACATGTACTCTAAAAGTATCAGACTACTACTAACTACTAAGACCCTGTACAATAACAAGATGAAATTCTAAAACATTAACATGATGATTTATGTCGAAGAGAAAAAAACTATTTGCAAGCAGCTGTACTTCAGAGATGAAGGATTCATCAGCTGCATCATTCTCCAAGCAGATGAACCTAAAGGGCAGAACAAAATACAGCAGCAGAGTTCCCGATTTGCCTTTGATAGCGATGTTCCTGTTAATCATACATATTATTCAACAGCTGCACAAGTGCTGCCAGTCCAGGTTCCTCAAATGTTTAGAAAGCGTAGGACTCTGCAGAGGCACAAACCAACTTCTTTTTCAGCCCCTTAGCCTTGACCAACTTCTTCAGTCCTCAGAAATGTAAACATTTTCATAGTTTGAATGCAAACTGCAATACCAGTTATACCACAGATTAAGAGCATGAAATCTAGAGCGGCAGTGGAAGAGAAGATACCAAGCAAAAGATATCTTAATGCTGGTCATTTCAGAAATGCAAACATGGAATTTAGCTCTGTGACAACTGAAGCAGTAACACAAACAGCATGCCAGCTCTGCACAGCAGAACCGAAGTACAATTAAAGGCAAATTACATAGTTCCTACATACTGTAAAATACTACAAGGTCTGCCTCAGAAGTAATGCTTCCTAACTGTACTACATCAGCCCATGACATCAGAGGCAGATGTTGGTGGGATGGCAGCAGAGGCTGAACCAATATTGTTACATTCCACTGTGTGGCAGACGGCAGCAGAGGAGCAGTCTGACAGAACGGCATCTGACACGGAAGTGCGCATGAAGCAAAGTGTGTCACTGAATATCTCCTATCTGGAAAAAATGGCACCCAACGACATTCATCAGTGATTGCGAGTGGTGGCAGTAAGTTAGCAAAAATCTTGACAAATGAAAAGAAAAACGAGCAAAAAGACACTCTACACCTTAATTACACTTTCTGCGAAGAAGAAAAAAATTTAAGCCATATTTTTCTACCTGTGAAGTTAATGAAAGATACTCCTCTGCTTCATGCAAATAGATTACAAATCAAAGCACAAAATGCAATTTCCTTAAAAAGCTGAAGATCACTGATTGTATATCCCACCTGTTGTAGAAAAAAAATGAGAACAAGAATAAAAAGAATTTGTATAAGTAGGCTACAAAGCATAGATTGCAATGCCTGTTAAGTCTCCATCATTCGCTTTCCTTCCTCATGAAAAATGGAACATGCAGCATTAATGAGGCAGCACAGAGCATACCTATCAGGCTAGAACACCTTTAGCACCAACTGCCCAGCTCATCACTGACACACCATTAAAATTTATGCTGCAGTGATGCAAAATACACCCTTGCAGTTTTTAAGTAGAAAATCATCAGAAAAGAGTTGTGATGACATTTCTACACTTTGATTTGTATAGTTTATTTCTGCAGTTTATAAATAATCTACAATTCCAATGGTTCAAACTATAAGCGAATGAAAATAATACAAAGGAAAATTTATTGTGTAATTTCCTTTTCTCTAACTACCTCTGCCTCCAGTTTTGTGCAGGCTACATGAAGTACTTCTTTCCAAAAAGTATGAGTTATATAAGGTTCCTGTAACATTCATCAAAATATTATACCTCCTTTCCGACAGTTTTGAGGTGTTAATATTTCTACTCTTACTTTATTATATGACTCCTGAGTTTTCCCATAACAGCAGGAAACTAAACAAAATCCTATACATGTAAAACATTGCAGAACAAAATCTCAAATCACCATAAAATGAGTAACAAATTTTCAAAGCAAGAACTCCAGTGACCAGCCATCCAGCAATAGTTTGCTGAAATGATATGTAAATAACAAACGAGCAAATGACAAAACAGTAAGTTCTCCACGATCTGTTCAAAAGCAGTAAGTACAAATAAAGATGAAAAAGCACACAATTCCTTCAATTAATTCACAGTTAGTCATTTGTTCAGAGTTACAATGGCTTCTTAGCCTGAAAAGTGACTACCATCATGGTTCCCATCTCATAGATTTCAAATACAGCTCTCCACACAGATGGCTGAAGGAGGTTAGGTCAAGTTGTTTATTTCTTCCACTTGCTTGGTGTGAGCACAGAAGTACAAATAGATAAAGGATTTCAGTTGTGCATCTGCGGACTGCTAGTTGCACCTCCTAACAACTGTCCTAATAACAGTGCATACATTAGCTAATAAAGTAATTGGCATAAGCCTCAAACATTTTATTTAAATTACATACACTCCATATTATGCCTTACTTAGCATTTCTGCAAACTGTGACTTCCTATAATACCTAAGAAACTTTATATTCCTAACAGAAAAAAAAAACTAGGCAATCTTGGGAACAAATCAGTGCCCTGAACAGTTGGTGTGAACACAGTTCAAGAGGCAGCAAAGCCTTTCTGTAAGCTCTCAAACAGCGCAAGAGGGCTGGTAGGCTACTCATGCTAGCACTGGTGGAAGCAGCTACTGTCCCTGTGCTGCAGGCATGTGCTGGAAGAGCAGAACTACGGGCAGGTGCCAACGGCAGCTTGGAAAGGTTCAGGTGCACCTCCTGCTCTTTTGAGACTCGAAGTGGAATTTAGCAAGGCCTGCAGGGCCGGTGCCTTCCCCACCTCTGGGAGGAGCCCCCTCACCAGGAGCCGGGAAATGCTGCTGGCACAGAACTGGTCTGACAGATTTAACCACTGGTAAGGCTGAAGCACCTGCTCAACCAGCAGCTTTAAAGAGTACAGGGGCTGTGGAAATAAAGAACATGCAGCTATGTGGAAATACTAGAAATAACTTCTCTCTTTTGACTTATTAAGAAATCCAGATGAGGACTTTTCAAGGAACTCTGTGTTTGATATCTGCAGGGTAAGAAAAAACTTAAACATTTGCTTACTTCCGTGGTCACTCTTTAAACATGATGTTCTCAGGATATTTCAAATCAGAATGCTGTTGACTACCTAAAAATCTACAAACTTTGGGTGAAAAAAAAACGTATCTTTCAAGTTACACTTCAAGACTCTGCTTGGGCATTTATAAATCACCTATTTCATATACCCCCAAACATCGCTTTGGATACCAGAATCACCTTGTGCAAGTTCTAAAGGTGAAAAAAGCACAAAGGGGAGAAAAACAGTTCTGTCAGCATCAGTGCACAATCAATAGCATCCCAGATTAGAAGATGAGTGCCACAGTATATCATTCAAAATCTTTTTAAAAAATACATTGAATTCTTAAATAATTTAAGGACATTTACTTCATGTAAAAAAAAGAGGCCATTAAGGAAATCCTTCAGGAGAGACCCACAACTTTCATCACCTTCAACTGAACTTAGCTGAATAGAGCATAAACTTCCAACATTTGTACAAACAAATTAAAATCCATGACATAAAAGCAAAGATATACAAGATTGTTTAAAAAACATTTTAAAATAAATAAATGATGTAATGTAACTACAACATACTCATAATATTTAAGTTTACTATGCAGTGTTTAAATAAAAAAGTATTGGCACAATTGCAGACTAGAGTTCACTTGTTTTCCTCTTCCACCACATGCTAACATCACCTGAGTACATCTGTGGAAGTGAATTTCCAGGGAGACTCAATTGTACAAATTTTTATGGAGTCCTTCCTTTCTGCTAGTATCAGTAAAGCTGAGGCTAAAGCAATAAGCTCTTGTCCTGATGCCTCACTAAAAGGCAAGAAAAACATCAGATATGAATTAGAGGACCATCAGTCCTCTAATGACAAACATGGATAATTTTGAATTTTTCAGTAGAAATCCCTGGAGATGTGTATGATACTAAAACTTGACAGAAGATAGTAATTTACAGAACAGTAAAGTATGCATTACTTCAAAACTACTTTACAGAATGTAATAGGATTCTGTGGCTTGAATGCATTCCTTTCAGAAAAGTCTGAAAATTATGGGAGAAAACAACATTGTTTCTAAATTCATCAGATGTTCCTGCTAAATTTCAACCCCTTTACAATGCATTCACTCATACAGTGTGTACCAAACTTCAATGGAAGAAACCTTCATAAGAATTAGCCTTCCATGGCACAAATCATCACCTGAAGATAAAAGAATTAAAAATGAACCACTTGAGTACAAACAGTAGGAGTATAAACATTTTAAATGATGTACACAGTTGTAGTCTCAGTATTTCAAACATCATTTAGTTTTGTGTAATTTCCTCTTCATACTTACCACAAAAATTCATTGTAGCATCAACGGGATTACCATAAAACTTATCCTCAAGTCTTCCCAGAAAGCAGCAAACTCAGAGTTTGCACCAAGTACTATCATTGTACACCTCTTTCACACACATAAAGGGATGCATATGGCTGTTACCTTTTTCAGTGTCCATTAAAATACACTTTCAATCAGTTGGAGATTGCATATCCAACTGCAATTATGCTTTTCCAGCAATTCCAATTTCCCAGGTAATTTAACACCAAGAGTTAAAACACTTTCAAGGAATACTTGCGTATGGTTTTGATGCTTGCAAAGAAACAAATTAACTTCCAGATTGCTAGAATTTATTTCTGATTTACTACATGCTTCCTAAGCATAAAAGGCTTTCGAGATCAGTCAGTAAAAGAAAACCAATGCTTCCTCTGAGTTTCTTCTGCATGGAAAACCTGTAAGCAGCCCAGTGTCAAATAAACCAGGGAGTGCAGCTGGACACGATATATATTCTGCTTTACTAACAGAAAAATTACTGAAGTAATTTAAACCTGTTTACAGATAAACATCTGAACCAAGCAGTCAGATAATTTGGTAGCCACTATTTACTACTACAGACACTACATTATCTGATGAAGAAAGGCATTATAAATAAGCAAAAAATGATGTGGCAGGTCTCATCTAGCCACTGGCAGCTCAGGAAGAGCTATTGAAAACACACAGCTACTTACAGCTCAGTTACATACGTACAAAAAAAAGACTTCTTTTTTCCCTGATTTTAAGGATTCTTGCCTTTCCCACAGTCATGTCTTTATTTGCTTTCCTTGGTTTATACATCTCATGACTTGAACTGCAACTAACTTTCTGGGAAGAGAGAACAAAATTCTCCTTACCTATCATTAAGGCAAAATTCTGTAACTCTGAAAACGTTCCATTAAACGTATTTTCCTGCAGTGCATAATCAGTCCATTCCTCTCTCTGTGATGAGCATGCAGCCAAACATAGCAGCACGCAGACAGCCAGTTTGCTAACTGACCACACTGCAGCCATCACAAGCAGCAACCTGCAGGTTTATCATTCTGAAAAGGGGATGAGTAATTAAAACAATTTGCCTTAAGTACAGATGGCTACATTGTTGCATGTTCTACTCTATCACTGTGTAATATTAGAACAACTGAACGAGCATAATAAATACCAACAACAAACTCTGCCTCAGGGTCCATGAAAATCTTTCTGCTCAAGCTCTCAACCTAAACAATCCTAGCCTCAGCTTCTTAAATTCCCTTCAGCTCGCACAACGTATCTCTCCACGTTGTCTCTCCTCTGAGTTTTCTTGGTCACCTTTGGAACCTGTCAACAAGAGCATGGGAGGACTTTGTTGTTTAACCCTGGCAGGAGGCTGACACCTCTCCCCTTCTCTCAGCTATCTGGATCAGAATAACAGAGAGGTGTGAATGCCTCCAGTTTGTGTGTGGCCTGGTTGAAGAAAAGTTTCTTAACTCTTTCCTGCCTCATTTACCATTTCAGACAGTACAATCTGCACCCTGCCTTAAGACAAAATAAAGCCACAGGGCTGGGCACAGCAGAGCAGTTGGAGATCCCTTCTGGACAAGCATGGAGAAGAGTCCAAGAAGGCACCTGATCATTGGAGTGAGATGCCTACTTGCAGTTGGCCAGTAACCTTCACATGCCAGCTGCAGGCAAAGGCCATCAGATAAACATCAGTACTTCAACATGAGCAGATTTTTAATAGAATTGGTTGAAATTGACTAGACCATTCTATTACCTGAATGTGTTACTTTACATCGATTTTTTAATATTTAATTTCGTGAACACCTGTAAACATTTCAGACTCCTCAGGAATATCACTTTTGAACTCAGACACAGGAAAAAATGACTCTTATCAGAAGATAAAGATATCCACAGGCAAGAGGAGGCTGCACGGGGGAAGCCTGCTTCTAAATCCTTACAGGGTCTCAAAGGAGAACAATCTATAAGAAGTAATCTGTAGTTTACGGGAACTTAATCGCTCCTCCTGATTCTATCTTAATCCACAGAAAGTTCATACAAATGCTAGCTAATGTGGCATAACCTAAGGTATACTGAATATTCAGGGTAAAAATCCAGATAGGAAACATCTCTACTAGCTAACCTTTCCAAAAAAAAAACATTTTAAAAATAACAAGTGAAAGAAACTTAGAAGTAGTACAGAAAAAACTACACAGAGGGAAAAAAAAGAACATAAGAACATAAGAAGGTGTAATAACAAACATTGCCTGCTCAGTGCCTCTGCATAAATTAGATTTTTCACAATATTTTCCATGAGTAAAGTTACTACTGCTAACATATTTCCTACTAGGTAGGACAGCTCATCATTTGTTAAACCTTTTACTAATCTTAGCATTGCTAGAGGCTGTTCTGTAGGTTTTTTTGTTTGTTTTCTGTTTTGTTTTTTTTACAGAGTATACTCTGACAATACATGTTGTAAAGGGAGCAAGAACACTATTCAGAAGCTGAAACAATCTACATTGGTTTTAGCTTTTATTTGGGATCAAAATCTTTTAGAAAAAGTAGTAACAATACCACCGCCCCCAAATCATCTTTGTCAAAAGCCACTACATTCTCAAAAGTTTTCTGACTACTTACTTAAGTGCTATAAAAGATTGTCTTAGAATTGAAAAGGGAATGCAAATTAAATAAAGTTTATGCAGGACTGTTTTTCTTATTTGTTTTCTTTTGATTTGCTGGAAGTTGCAGTACTACCATGCCCAAGTGTTCAAAGATGTCAGGGAAAGTAAGAGAGAAAACTGTCACGACTGTGCCAATACAAGAAAAAAAGCAGAAAGTATGAGCAGAGGGAATAGTAAGCCTCCCATCTATTATAAATTAGTCTTGCAGTCCCACCCATCATTTAAAAAAACAGGTTTGATGTTTTACATCCAGTCAGACACGCGTAGCGCCAGGAACTGAATAATGCTCTCTACTGACTTCCCTAATTTACTCTGGTTAATGTAACTCCCAGAATGCAATAACAAGGAGCAAAATCAATGGGAATTCAGTCTCTGATTTCAAGTTTCAAAATTGGCTTTTTGGTGTACACTTAAAAACTGAAAATGCTACTATCTCAATTTTTAACAGCGTTATAAATAAAACATTGACCACCCAAACAAACAAAACCCAACACATACACACACAAAAACCTCTTGTACAGAATATCTTGAACTTTCGTATTAATTTTGTTGTAGTGCACTTTTTATTAATTATTTTACTGGGGGTATATTAAAAAACATCTCAGTGTGTTGCTCAAAAGCAATGATTTCTATTAAAATATGTTTTTCAAAAAATGATAAAACAACAGCTTTCATCCGTAGATATTTTCTTAAAAAGCAGAGAACAACATAAGCTACTGCTGCAATGCACACCCCTTGTTTGTCCACTGCAAAACCTGCTCTTATTTTGTTTAAAGGATCAAAATCTAATTTACTTCAGAAGATCCTAGTTACTACCAGTGACAAACTATACCAAGCTGAGAATCCGCATTTTACATGAATCAGCAAATGCTTACTTGAAATTGTCAGAATGAGATGCCTCGGTAAGCTCAGTAACAAAACTATCTCTTTCAAACGGGACTGAAAGCAATCAATTCACCACTGAGCTTTTAGGGAACTCACCGATCTGACCTGGACTCATTAACAGTGGAAGTGGCAAAGGAAGCCATCACTGATGTACCTTATAGTGTCCATTTAAAAAGGACGAAATGAGAGACGACAAGAATGTACTTAAATTCAGCTTGAGAGACAGCATTCAGCACTGGTGAATAACAGGAAGAATTTATACCATGTATTGACTGGGTTGGTAACTTCTGATATAATTAGAATGAGGAATAGCTGCAGAGTACCACTGGCATATGCTGAATTTACTGGTGCCCATTTATTGCTTATTGGATGATCACCACCGCTGCACTGTTTCTTTTGCTGTTGTTGCTGGTGCTTTGTTTCATTTCCTTGATTGTTTTTAAGCAAGACAACAATGCTGAAAAATGAAAAACCTTTAAAAAACATCACGATTACATAAATACAAAACAGAATTTCTTCCATTAGGGCTCCCTAATTTAGAAGGAGAGGATAAAGAGCAACGCAGGCATACTGCTAGACTAATTGTGACACCAAACTGCCTGTATAGTAGAATCCATGACAGCTTATTAAGAAGAGAAAAAACAAAACCATATTACAGGTAATAGCTTCACACTAACGTTATCTCTGAGACTCACTAAAGCAGCTATTCACAGGTATGATTAAGTACATACATAAACACTTTAACATCAAGAAAGGAAACAAGTGAATATAGGAGAAAAAAAAGTATTCATTAAATGTAACTTGAACCATCACAAAGGACTTCAGATTCAGGCTAAACCGAGTAGGCTTCACAAAAACAGTACAGGATGCTTAGTTTATGTCCTTAGTTCAGTGGTTTTAGTTCCTTTGCTGAAAAAGGAACATTAGGAAGCTAAAACGTGCTATGTGTACAGAATTCAAAAGAAAACAAAGAACCCACACCACCCAAACCTCAAATATAGCTCTTCACACTTACCCTTAGAAATGCAAATTAGCACTGTCCTTGTTAATAGGTGCTAACTAGCAAGGAACCGTGCTGCTGCCAATGTGTTACTGGCCAGCAGACCCCTCATGTATTTCTAGTGATAGCTTTAGGAAAAGGGTCACTAAAAAAAAAACAAAAACAAATATCAAACACTCATCAAATCTGATCATGAGATTTAGAATAAAACAAGCAACTACAACGACAGCATCAGGAAAAGAGGAGACTGTGCATAATTTGTATTGCTGTGCCTGTGAATTAGCAAACTTAGTGAGTTATGTACACCACTGAGGATATGCTGTCTTTCACAGGATGAGAACTACTATTTTTGTACAGCATCGGTGATCTGCACGGGCCTAAGAGGTGCTCACAACTTGTTCTGTCTTTTTTATAAAGTGCAGTGCAAGACAGAATCAACAAAAGTATCTGATGAAACACAGAATGAGGCGTGCAGGTATCAAACTTAGGCAAGTACTGTGAGCACAATTTCCTTCATTCCTCTATGTTATAAATAACCAACTAGTTCTGTAATCTGGGTGAACTGAAATTCTGCTGTTCTGTGAATAAATGAACATTTTCCATACCAATTTGTCTGAAACTCCATAAAATGAAAGCAATCCTGCCCACTCCAAATCCTGTATTATAGGATTACCGCCCCGCTCTGTTTCCAATCTGTCCCAGTGGCATTCCTATGACATCCTCACCGTTGTGCTTTAACCACATTTCAGTATTTTAAGCTGCTCATTTTTTTTAGTTACCAATACAGTTACCAATACAGAGTATCCAATAACGTGCACAGTGGTGAAATACCAGTATTTATGTAAAATAAGTTTTAATTTCCAGCCACAGTACCTCCTGCAAAACTTTGAGGAAGGAACAAATTCAAGTGTGAGCCGTATCCTAATTTTACTTGCAGTATTTCCTCTCTTGCTCTAATCAAGAAGGCCCTTCTCACAAAATCTGCTCACATTACTGTAAACAATCTCCTTTGGGTGGTGCTTGGCAGATGATCAGATTCATCTGCAGGATACTAAAATAAAAGATATCTGTTTGACCAGATCAGAAAGATTAGGTCTTAAAGCAGATCTTTCTCAATCATTCTGAGAATTTCTGTATGTTCCTTCTTTTATGGGAAGCATCAAGTCCCTATTCTGGAAATTTGTTACCTACAACTTAGCTCTAGCAGAACTCATAGATACTTAATCATATGACAGTGAATGAGACATGGGAAGTGAATTTACCCCAAGGTAAAGAATTCTTTCCTGCTCATTATTCACACAGCCCAACCTGGTGCTGTTGCTTGCTACTTTCCTTGGTTAGATTCAAGAGGGATAACTAAATCAAGGGAAACATTTTCAAATTAATGGGACAACGATTCGGCTTCTAAATGATCTGAGAACTCTGCAATTTGGGAATTGACATTTTAAAAGGTTAATGATTGTATAATTAGAATAATAGAATCTTTTGAGTTGGAAGATAGCCTTAAAGGTCATCTAAGTCCAACTCCTCTGTAATGAACAGAGACATCTACAGCTAGAATAGGGACATACACAGCTAGAATTAACATAGATAATAAGATTTACTTAACATTATGAACATTTATGTAGACTGTGAACATCTGACAAATATTTCCACTAGGAATCTAATGATACATTTGAAGAGAGATGCTTTCCTACAATCCAAAAATATGTAATAATTTTGAAGAAAGCCTCTGCCAGACCCATTTAGTAAACTGATCTTTGTGACAACTGTTCTTACGCACTACTAAAATCCTTAGACAACACCCAAAGCAAGTACAAAGCCAGTCTCACAGCATGCATTTGTCATTAGTCACGTTCGTAAGCAGATGTCTTTTCTCTAGAAAGGACAGTTGCCATATTGCCCAGAGCATACTGTCTCACTTCTTACCAGTGTAGCAAAACCAGAAAAAAAACAAACCAACAAACAGAAAAGGAAAAAAAACTTTGTACGCAAAGGGAAAAGAGAAACTTTTTCTTGGAATGGATCCTTTTAAAAGAAGGTTTTATGGGAGAAACTCATTGTGACAGGGCTCTGTTTTCCCACCAGAGTAGCTACCAGGTGAGTAGTTAGAGACTGCAGATGTGAATCAAGGAGAAAATACATTCTCTCGTTACCAGCTATTTTGCACTATGTCATTTCTTAGCTGGCAAGTTGGTTTTTAAGTGCTTCTAAGGTCTGTTTCACCTCTGAGGCAGAAAAGGAAACTTCACATTTTGCAAAAGGGAATCTGGATTTCTAATTAGCCTGTAATTGCATTCTTTCCTCTTGTACCTCACCCAGACTTGAGGCGGGCTGTTTTGCAGACCACCCAACTGTGGAACCCCTCAGACCACCAACGCCTCTCCAGAGACCTTCTGTGAAATAGCTGAGTTCACGCACAAACTTTCAAAGTGCTCATACCCACTGTTTCCACTCATTTTAAAGAATTTAGCTCTTCCTTGTAACGAATGAAATGAAGAGCAAGCTGAAGGGCAGAAGTGAATTTGGGTAAAACAACAGCAGGCAATCCAAATGCTCTGAGAACACTCCAGAATAAGGTAATCAGAAAAATCATTTTTGGATACCTGCAGATCTAAATAAACTTAGCAGCAGTAGAAACAGTAAGTGCCACATGAATGATAACAGGGAATTTGTTGTGGAACCTTTTTCTTTGAGTATATTCCAAGCTTTTCCAAAGCAAACGAAACAAAGCAAGTCTGTTTTGTGTTATTTGTACATCAGTTATTTGAAAAAGGCAATCTCAGCAGAACCAAAATAGTGATGTTGAAGAGCAGGGATGATTGTCAAAGAGAAATAGAAGGGTAGAGAGAATACACACTGCCGAGATATCAGGAGAAGGGAGCATTTCTTTTTCTCCCACAGAAGGAAATACTTTCTTTAATAAAACCAAACTTTAAAGATACAAAACCTATTGTGCCATAACAGAACCGTGGGTAAACGTAGATAAAAGCAAAACACAAAGAAAGCACTAACATTCAAGTAATTACTTTGATAATGTTCTTACTTTTCAAAATTAGTTTGAACAACTATCATATATACTAGAGATCTTAAAAAACAAAAAAAAACAAAAAAAAAAAAAAAAAAAAAAAAACAACAAAAAAACAAAGCCCAAAACAAATCCAAGAAAGCAAAAAACTTAGTTTCACATGAATTATCCATATAAAAGTTACATTCTTCCTCTGGACAAAGCAGTTTTTAAAGGATTACAGTCATCACGGTAGCAAGATCTCTAATCACAGTGACTCTGAAGTACCAAATTCAACCTCCTGTTTAAGAAGATCCCACCCACATCCTAAAAGTGAAATATGACACTGAGATGAATGAAGGCAAGAAGATTAAAGATAACCTGTCAGCAGTGGAATGATTCTTCACAGTTCCTAGTGCTCCTTCACTCTTAATGCTAACTGAGCAAAAGGGACCCACAGGACTCCAGAGTCAGCTGCCAACTCACTACAATAGAGTTTGACAGAAGTTCTCTACAGCTACTATGAAAATGTTGTCAGCAGGTGCCAACATGGACCACACTCAAAGGGGCGAATGTCTTTTTAACCTAACATCCCAACAAATCCTCTGCTATCAAACACACATTTCTTCTAAGCACTTTAGTGAGTAATTTGCTGCTTCCAGAAAAAAAGGTAATTTTGTGACAGAAAGCAGAAAGAGCACCAATGAGCAACAAACAATAATGTAAATATCTGCAACAGAAACATTAATACTGGTCTAAATGAAGCATGAATGGAAACATCCATGTGTAAAAGCACCCAAAGAAATGCTGGGGGTTGGAACAGTGGCAAGTACTGATAATCCGACTGCCAGCAGTCAAAATGGCAAGCACCAGAGCACGGTGTTTGCAGCAGAATGAAGCAACCTTATCACTTCTCATCCTGTTATACCAGCAAGAAGGCATACTGCAGCCATAATGTGACCAGAAACTGAAACAAAGAAAATGGACAACTCAAGATTTAAGCAGGATATATAAGACAAATCACACACCATACTTGTTGACATCTCAGGAACATAAAAGACCTGCCAAATCTCAGTTAATTACCACCATCCAAGAGTAGCCCAAATGATGCAGTGATGACTCAATACCCAACAACCATTGCCACATGTAAGGATCCTGGCCAGATCCCTTGGGCATACATCTTTTTGTGCTGCTCCTCTTTCAATATCTGAAAACAGAATCATTTTCCCATGCATCATGAGAAAGACCGTTTTATTTCTGGAGCCCACAAACCAGCTTTTCTCCAGGTATGTGCCATCATAACAGCTGAATTTCCATTGCCAAATTCTTCATTGAAATGCTCCTCTAAAAGCACCAGCAGATCATCACAGAAATTTGATTTCCTGAAACGCGTTTACCTCCTGCTGGTTCAAGCCCAGTACTTGATTGTAGCACATAACAATGAATTATAGGCAGGAGGAGAATGCAGCCTCATTTTTCTGCAACTATACATCTGCATACTTCGCAGTATAGGAACAAAGGGCTTTATCTCCTGGCGGTGCAGATCACAAATACAAATTAACATCAGTCACACATTATTCTGATATTTCCTCGCCAATTGTTAAATAAAAACAAAAAAGAGAAAGAAAATGCTGTTACCTACAGAGGGAGAAAATGGAAAATACAAGAATTAACTGTCATATCACAACACAAAAACATCTTAAGACTTAGTTAACAGTTCTGTACTCTCCACACTCAATGACACAGAGTTATCAGGTCATTCTCACTAAAGGGAGCAAAAAATGCAAGTTGTCATCCTGTGTAAGTAAGAGAAGATACATCGTTCACTTATTTGTAGAGAAAGCAAACATATTTTGTCTCTATTAATACAGCTTTTTATGCTATACCATTAAAAACAGTTTTGGGACATTTTTTCTAATTATTCACCCAAAATTATCCTTCATATTTCAGGCAGGATTATTTTGAGAACAATGCACTTTTACCCCTTTCTCCAAAACACACTTGTGCCCCAGGAAATTTAACTGCCACCATCTAATCCCATGAAAGTCCTTTCTGAATCACTTGGGGATTGACCTCATGAATTTTTCATTGTTATTTCTAGTTGGGACTGTCAATCAGACATGAAAAAGATGAAAACAAAATAGTGAAGCAGTTTGCTAGAAACGTCACCTCATCCAGTGCTAAAATTACATCAAATAGCATAGAGATAAACCACTTAGAAGAAGCATTATAGAAGAAAGTTTCCTTTTTGCAATTTCTTTCTCTTTTTTTCTCAGTATTCATAACTTATTTTCTTTTTGCGTTCTTCAGGCACACTTGGTGTTGCTTTCCATGATTCCGAAAGAATTGTGGACTGTTCAAGGAAATTTACAAGGAAAACGTAGCATCAGTTGTGTTTGAATCAAGTTCCATCAAGTTATCCTCAATTTTTTTTTTCTGCACGCTGCTATGCAGTCTTGTTCACAGCAGTGACAGAATATGAAAGGCATAGCTGAGATCCTACAAGATGTCTGATCACTACTGACAAGTTAAATGTGAACATAAAGAATGTTCTCCCACAAGAGACAAAGCACAAACACTGTACATCAATCCACGTGCCAGGCACAAAAATCCTGGACCTATCTAGGAGGCCTAGCCATACATAAAGAGACTCCATAGGAGCTCTGCAAACAGATTAGGAGGGCTGATCTTCTAAAGATCAAAAAGATCTCTTAAAAGAAAGGGAGAGGTGATGCAGTGGTCGTAAAACTTCCGTACACATTTTCAGTTGGGCTTCACATAACCAATTCTCTATAAAATGCATTCTTTGATATTAAAGATTATGGAAAACAAACTTCAGCCAAAGAAATGCAAAAAAAAAAAAAAAAAAAAAAAAGATAAGAAAGAAAGGCTGTTACAAAAGTGCTCACCATTGTGAAACAGAGGGAACAGTGTGATTCTCTACCCTAGAAGCTATAACAAAACACAAATCACAAGATCTGACCTGTTCAGGTAAACACAGACAACAGCATTAGCGAGAGAAAGTAGATCTATTCTTTCCAGACACTGGAAAACAATCCAGAGAGAAAGGCTTTCTACATTTCTATTAAAACAGCTTTATGTTTTACACAAACACTATATACAGACCTTCACATCTTTGCAGTGCAAGAATAGGTCCCATCCAAGTGCAAAGACACTGAGATGTCAAGTTCGGATACATGTAATAATAAGTTGCATATTTTTGCATATTTTAAGAAATAAGAGGGTCTGAATTCTATTTCAGCCAATATGTACATTCCCTTCCCATACTACTGACATTGCTTTATTTTAATTAATTTACTGTGTGGTACAGTTAATGTTTCCAACAGATCCAATCCCTTGAAATACTTGCTTTCTTCAAAACTGAAGTTCACAGTTCATTTCAGTGAGTCTCACTAGCTCTTTATGTACAGCATTAATACACACTATGTATTACACATGTAGAAACTGCCTATTTCAAGACTTTTTCAGCAATAGTGCAAGAGCCTCTCTTCCCCAACAATTCATGTAAACACTCTATTATGGGAAAACAGAAGTAAACTTACATTTGGGAATAATTACTGTGCTGTGAGAGCAGATCAATTAGTTCATAATTGAGGGTCAGCATCAGAACATATCACAACAGTCACAACAACCAATGTCAGCCTGCTTCCCTGAGAAAAGCTCTGTTTTGTAACTGTGCACGTGGCCTTCACATTTCTTTTTGCTAATGAAGTTTTCTGTAGCTGGTTTGAGCAATGTAACTGACCCTGATCCATATGGGTCTGGGCATGCTCAGCAATTAGAGAGTGCAGAATATCTTTATACATACATATGAGAGGAAGGGCAGGATTTTCTCAAAACAATATAAATCAATGCCTTAATTGTCTTAATTCATGTACAAATAATAGAAGGCATACGTAGCTCACAGAACAGACTCTACCTGGGGATGCTAACACTGTTTGGAGGGCATTCAAGGAGCAACAGAAAACTAGATTTCAGGATGAACCTGGAGTTTGAGAGTATCTAAAAGTGTAACACTAACATAAAACTAAAAAAAAAAATGCAGAGACAAAGGGATAGGTTTTCCCCAGTATTATTTACTGTGCAGCAAGCATTCACAAAGCCAGAGGACGAGCATTCACAGAGTCTTCTCATTACCACTGAGGCTGCTTCAGGTCAAAAACCAGCACTGAGAAACACAATTTCTAAATTTTTTGTTAATTGGTCATTTTTTTTATTTGGATACTTAGTTTTGTGTTGTCTGTTGGAAAATTCTTGTTTACAAGTTTTTCTTTTTTTATTTTTTTTTTTTAATTTTTGTGATTACTCTTCCAGGGGAAAGATACATGTAATTAGTATATATTCATACTTTGTACACATGTATGTATAGAGAGACTCCCACACACATTTATACATTCATTACTACATTCCTGTACCCAGGAGTGAGAGCTGAGAATGCCACAGGTTGAGTTTAAGCCTGTTTTGATATCATTACCACACTTTTTAAAAGGTGTTAGTGCAAAATGGGGATCTTCATTTATTTAAATTTTTAAAGGAATGTAAGATTCGATTTGTTTTAAACTCAAAAAACTTGATTACATCACGAGAGAGAAAATGGTGTGGCTGCATTTTTTTTTCTTTGTCAGTTGAAGTTTAAAGCTCAGGGAAATCTCTCTGAGCTTTTCTTTTGTAATTTAAACCATAAGCCAGATTTCAAAAAGAAATAATACAGCAATTACATTAAAAAGTATAATCATCTGGGGAAGAGGAAAACTCAGACTAACAAAGATTGAATGGAACTCAAGAGGAAGAAAAAAAGAGTCTCCATGAACAGAGCGGGATTCATTTCCAAGGAAGACAAGAAGTGCAAATCTCTGAGAATTAAAAATAAACCCTTCTACAGTAGTGAGGCCACATCCTTTCTAGTAAAGAGATGACTTTCCTTCAGTTTCACGTTGGTTCCTTTTCAGTTCTGTAATCATCCTCTCACACAATTTCTCATCCTTCTCCCTGATTTCAATAGTTCTTACATTACAGCTGCACATTTCACTAACAGAGGCAAACTGGCTACTGTTTTGTTATCAGTTGGTCCGCATATATAGTAACATGCATTCAAGTTAAAAAGAACTTGAAATGTTGTCTCTGTCCACTTTTATAATGCTAAGGAATTACATGCAGCTATAAAAGTAATGTAACATTTTTGCAAGGCACATTTCCCCTATCCTTCCAATACTATGTTTTGAAGTCTGCCCAGAGTTGCAGTTAATGGACTGCTCAGAAAGCAATGCCTCCTGTTTTGTTACATTGGCCCATGTCATCAGAGGCTGATGTTGGAGGGATAACAGTAGAGGCTGAACCTTCCTAACAATATTCCTTTACATTTTGTTGCTGTGTGACAGATGGCAGCAGAGGAGTACAGAATGGAATCTGACATGGAAGTGTGCATTAAGCAAAGGTGTGGAAGTAAATTCCTCTGTGCAGAAAAAATTGCACCCATTGACATCCATGGATGGTTGCTGAATGTTTCTGAAGACCAAACAGTGGATATGAACACAGCGAGGCAGTGGGTGGTGCGTTTCAGAATTGGCAACAGTGTCACCTCTGCTGGTGCACATTTTTACTGAGCATGGCACGCAGGTCCTTGTTAATTGCTGGCAAAAATGCATGGCTAATGATGGTGACTATTTTGAAAAGTAGTGCTTTGAAGCTGAAAACCCACTCCATCGAACAGTGATATTGTGCTCTTTGTATTGGTTCTAGTTTCCATGGAAACTAGATAAATAGGAGGCATTACTTTGTGTGACTTAGGTCTTACCACTTCTGCATTTGCAGCCCAAGAGGATACCTCTTTAGTCAATCTGGCCCAGGCAAACCAAAAGGTTGGACACCTATGGTATAGACATTACACATCAAGTTAAGTGCTCTGTACATACCTAAATCCATCCCCATTCATCTAGTTTAGCCCTAAAGGAGACTAGACTAAAAAACGTTCCTTAAAAATGTATGTAAATGCATGCATGTAGGTCCTAAATCAAGAAATGTAGTAGTAGTGTATCCTGCAAGCAGCTGTCAAATCTCTGCTATTAAAATTTTGCTTATTTTTTTTTTTCTTTTTTAAGTCAAGCAGGCTTTTACAGAAATTCACAGAACAAAAAGAAAAAAAAAAAAAAACAGCTTCAACAGAAATTTAATTTCTCAAGCATATCCCACAGTGCATATTTTAGCATACTCATACAATGAGAAAGGAGCGTTAAGTTGCAGTGTGCTGTCAAACACAACAAATTTCAAGAAGGATGCTTCCACATCTGATGAAGAAAGGAAGAAAGAAGAAATAAGGTGACAGGCCTTTAAATAGGAAAAGCAGAAAAGCTTCCAGAAGTGAACAGCTGTGAAGGGAAGAAAGTGCCTGCTTTTTTATAAATTTCATATGTTTTATAAATAGGTACAGTTTTAATTGCCCATTATACTGAAATATCTCAGGCACAGCTTTGTTATCAACAATTTTAAATTTCAGACCAAGTGTTTCATACCTTACAAATTAAAAAAAAAGTTTGATTTTGCATGTATGTAATGACTTGTTACAGAATGATCAAGCTGGAAGGGGCCTCGGGGAGATCCTGGTCCAAACTCCTGCTCAAAGCAGGTTGGGCCCAGAAACCCTCAAACGATGGGGATTAAGCAATGTCAGCAACCTGTGCCATAGCTTCACTGTCTTTCAGGTTGTAAAAGAAAAATAAACAATGACAATAATAAAAATACATAAATAAAAACACTGAATCCATTTTGAACCTTCCTTCTTTAAATTTATGCTCATTGTTTCTCAACCTTTCACTCTGTACCGTTGTTTAGAGCCTGATGCCTCATAGGGAATGCCATACTGGTTTTCTCAGGAGTTTGTGAATGGTGAGTAAAATACAGATTTCAAGGAGAGGTCTTCAATTGAGAAGAGGAACTATGGATAGAGCCTGCAGGATTTTTAAAAGAATTATCTCAAAGAGTTCAATGTAAATTACATTTGCCTCTCAGAAGGGCCAATTTCTCGTCACTTCAAGCTAAGCATAAACATTTTAGAAGAGTCAAAAATATTAATTAGCTAAAAAACAAGCAAAGAGGTTTCAATTTCAATGACAAAACAAAATAAAACATGTTGATTATGGAAATTTCGGGATCAAATTAGGCAGCGTAGGTGGTTGGTTGTGACATAAACCACAATTCTCTAATCACTGCCAAAGGCAAAAATGTCAGAGCTGAACCAAATTGCCCATATTAGGATGTTCAACTTGACATGTTTATTCTAGCAGAAATCTAAACAAATTTTTCTGGCTTTTAGAGTTTTCTGTTTTCTTTTTTAAAGAAGCTGGCAAATTACCTTTTATTAATTCTACAGTAATAAGAGAAAAACAATTACAAAATAGAAATACATTTATACAAACATAAACATACACACAAATACAGTCAAATGTCCATAAAATGCAATGATTAAGTGTATGTGTGTGTCTGTATGCCTGTATATTGATACCTACCTACATAAAAACCATCAGATTTTTTACTTTTTGGAATTGTGGGCAAATTACTTCGTATTTATATTCAAATGCCTTATACTAGTTAAAGGCAAATGCATTTTTGGACAGGTAAAGGAGAACCTGAATTCCTCATACAGTTTTGCAAAAGCCAAGCCACTGTGATAAGTATCTGTGAACTTGGTTCACAGCTACAGACACAGTCAGACTAGAAGGGGGATGAACCAGAGACAAATGGGACTGCAGGAAGCTGAAACCCAACAAATGCTTGGATACAATATCCTTTCAATACAAGGTTGCACACATCACAGCACTGTACAACCACCCCATTGGACAGTAAAAAGAGCAAATCTCTGTGTAAATGCAGTTAGGCTTTCTTCAGTCCCCATACAGCCAGGTTAGCACTCCTTTGATCATCTCTGATTTACAGTGCAATACTGGCTCATCTTAAAAACAGCAAGTATCCTAACCTCACAAGTAGTGCAAGAGAAACTGCTTTTTGCCTTCATATATTGCCTAATTTTGTTATTAGAAAAAAAAACTATATATACATATATATATTAGGTATTTGGAAGGAAATAACTTTTTTTTTAAAAAGGTACATACACATTAGTTAAGAAAAGCAAAATTAGTCCTAAGTGTAAAGATATTAGCATCTTCTCTGGTAGAGCAGCTCCAACACTACTAATGACTATTCTCTCCAAATCAATTACATAGAATCACTGGGTTGGAAAAGACCACAAGATCATCCAAGTTCAACCATCCACCTATTACCAATATTTACCACTAAACCGTGTTCCTTAGAACAACATCTAAACATTTCTTGAACACCTTCAGGGACAGTGACTCCATCACCTCCTTGGGGAGCCTGTTCCAGTTGCCTGACCATTCTCTTGAAGAATTTTTTCCTAATGTCCAGCCTGGATCTCCCCTGGTGCAACCATTCCCTTTAGTCCTATTGCTAGTTATACAGGAGAAGAGGCTGAACCCCACCTTGCCACAACCTCCTTTCAGGTACTTGTACAGAACAGTAAGGTCTCCCCTGAGCCTCCTCTTTTCCAGCCTAAATAATCTCAGTTCCCTCATCCACTCCTTAGAAGACTTGTTCTCTAGACCCCTCACCAGCTTCACTGCCCATCTGAACATGCTTCAGGGCTTCAATCTATTTCTTGCAGTGAGGGGCCCAAAATGGAACACAGTTCAGTCACCAGTGCTGAGTACAAGGGGCAATCACTTCCCTCCTCGCTGGCAACACTATTTTTGATACAAGCCAGGATGCCACTGGCCTTCTTGACCACCTGGGCACACTGCTGGCTCCTTTTCAGCTGAGCGTTGACCAACACCTCCTGTTCTGTTTCTTCTGCACAGTCTTCTAGCCAGTCTGCCCTAAGCTTGTAGCATTGCCTGGGGTTGCTGTGGCCAAAGCGCAGGACTCACCTCTTGGTCTTGTTGAACTTCATCCCATTAGCCTCAGCCCAGTGATCCAGGCTGTCTAAGTCCTTCTGTAGGGCCTTCCTACCCCCAGGCAGATTGACACTTCCTCCCAGCTTAGTGTCATCTGCAAACTTACTGAGGGTGCACTCAGTGCCCTCATCCAGGTCATCAATAAAGATATGGAAGAGGTCAGGCCCCAATACCAACCTGTGAGGAGCACTTCTGATCACTGATCGCCATTAGGATTTAACTCCACCACTCTCTGGGCATCGTCTCTCTGGGAGACAATGTTGAATGCTTTGCTGAAGTCTGCATAGACTATGTCAGCAGCCTTTCTGTCATCTATCAGGTGGGTCACTAAATCATAGAAGATTAGGTTGGTCAAGCAAGACTTGCCTTTCATGAATCCACGCAGGCTGGACCTGATCTCCCAGTTGTCCCACATGTGCCATGTGATCTCCCTCAACATGACCTGCTTCATAACTTTTCCTGGCACTGAGCTCAGGCTGATAAGCCTGTAGTTCCCCAGCTCCTCCTTATGACCCTTCTTGTAGATGAGAGTCACGCTGGCAAGCCTCCATTGCTATGACAGCAATCATGGAGTCTCCATAGATGAGGCCCATTTTTTTGTAGTTCTCTAGCAGCAAGATGCCTCTTTCAGAACACAAGAACGCAGTACAGTGAGGATGACAGAAGGACAATGGGAAGAGCTGTCTTCATGTGAGAATGGGCAAAACAATAAGTTATCCCCATCTCCTACATTTCTGATGAATAGAGAGTGACTAGATTCAGGTACTGTGTACTCCATCATTTCCTCTATAGCTGAGATACCCTTTAAATACAAGCAGGTTGCCACTACTGAGAACGCCATATACCACTGAGTGAAAAAACCCAGGTCAGATGAAGGCCCAGAGAAGTCACATACAGACGCTTTGTTTAAACAAACAAACAAACAAACAAAACCAACCCACAGCCATGTCTCCTTGTGCCACTAAGATTTATGATTTGGGGAAATTACATCACAAAACAGAATTCTACTTCACTTTCCTGATCTTCTCCCAGAGAGATTTATACTGAAAGGGACAAGCTACTCCCTACGACTTTAGCACAAATATTCTTTACTTGTACCCCATGTTTAGCAAGTAAAGCTCCACAGTAATTAGCTTCTATACTGAACTATATCAATTACATTTAAGAAAGCCAATAAATTCTGTTACTAAACTCCCCTTTCTAGTAAGAGTGAAAATAATAACCACTAAATGTCCATTGCTCGATGTCCTAGAGCTGCAAGAGTAAGACTGAGTGCTTCAAACAATGTGCTTCAAATATAACTTATGTGGATTCTATTTTGAGCTTGACGCTGTTCATCCTGTTGTTTCAATTTAATTATATTTAGCCTTCAATCTATGCCCAGCAGCCATAATATTTCACATTTTGTTAATCTGTCTGGTTTATGCTGCCTAGTGACTTAAAATAGCTACAATTCAAAACATCACTTCAGAAAATTAACCCTAAAGCAGTATTTACAACCTATCAACACTTCTGTGCAAAAGGAAAAATATCATAAGCACATCACTGACAACAGTAGTTGCTGAAAGGAAGGGGGAAAAAAAGTGAAAACTGAGAAAAAAAATATGTACAGATTTAAGTTCTGAACTGTTTAGCTGTCTAGAAAACAAATATGACAGCAAATATTGCAGATACTTTATTATAACTAAAATTAATGTGCTTAAGCATTTCTATTAAAAAACCCACAACAGTATTTTCTCTGCCAAATATTAAGTCAAAGACAGTACTTTTACTTTACCTATTTTCAGCAAATTTGGTCTTCAGTAGTGACTTAGCTTTAAACATACTTTTAGGATATTTTTAAGGAAATGTTTTAGACACATCAGTCATCCTCACAAAAGAACCATTGTTTCGCTGATTGGATTTTTAAAAATTAAATTGCAGTAATTAAAATGCTAAGTATTTTTTAATAACTTGAATTATAAAGTTACATGAATTTTCCTTGGAACGTGGAATAATGCATGAAGTTTATGTATTTTTTGCAGGTAGCTGAATTACACATCTATTGTTCCTGTATAACAGTTGTTTCAAACATTATAGTCCCACAAAATCTACAGTTTTTACAAATGTTTGCTAACCTAGCTTATTTTCCACATTAAAAAACTCTTCCAATGAATGCACTTTTCTCTAACCAGTATTGCTTATAAATTTTAATACTAATAATCTATATACAAGAAATTGTCTCATGACTGTGCATCATAGCATTAGAAGTTTCCAGTACATGCAAGCTTTTCACAAATTCCATTTTGAACGTAAGTGGAAAATACAGACTAACCTCGGCAGTTGTTCCAATTTTATACTTCGTGAGATTTTGGAGGCCTCACCTTCAGTGATGTTTTAGTCTGAGTCCCAGTTGCATTGCATCTCTTCAGACAGGACCTATAACATCTGTTAGGAAGAAATCATGTTTCAGTGTTTCTTACTGAAACACAGTATTTAACTAGCAAATGGGATCCTACATTCTAGGGTAGAATATAAACATACACTCTTTCTTGGATTTAAGTGATTAGCCCAAACATAAAATACAAGGTTCAGCATCTCAGCAAGCAGAAATTATTGCTGCTTTGTTTTTCTTTGTTGGTGGTAAAGTTTTGTTTGTTTCTTAAAACAGACAAAAGTCTCCTAGCTTTCCCAAATCAACCAACAAATATGAGAGAATGCAACTATAAAATATCCACAACTCAATAGTACACTAGTAGAAATGACAGTTGTTTTGTTTTTCCCATCTAACATGAAAATCTTGTGAACACGATGCCTACCAGCATTAGTATTGCAGGACAGTAAGTCTCACTATGAGATCTACTGTGACATAAGACGTCATGCCTTATGGGGTGTGTGTATATAAAACTAATCATTTGTGATTTTTTTGGAAGTGATGAAGTTGTCTCTAATATAGAGGAAGATGCTTTCTCAAGAATCATCTTTCACACAAAACTTAGCCTGGCCCAAAACACGAAGAGAAATTCCTTTGCATTAATAGTTAACTTTCAAATTTATCTGTAGGAAATAGCATCTGATTATGTTCTGGACATATAACATGTAGAATTTAAAAAAAGTAGATAATGAGTGCAGCTGAGATCTAACCTGCTAAATCTTCAAATCCAGATTTACCATTACATCTTCATGCTGAGTTAGAGTTAGGCTCTGCCTCTTGCCCTTGGGGTGTTGAATGACACCCTCAGGGTCCTGCTGGAAAAGAATAAAAGCTTTTCCTCTCAGCTAACTATTAAAGAGCAAGTCAGCTGCACTCCAGGAACACCTATTAAAGCCTAACAGAGGCTCATAAAAACAGTTACTTAAATATTAAAGCCATTTCATTAGAAGTGGCTGGAACATAAGAAAGCAGACATTTCAACTGATTCAAGCCCCTACTGGTTTTAAAAGAAAATTTGTGTCTTGACATTTATAGGCATATGCAAAGAAGCAGTGCAGTAGACAGACATTTTATTGTTAACTTCAAAGAAAATCAATCTTTAAACCACTTATTTCTTAAATCCTGCAATTTAAGATAGCATCAGCCCTCTACATCAGGGCTACTGTAAGCAGCCATTTAAAGGACAGATAGTCCAAAACAGATCTTGGTCAGTCAGACTCACTAATATCAACTGTAGGGTCAAAATTTATGAATTCCGTCAGGATACAAAAAACATCAGAAATACCATTTGTGTTTAGACAGATGTGAAGGCACAACAGATTATAGACTTATGAGGCTTAACAGAAATAAGGGTGCAAAGGGAAACAAAAGGAAATGAATACAAATAAAAGACCTTAAAATTCTCAGCACTGAATTCAAGGTAAAATAAAACTAGTCCTAAAATAATCTTGTCCTAATTCCATAGTCACACCAAATATTCAAGATGTTTATTTTCCTTGAAGTGTAATACTAACGTTAATCACTAAAATCAAAGTTCATTTTACATCTGCTACATACTCTCCTACACGCTTTCCACCCTAAAAACTAGCAGAACACATTTCAGAGAAATTCTGTTGTGAGAGTAGATGAGAGGACAGTGCTTTCTGCACGAAGCAGAAATTACTGCAGCTCCCAAGTAGAAGCTGCACATGCAACTTGGGTTTGGACTGCCTGTGAGCGTCCTCAATAGCTGCTCTCATTCGAAAAACAGTTAAGTTTTGACTAAATGGGAAAAGTCTTGCATATGATGTTAAAAATGTTTGCTATGTAAGAAATGATTGAAACTTTCATTTATTCTTCCACTGCAAAACACAAGAGATGAAAGAAACATGAAAATGAAAGCCCAAGAATGTGACAGCAATGCCCACCCACGAAAAGCACAGCACTCATCTTAAACCATTCCCTTTCGCAGGCAAACCATAACTAGCTGGCCAAAGAACAGAACAAAACAAGCTATGACTCAGCACTGAGAAATGGCAGCTTTGCCTACTCAGCATCCTGAATTCTTCAACTAAGGAATCATAAATCAGAGCCATCCATCTCCTTTACTCTCTTATACAGAAGATCAAACACAGTATGCAATTCATCTTACATTTTTTCCTCTTAATGATTTTTACAGAGACTACCAAAATAATAATGTAAATTGATATCCTGAAGGGTTTTACTATTGAACAAAGATAGCAGATTATCTTTGCTAACAACGCCAAGAGGTCACCTTGGTAACATAATGGGATTGCACTCAATTTGGTTCTCATCATGAGTTTATTTTTCTGTTTAAAGGCCGCTCCTTGATAGATTTTTTCTGTTCTAATTTTTTTTTGAAGAACTGACTTTAAAAAGCATAACAACCCAGAACTCTGAATGAATGCAGCCCTACTGCTCTCCCACAAACTGTTTCAGCCCCTGTAATTTTCTAAGAGATACCACATAGAAGAATTATAACTAAAATAAAGCACTATTGTTTGGCTTTGCCATCTCTGTGGTAGTCCCTAAATTTTAAAGAAAACATAAAGTAATATATTTCCTAGAAAAGTAAAAAGGAAAATAATCATTAAAATTTGCCCATTGCTTCTTGATGTCATATACATTAATTTTGGGAATAGAGTTCCCAAGCTCAGTATCTTGAAACACTTCTTCTGCTGGAGGGAAAAAAAAAAAAAGAAAGAGGTGGAGTATAAACAGATCAGTATGAAATTTCTCTAAGAACGTTTCACATTGCATCACTGTGACTTGCAGTCTGCCTCCTCTCAACACCATACGTGATACACTAACACACAGCACCTGACCACAGTGCCTATTTGCCCGCTCGCTTCGCCCAGTTTTGGCTGGGCAGAGGACAAGGTTGTTTCTGGAGTTAGATCCTAGAGACTCTGATCATAGCACTTTGCAGAAAAGTGCTTTGTCCCCCTTAGCTTGGGGGAACAGACTGCAAAACTAGAAATTCAAAGCAGCCATTAGTTTCTTCTACTGTTTCTCAACAGGCATCAAAAAGCAGGAACCAAACTCTGGTTGCACAGACAGAAAGTTTAGCCCAACATGCAAGTACACTTCTTCCCTACCAGGTTGGAAAACAGCAGTGGGTCTCACTATATGCAAACCCTACTACAAGGGTGTGCTTCAGAAATGAAACATTTACATGACAATCCCAGGTTTTAAAGTGGGGTCTCCAGCTCTCATGAGTGCTAAGAGATGTTTTAAAATAGTTTCTTACTAAATAGAGGGAAGTCAAAATAACAAACAGCTTCTAATGTTGTGATTTGTATGTCAGCCTCATGTTCTTTGGGTACCTGGTGATTTCAATATTGATATTGTCAAGTTTAACAGGTTCCAATGTGCAGGTCATCTTCCTCTGTACATCCTGTCATAAAAGGCTTCAAGGAAGATACTCTTTTTTCATATTTTTTTTTCTAGCAGTAGAGTACACATAGTATGAAGAATTACTTCAGTACTACTTCGAATGTAGAACTTTAAACTTATTTTTCAGTCTTTGCAAGAGAGTTGAAAAAAAATAGATGTAAATAAGTTGTCCACTTAAAAGATGCATTTCATAGCTCAGCCTGCTAGTTCCTTTCTCCTGAGTCAGCAGGGAGCTGAAGGAGACAAGACAGCTTCCCCGGGATAGCTTCAAGAGGCTAACTAGCCTAATTTGATATCTTAGCAGCTCACAAGTATTGAGCACAGAAAGTAGATGGCTGGCAGGATATCAACATTTTCTTTTTTAAATGCTAAAATTTCCAGGCCTTTCAACCCACATTTTAGCAAGCTGATGGATTTCTTTACTCCCTTTCACTCTGTCAGTGGATCTTTCTAGAAAAATTCCATTTGACATTGGGATTGAGGTGTTTGTGCTTCAGGCAGCTGAAATGTGTTGCCTCAGGAATACAAAGACAAACACAACTTAAGGCAGACCCTGAGGGAGAAGGAAAAAAAACAACAAAAAAGAATAAAAGCGTAGAGTATATCTTACTAACAGTGCTTTGTTGCAAAGAGGAATGCAATATCCTGAAAAGGGCCTGCTTTACTTATATTTCTACAGAGAAAAAAGCTAATAATAAAAATAGAAAGCATTTATAAACTATTTAGGATCAATCATGCTGCTCTGATTGCGAACAAAGTTACATGCAAACAGAGCTGTTATTAGCATAATCCTAGAAGTTTTCTTGATACTGTAAAAAATTTGACACATTTACCAATCATGTGGCAACATTACACAGCGACTGCACAAAACCTGTTCACACAAATATTTTTTTCATGTAATAAAAGTAAAAAATGTTAAAACATTTTTTAAAAAGCAAAACAGCATTTTCAAAATGAAACAAAAAAATCCTGTTGGAATGATGCTGATGATCCAGAAATAGAGCATCAGAAAGCAGTTAACTACCCAATTTAGACTATATTTCATACACTCTGCATTTCTTTAACCATTATGTTGTCATCTATTTCCTAATAGCTTTTCTTTAGATCCACCTTAAGTGACTGGAACTTCCAATGAGCAAAGAAACAGAAAAGGAGACTCAAGCATTGGATCACAGCCAGAAAAAGCAAAGCTGCTGCCACCATATGTTAAATACACAGGTACGTGTCACTTCACATTTGAATTCAAACTTCCTCAGTGTCTGCAATTTCATTTTAAAAAGTGTGGGATGATATGAGTAGACATTTTAATACCAATTTCAGTACCTTTATAATATTAGCTGAACAATGATTTTACAGCAGACGATCAACCACACTCATAAGCAATGTCCATAAATTTATTAATGTTTAAATAATTAAAAAAGAATCAATAAAGGCTCAATTACATAAGCTCAAAAATGAAAACACTGCCGTGTTGTATGACACAACATGAGGGCAGGAAAGTAAGGAGAACAAACAAGGGAAAAGAAAAACAGCATTGAAAAGCCACCACAGAAATCAGCAAAACATTACCAAGTGTTCAGAAGGGAGGCAGGGCGAGGGGGAGCCAGAGAAGCAGAGGGTGCCAGAACTTCATGCAGTATTCTAAAAACCTTTGATAGAGGTTTACATGTAGAACTTTCAAGTTAATGACAAAATAGTGGGTTATCAACAGGAAACAGAGGTGCAGGAATGAGCTGCACTGAAAAGTGATTAAAAAGATCTTTGGCTGGGCTGTTTAAACATACAATCAAATTACTTTCCATCAGAGCAGTCTAGAAGGAAAAAGGCCATTTTGGGGAAAACAAACATGCTTGCTAGCTACTATGCTCAACTCCAAATAATGCCACTATGTAATCCTTTCACTGAAAGCACATTAAGAAATTCAGTAGGCATTTGGTTACTTAAGAAGGACAATTCTGATTACAGAAACATTGAACAATGGCTTAGTTCTTTCCAGTTACTGAAAAGTTCAATGAAAATGTAGTACTGAGGATTTAATGAGGGCATAAATTATTGTTTATCTCCTGCTCTGCTGCTAGAGATTCTCTACAAAATCTCAAATCATTAATAAATAGGAAAAGCAAATTACAAGAAGTTCATCCAAAGGTCAGCTTCTGCACCCTGTCAAATATGCAGAGCCAGTAAGAAAGTCCTCAATGGAACCAAATTGTGTGAAAAGAAGCAGGCTTAGTGTAGTCAGAAATGCTGGTGAAAATGCATCTATCCTAAGCAAAAAAGTATGTACAGAAACTTCAGAAATTTCCAAGAACATTAATGTATTTCAGCATACCAGGAAAGAAATGTGACAGTGTATAATTTTAATTAATACAGCATTAAATTTGTATTACATTGCAATACTGAGGTTACCCAAAGATACTTTGACCAAGGATTTCTCCCCCATCACTGCTCTACTTATTTTTTTGCCTAACAAAGTGAGAGAATCTGACAGACCCAATGCTACCTGGACTAATTCTATAAACTAACACCAGCAACTTTCAGCTAACCCAGTGGTACTACTGACAGGCAAAGTACAGGAAAAGAAAGGTTAGTTATAAATATGGTTTTGAGTACTCATCAAGATCCATATAGATTGATAATCAAAATAAGAAGCCCCTGTTAAAGTACAAATTGAAATTCTATCAAAGAATGTGATAGTAGAAGCTCTCAGGCCAGTAGGTCAGCTTTCAAATCTTGTCCTTACCATAATCTTAATTCCCTGTTTCTCTTTAGTATTTTTCCCTCTTCTCTTCAAAACTAGGCTATTACACTGCCAACTGAACAACAATTAGTAGGCATTGATAACAACTTATTTTTAAGCAGCTATGTCTTAAAAACAAACAGATAATGAAAAATAAGTAGTATTCAATAATACAGATGTCAAGGGTTAAGAGAAAAGAAAAACTATGTACAGCAGTCAAAACTTCTCCTCCATCAGAAACCAGAATTAACCATTGCAGTCAGGCCTTTTTGTTGGTGTCACTACATCAAAACAAAAACAACAAGAACACAGAAAAGGCAAACAATCAAAGCAAAAGGAAGCAAAGCAAAACAAATCCCAAAAAAAAACCCCACTGATTCTTATTTGACTTTATTCAACACCATTAAATTGCCTCACATAACTCAGCACAAAATCTTCACTGAACACCATTTAACACAGACAGAAAAACACAGGAAATACAACTGAAGACTAAATAGTCACATTTAGCTTTCTTTAAGGTTTTTTAAGCCTCGAGGTTAGAGATCCTATTACCAGTATCACCTCTGGACAAGTCGGCGTCCAGTCCTGCTTTGCTACAAGGCATAACAAGAGTCCTTGACACCTGTGTTATCACCTTTTTCTGCCAGCACTACCTTGTTTGACACCAGCATCACACCTCTGCCAAGCAAAACCGAGAGCCAGTTCTTGCCTGCTGACTTTTTAGTTGAAAAGCAGCCTGGGGCCGAGTCTGGGCATGTTTCAAGTTTACCTTATGTATCTCTCCCTAACCTGTTTGCTATGTTTTGATAAGATGCAGGCAATCACTTCCTTCAATTTCAGCTAAACACACCAAGTGTTAGGGCACTGCTTCGCCTCAGCAGTTGGGTTCAATCACAAACAGAAACAAGCCATGTGTCAGCTGAGCTCGCACAGCACTCTCATACCTGCTCTGTATGAACAAGTATCACCATAAACAGGTCTTCCTAAAAATTTAAAACACAGAAGTTATGGACCTTTATGGACCACATATTCTAATTAGCTATACTAACAATAATTATTACTAGTCACAGTAGATTAAATAAGCATCTATAAATATACTTTGCAACATTATAACACAAGTGTTTCAAAACCCTATAGCAATAACTCAAAAGACAATATCCTGAACTATTTGGACTAGCAGACAGTGCTAGTCTAGCAAGAGACCAAAACAGAAAAAAACAGACAAAAAAATGAAGCATCAGAAAATGGGAAAACCTCACCATACACATCTGAAGGGCTGGCAAATGAAGAATTTGGAAATAGTCAAAATCATTAGCAAAAAAAAGTTATCCAGTTATCTTAGTAAGATTTACTCTAATAACACTGACAGTGAGTGTGGTTACATAAGTGAAGTACTGTGAAATTAAGCTCCTTTGAAGACAGACAGATAAGTAAAAACTCTTGTTTTATGAAACTGGTTTTCCTGCTCTAAAGCAAAATCCTTGTAGACACAGCTACATCTGGGCATCAAAGCAACGTACTTATTCTTATAGTCCCAGTGCTGTTATTCATGAAGGAAAAGCATTTGAGACATTAGCTGTTATCATTATTAAACAAACTATTCTATTACAAACACCTGAACCAAGGCAGAGAAAATAAAGCACAACTATACATATGCACAAGATTTTTTTTTTTTTTCCTATTAAAGCATTTCTTCAGCCACTATTACTCCAGGAAATGAGCAACAGGATTGCCGCTCATGGAGAACCCTGTCCCAAACACGATGACTGGGACACATCCGCTGCCTGGCTTCTCAACTGCCCACGCCTTCAATACTGGCACGATTTTGGTGGGCTTGATCAAATCACCGAACGTCAAGATCACTGTTATGCCCCAGACTCTAACGGTAACTCTACCATCAGCAAATTATGCTTGGTATGGGGAACAGAAGAATTAATTATCAGATAATACAGAGTATAAAGATTTGATTGGAAACCAACACATCAGAGTCTTTTGCCCACCCTTTGAAAACTGTGAGCATATCATGTCTTTAAGACTTCTGTTTTTAAAGAAATTAAGGTACGTACAAAGCACTGATTTATTTCATCTCCTAGTTTTGTTGTAAGCTACTCAGATCTTAGGTGTCCTTTAAAATGAATGCATATGGCCATGAAGACAACCACTAAGGCAACTGTGATTTTCAGAGCGTTTTCTACAAATATTATTTCCTTTTTTTTTTTTCTTAATCAGCATCAATGTTAGCATTTGTATTATTGTGATCATCTTAATCAGAAAACACAATACTTAACCCAGTCAGTATACAGAATTCTTAGAAGCTTTTCAATGTTTAAGTATTTCTATACTTGTAATTTACTGTCCAACTGACTACAATTAAGTCTTGATGTAATAAAACCATGTGTGTTACTATTCAATGCATTCTAACAGTAAGTTCATACTTAGCCAAGGAATAAAAATTTGCTTAGAAACGTCTACAGACCCCACTCATTTACATTTTAAAATGCCATAAAACCTGCAAATTTACATTGGTACAGACAATGAATTTTCTTGCACAGAAACCACTATGAGATCACGCTACTCTGACTTCTGAGTTGCAGAAATAAGTGAGATTCAAATTCATACTTTGCTTAGGAAACATGTTCACATAAATTCCCAAGGGTTAAAAATGTTAAAAACAAAGGCATTAGGCTTATGAATAAGAATAAACTCAACAGGGCATTAGTTTATCATCTGACATCTTTACAGTTTCTCTTGTTAGTCCAAACAGCTGCAACCTTCCCTTAGCCAAAAGGTAGGGACACTGACTTGTATTACAGTAGGTGGCTAAGAGAGCACATCTGCTAACCAGAATGAACCATATTCACATCTGTAGCTTAAAATATAGACATGCACTTTCATTCTAACTTGAAGCTGCTGACTAACACAACTGAACATCAGTTAGCAACAGAGATGCATCTAGAGCAAGCAACAACAAAATGCTGAACCAGCTTCTGAAATCCTCTCTCTCCACAGCCCAGAAAAACTTATAATATTGTAATTTAGGGATAATACTTAGTTATAAACAGCAGTGACTCAAATTACTTAAAAATAATTACCTAAACTGACCAAGACAAGGTTTGTCCAATAATTGTTTTGCCAGTAGGAAGACAGCTTTTTTGTTTTATTCTGCCAAAGGAATGTTTTGTGTTAGCAACACTATTACCAGTGGACTGCATACAGTACTCCTCTCTGACAATATAAGCTGTACTGGCAAAAGGCAAAGGTAGGCTACAGCAGTTACCATTATAATCAATGCTTCTGCATGCACAGTCAGAATAGTCAGGGTTGAAAACTCTCCCTCCATCTCCTTTCTTTTTCTTTCTGGCAACTTGTTTTGCCTGCAAAGGTGACAGATACTGGTCTATTTTGTTTAATTCTTACAACTAACTTGGGTACAATGGAGGGAAATGAACTAAGGATTTCTAGCCCCCACAGGCAACATTTTCATGTTTTGTATGTTTTGTGTGACTTTATTATCCTATTTCCATATTCTAACCCCTGCATGGCTCGACACTGGTGCATAGTTACTCTCAATTTAATGTCTCTTGTAAGTTTTACAAGCATGCTGTTTTCCCCTTCCAGTTAAGTCACAAAACAATTTATAAATGCAGACCTAACAAAGATTCCCAAGGTACCATTCTTGCCTCTCCACAGTTCAATATTTGTTATCATTACACTTTTTTTCTAATCAAACTACTGCTACAGTCAATCAGTAGCAACACAGCCACATTACCCCGAAGGGCATTTTGAAATGGTTGTTAGGGGAAAGCAGACCTCCAAAAAGAGTAATATTGAAAATCTCAAAGCATTTCTTCTGTCATTGCAGCCCTGCTGTTTCACTTTTCCAGCCCAGTTCTGACTTAAGTTTTACATTCACTTCAGAGTAAAACAGGGTAAAGAAATGATGAATTAAGTTCTTGGTGAAGTAAGCAGAAAGGAATACGAATATAACAAAGAGGCATTTTCACTAGAACATATTCCACCCATCAGCCTCTGCTGCCAGTTGGGATGTTCCAGTTATACCAAACTCACTCATACAACTCCGAAAATGCCAGTGCAAACGTTAAGCAAGCAGTGGCTACTCTTTGCTGGAAGTATAAGCACAAGTATCATGTGCTCCCTAAAAGAGAGGAAGTCTAATTTTAAGGTGACACTACACAGATCTAGAAGGTTAAAAAAAAAAAAAGTAATTCAGTTTGACCGTTTGCTCAGATAGCATTTACTCCAGGGAAAAGGAGATTACACCTGGCCACTAAAGCCGAAACATCTGCTGAACTCATAAACTATTGGATTAGTTCTGCCCCAGGAAGCCAACCTGGTGTACATACCCTTTACAGGCAAGTTTAGCTGTGCATTGTAAAATGCAGAAAAGAGAAGTTGTGCTGAATTAGCTTCTGGTTAGAAAGAAAGAGGTGAAAAGGGAAGCATGCTTAAATGCCGAGTGCAGGCTTCTTCCACAGACTTCTGCAGTTTGTATTAGAGACCACACTTGAGCTGTAAGCCTAGCTTGCAGATATAGTTCAGGAGTTTAGGGAACTCTTCCACTCCAAAGACAGCTAAGGCTTATGTTCTCTCTACTTAATATCCTTAAGCTATTAAGCAGTCTCACAGGACCTTCTTATCCCTCAGGTGAGTCTCTGCTCCCAAAGTAGGGGGAGAAAACAGTGAATACAGTAAAAGCATTTCAGATAGGGAACTCCAAGTCAGTATTTTGCCATGTCATGTAAATAAAATTGACACAGTATTTTCATTTGAAATACTGCTTCTTTATCAGGTCTAATTCTTCATTAGATCCCAAGATTTCGCACACTGCATCTGCTCAGCCTGTACCAAACTAGGAAAAATCATTTCCTATAGCAAACTCAGTTCACTTCCTTGACAGAGATAGAATTGGATGCCGTGGGCCTTTTCAATCCATCAGAGTTGTTCTGGTTTCCTTCTTTTGTATGCCAGGTAGGGAAGAACCCATCTTTGTTTCACACATTAATAACATTTAAACACACTGGGGCTTCTACCTAGTTTACTTTGAAGAATGACATTTCCAGACCAAATGTACTAAAACAATTCTACATTCATCAATAATTACTGAAACTGAAGCTAGGTAAAATTTTAATTGATCTTTTGAAAGCTGAGACAGGAGAAGTCACAGACCAAGCGTTCTATAGGTATTAAATTCACCACATGTTCCAAGTGAAAGCCGCATTATGTCATAATACAAACAACCATTGGACTAATTCCAAGATTGGGTTTTTCACAGCTGTGAACAGGCAAAGAGCAACATGCTCCAAAATGCTCAAAAAGTCCATAGCAAAGCAGAATGTGAGATTCATCAGCAAAGGCTCAAAAGGACTGTATCTTGAGGCCAGCCAGTAATAATTACAGAGAACCTGAAACACACAGAGTGAGATGAACTGTTCCAGGTAGATGCTCATGAACATTGGGTATTTGCAGATATATCTTCAGAAAGCCAAAACACTGACAAAGTTATCTGTCCTCTACACGGGAAAGTAGTGCTACTTTTCTTACAGTCAGAAAAAATGCAGGCAAGCAACAGTACAAAGACATCTTCAGATGCTTATCCTATCAAAGTATTTTAACTTCCTTCCCCTAATACAGAATGACTTTTTTTTTCTAAATGCACCATTCATAGACCATCTTGGAGGACTGAAATTTCACTATGAATTCTTCCTTAACTATTAATGCTAAAAAGCAGGATGTAGGATCAGTGTTCAAAAAGAATAAAAGAAAACACAAGAGATTTCATAGAAAATACTACAAAACAGAACTTTTATAATGTTTCTGTTAATAAATACCTAACTTGGGCCACTGGATAAGTGGTCTTTCCACACTGAACCACATACAGAGCCTCACATCCTCTCCCAGTTGCCTGAGATAATCTCAAACTCCCAGTAAAATTTTTGAAATGGACAAAAATTCCCCACAAGAAAGAAACAAGCCGACCCCCAAAAGAGTTATCAAACATGCCCTAGAAAAGGAGAAGATCAAAATCAGCAGCTACTTTTAGATTTTCTGAGCAGGGTCTCCTCAGCTACTATTCTTCAAAGTCAACAGACAATAGATTACCAAGAACAATATAATGACAAAGAAACAGGAGCATACAGAACACAGTTTTGGGAAAGGATGATTCTTTCGCATGTGTGCTCCAGTTTTTGCCCACTGCCCCTTGTCCTGTTGCTGGGCACCACGAAAAAGAGCCCCAACCACCTGACACCTGCCCTTGATATATTTATAAGTATTGATAAGATTCTTCCCTTCTCCAGACTGAACAGGCTGAACAAAGCAACTTACAAAAACTCACAGTAACCACAGGCAGGTAGCCATTACACAACGCACTTTGCCAGCACATTCATTTTCTGCCCTAATACATCACACACCACAATTATTACCACCTTACTATCACCACATTCACAGCAAAACATTAACAGCACGTTTCATTAAAAATAAATTATCAAATACAGAGATTATAAAACTTCATAGTTCTGTGAAAATAGCTGTTATTTTAATATGCACCTTGAGGTAACAGGAAGTTGCCGTATGCACTGCCTTCCCTTTACACCATGGAACATAAATGGTTACTAAAAACTTGCTAGATTAACAGCCTCAAACAGGGCTAGTTTCAATTTCTATGACAGACTGATCTCCAATAAATACACTGTGGTTTTCCTAGAGGCATTGCTGTTTATCTGATAAAACAGTACAAGTCTGATACTTATTTTAAAAATAAGTTTTCAATGCTGAGCCACAGACAGCTCAGAATTATCATGTACTTAATTCCCTTACTTCTACTGAATGAACGTAACTGAACTGCATGAATTCAGCACAAATTTACGCCGCAGTCTAACAGCAGCCAGCAGACAGATCACTTATCTTCTGCAGATTAAGAGGAACGAGGATCACCAGCAACCATAGGAATGCCAAACATATGAGGTTCTGTCAGTTCATTAGGAATGTTCACTTTAAGATATTAATCAGAAAACAAAGATAAGGAAGCTTACTAAGGAACAAGAGAACATGACCAAAAAAGGGCAAAAGCCCAAACCAAAGAAAAATTCCACACAGACTTCTCTCCTTCTGCTGCAAAAACCCCAGAGGCCACAGAACACCGATAACTTGGAAGGCATCCCCAGTCCAACCCTAGACAGCTCTGAAACAAAGACACAAAGATGACAGAAATTACACTGTTCATTTTATACGTTTTTCTAGGAACGTACAAATGAACCTAGAGACCACAGTGGGTGAAATTAATTCTGGTGTTACATCTCCATAACAAAACCCTTGAGGTTATAGGGCGCATCCAGTAGCCTGCATTCCAGTCCCAGGCCCTGAAGTTTCCAGAGGTAACCTTGGTACTTTATCCCCCCAGTCTCTGATTTTCAGAAGCCTTTCAGGGCATTTTTGGAAGCATTCAAAGTGAATCATAAATAATAGCTGTTGCAATTACTGCCTCTTCACTTTTGTGTCTTGTTCAGAAGGACACCTTGAACTCAGGACTCAGCTCTTTGGCTGGCCTGCACGATCAGTACTGCAAGATCCGAACATACGAATTTGAATGTATATTCACTTACAAATAAGCTGTACTGTAGTTTTAGGGGAGTAAATGTGTTCTAAGAATATTTTTGTTTCAGTGCATTTTGTTGCCAATCTAGATCATACGAGAGGAAAGAAAAAGATCACTAAACAACCATGCAGACACATGACACTGGCTGAGCATCTTACTATGCCTGAAGTAACAAAACACTCTAACACACACTGAGCTGAATTAATTTTAAAGGAATGGTGTTATCATTGATGTAGATCAACTTCTTTCCTAAAACCAAAAGATACTGTACAGTAGAGGTCAGGAACTCTGCTGCAGGCAGGTGCTAAGTTAGCTCTGTTCTGCTCCACTGACAAGGGCATATTTTTGGCTCTGACAAGGTGTTACCGAGCTGACAAACAAAGAAAAGAATTCAAGACTAATGCCTCTACTTACTAGCACTCTGAAGTAGAACTTGCATCTGAAGTTTGCACTTTTTACAGGCAAAATTAAGACGACTGCATATTCCTAAACATTAAAATTAATCTTATTAGAAATTATTTTAATGGAAGGTGGTAACAAGAAAAGTCAAAGTCAGAGTGGAATACTGAAGATATTTGGAATATTTAGACTTGGAACAGTTTTGCATGATGAAAATATCAGTAAATTAAGTGAAACAGAAGTGTACTTTTCCAACTCACCCCAGCAGAAACCCCACAGGACGCCTGTGGGACACCTTCTCACCTTTATGAAAGGATCTTTCCAGTCAAAGCCATTTATATCTGCTATCCCAATGTGATTATCATGTGATCATGTAAAATAATTACCATCTAATGCTAATCAGCAGACATCAAACTTCAAGAGCTGAAACAATTTTTTTTATTCCACCACACAAACCATATCCTATCTGTAGAACTATGAATATTTCATGAGGTACAGTTTTCAGAAGCAAATGTTTTACTTTCATTAATTTTTCCTATGTTCTGCTTTCCAAAGGTCTTTTTAATCTGAACTCTGAGATATTTTTGGAATAAATAAATACACTGTAATTGTCTAAATGTTCCATGAGGTCATTTGTTTGAAATTCAAAAGTTTCACACACTTTGTCTGTAAATTCACAATTCACACATCCCTGGCACTTGACAGACAAGATTTTAGTAGCTTTATTCACAAACAGTAATAACTTGGGGCAAAAATATCGTATTTTGCAGGTAGTTTCCCTGACATAAATAGATGTATGATATTGCCATTGTCTTAATTGCTACATAATTTATACTTGCTTAACTCTACACCCATACACTCTCACAACCACTTGTAGATAAAAACACCAGAGCCCCAAGGCCATCCCACCAGTGATAACAGCAAACAGACTTTCTGAAGAATCTACTTATAAAACAAGGGTATCAGAACGGCTCAAGAAGTGGCACTTTCACAAAAGCACAGGATTTGCAGATGCATCTTGGAAAAACATACGAGAAATTTCTATATAACAAATGTTATATGAGGGCTGCTCTGAAAGTAACGCCTCCTTTGTTAGGATGTTTGCCCACATCAGAAGTGATGCCGGTGGGATGGCAGCAGAGGTTGTACCTTCTCACCAGTGCTCTGTTACCTCTTGTTGCTGTGTGACAGATGGCAGCAGAGGAGCAGTCTGACAAAAAGGTGTCTGACACAGAAGCAAAGGTGTGTCACTGAATTCCTCCATGCAGAAAAAAATGGCACCCACTGACATTCTGAATGTTTCTGGAGACCAAACAGCAGATGATGTGCTTCAGCAGCAATGACTACGATGTGAAAGACAAATCTGGTTCCACACAGCCATGCAAGCTCTTACTCATTTCAGGTAAAAATGCATAGTTAATGGTGGTTGAAAAAAATGTTTTGTAGCTGAGGATTTGCTCTACTAAACAGTGCTATTGTGCTCTTCGTACCTATTGTAATTCCTGGGGAAATAAAACAGGTTTCAGAGCAACCCATGTAGATGCTGTGTGGCTGTACACACAAAGACACATTAGTGTCTAAATAGAGAAAACATAACTGGATATATTGGTGTTTAAACATCCGTTCAAGGAATACTTTAGTAACATTAGTACAGCACAGTATAGCATTAAAAGAATAAATTGCAAGTTCAAAGTTGCACATACAGCCCACTGACAGCATGAGCAGCTAGCTTCAGGTGAAATTTTCTCTTGTTCACACAGTCATGAATAGCCAGCAGTACATGGAAGGAAAGCACCTGAAACCTGACAAATCCCGGGCAGTTTGTTTCTTCCAGGTATTGTATATACATCTAAGCAGAGATACTCCAACCAAGAAATGAATGTTAAGCCAACCATTAATCAAAGCCAAAATACTCATATCTGGTTTTAAATCCTTATCATCTGGTTTTAACTTATTAAAAGCCACCACCAACAGAACAAAAACAACTCGTGCATAAAATGAGTGTGCGTTGTGTGCATCAGTTCTGCTTTCAGATATCAAACCTGCCTCAGCTGCCCACATGAGTTATGCATAAGGAACAGGAAATGATAAAATTATCCATGAAAAGTCAATGGCGTATTATTTGAATTTACAGGCAGAAGGAAACATCACTCAAGCTGTAATTGCATCAAAGCAGCATACTGGTGAAACAATTTGCATAGGATTTGCAGTTGCAAGATCCCCTCTCCCCAGCATTAAAGCCAGTCTACCTTGGCTGTACTTCTGAACTGCGGGTCAGCCTCTGCCAGAACAGACAAGCTAATTCCTTATTTCCTGTCACCCACATTCTCTGGGAACAAGCATACATACACCAAAACACAAAGTTATAACAGAGCTTAAGGGAAGGACAGACATAGGTGTGCTATGCAGAAGCAATTAGCACTGACTAAACTAGCTCAGTTAAGAAGCAGAAAGACCTGTTAATAGGATTCACGTATGCTTGTCAGAGTAATATTACAGTAACAGTAGAAATGGCCAGAGGATCAGGAACAAAAGGATTGCTGAGTACATAAATACATAAAATGCAAAGTAAGTGGAACCATACACCTAAAAAATCATAACTACTTGATACCTGTAGCATCGAATTTCTGACACTAGTAATTACTTATATAAAAACATGATTATACAGAAAGGACTGCCTTCTTCTTGAAGCCCATTTGTGCACTTAGTGCCCTATGACAGACCTGAGAGTTCTCATAAAGGCATACGAATGGTTTCTTCCCATCCACCCGAGCTGATGTCTCAACCTGTACTAACAGCCTCTGGGTGTATGACCAAGGCACCCATTGGCTTGTCCTTCCCAGGACTCCTCAGAATTAAGCTCAGTATTAAAATGCAGCTCTGTGAGAGCAGGGCTATCAGAAGTAACTGACACTGCTTTTACCTTTTAACAATTCCTATCACATTTGCAACTCAGGGCTAACAAACACTGGATGGTAAAGACATCACAGTAAGTAGCTAATATAAAGAATTCACACCAGTTTAATCTTAGTACTGTTTTTTAAACAATATCGAGTTAAGCAGAATTTATACAGAACTTAGATAACCTTTGTTTTGGTGAGGATTTAAGAAGTACCTTTGGTAATCTTTTCCTATCTTCCATTCTTCCAAGAACTGCAATTACTTACAAGGAAACAACCCATGCCTAATCAACCACTTCTTAAAAATGCACTTCCACTTGTGAGGAGGCATTCAACTATTTCTGAAGTGGCTATTCATCTCTGCCAAAGAAACAAAGAAAGATGAAAAATGAACGGTATGAGTTGAGCACAACTCTATCTCACCTTGCAGGCTATCATCTTTTCCTTGATCCCTTGAGAATGCCCCACAGCTTCTTGATTCCCCAGACATTAACATTTTAACATCTAATTACCACTGAGAGCAATCATAGCAAACTGCAACAGAGCTTCCAGAACGCAATATGCAACAGAGGACAATCTGTTTATATTAAGGTTAACTGGTCTTTCAGGAACTAATAGTATTTGCTAAAATAAAAGATAACTGTAGTCCAATAAGAATGATTTTCATTCTTTGTCACCAAGCTGGAAGACTAAAAAAGATAGTTTCCTTCAAGGATAAGAAGGCATATAGGGACATATTTGTCCCTAACTGATAAGTTCCATACTTCTTTTGTCCAACAGATGTTTAAAATACATTTACAGTGTACAAAGTAGATTATTCAGTAGTTCTCTATGACTAGACCATTACTCAGCAGTTTTAAAGGACAGTTTTATAAACAGACAATAGAAGACTCTTACAAAAAAAAACGCATATTGGTGTAAGAGATATATAACAGAGTGTGTCAAAAAGTTAAATGACACAACTAAGGACACTTACTACTGGAATGCCCCAGAACTTGTATCCGGAATGACATGGGAAGAGTTTATTGTTATCTTTGTTTTGCGCTGTAGTTTAATGCAGTTGTCACACTAAACAAAGCCTTGAAATTGAAAGGTCAAGGAATAAAACAAAGACTTAGAAACTTGCCAGTTTTTTATGCCATTTGAGAAGGAGTGCTTAAAATGGAATAGGCCTAACTTTTCCTATCAGCCAATGTAACAGAAGTGTCTATTCACTTGCACTGCTACAGTGGCTCTAAGCTCATCTCTGTCCTCTGGAGCACCAATGAGCTTAATGAGCCCAAAATGAACATCGTTCCTCTTCGCATTGCTGGATATTATTCCAGCTGTAGCACAGGCTCAGGATACCCAAATCATGTTTAGGAAGAACAGAGGGGATATTTACTATTATTTTATCAGTGAGATCCTGTATCAGAAGGTGTAACCATGACAATATCAAAGGAAAAAAAACCTAGGATCCTTCACAGCCACCAAGAAAAGAAAGTCAACTTGCCTCCTCTCCAAAGGAAAATCATAACAGGATTCAGATGCAGGCATTAACAGGTATCACACAGTTACATCTGTGTACATTTCAACAGAGCCTGTCTCACTGAAAACGGGCATATGATGGAAATACACTCAAGAATTCACCCAAGAGAAGTTCAAAAGTAGTTTTGCTGGAGCATGCAATTCATATGATGATTACAAGACAAATATAAAAAAAATAAGAACGATGCTGAATGAAACAATTGAAATAAGGGCCTTGAACTCTCAGGAAAAATATCCAGTGGGTGTTTGCGTGTGTCCTGGAATAGTTGCACTGAGAACTGAGTTATGTCATCTCCATTCCACATAAAATCAACTGTTCTTTACACATAACATTGCTACGTAACTCTGTGTTACAGCTGTTTAACACATGGCCAATGAGTAGGCTTTAAAATGGAAACTCTGGGGAAGATTCCAAAAGCTTTATTACCAGCTTTAACAGGCACCAGACTTTTCTCCATCAGAACATAAAATACATCTAGATAGACAAAACCACAATATTTCTGATTAGGTAAATATAACTAATGGTGAGCTTATAAAATGCCTATGCAGTTATTCTCGATTTGAATTAAAGCTCTTTTAAAATTAACACAAAGAAGAGAGACTCACTTTCATTTAGACCAACTAACAGTTAATCTAAAGTGATTCAATCAACTCCCTGAACTGACATGTCTCCTTTAGAATTGCAGTCCTTCCTAGAGATATTACTATCTGTCCTATTTCAGGAACAGGTATTCACAACTTCCCACTAACTCTGTGTAATCAACAGCAGAAAAAAAATATTATTTGATTTGTAACTTCATGTACAAAAACAAGCCAACAAAAAAACCCAAGCACTACAAAGCAGTACTGTTCTTCCCCCCGGTTTATAATATATTGTTACAGAATTACTGAAAACATCATTAAGAATCACAGAAAGACAACAGAATTCTTGTCTGCTTCTCTTTTTTTTTTTTTTTTTTTTTTTTTTTTTAGTTAATAATTGTATTTCACAATCAATATGGGCCATAATCAAAGAGAACATTCTCATGCAACGCACACTGCCTTGCCCCCTTGGGTCAGATCCCACTGCCAACACAAGGACTGATAAAATGAATGTTTGGTTTGAAAAGCTCACAATCAAAGCCCAGGAAACACCCCAACATTGTGCTTCTCTGCAAATTGTTCTATGACAGCACTTCCAAAGCTTTCCAGAATTAAATAAGGAATAAATGTGCGTTTAATAAATGTGTGTTTGCTAGCAGCAAACACAGATGTACCCGTAAGTCTGAATGTCTCCAGTGACACCACACCGTTTCTCCTGATGATGCAAATGCTTCTTAACATTCTTTAAGAAAGGCTCCCTCCTGTGATTTATTTCTAAGAGATGCTTGCTAAAATACGAACATTTCACTTCTGTTGCCACAGATGAATAAGTTACATACAGGTTTTAGTATATTCCTGCAGAAAACAACATTGGGATCCCTTCACAGCGAATGCATAGCTGACACACCTGCTGCCACCACTACCACGCACACAACAGGCTGTCACCTGTCACCACAGCGATGCAGAAAGGCCAAAACTGAAAGGATTCATTTCTTTACAGCCCCAACCCTTTACCACAAGGGGAGGCACGGTGGTTCTGCAGCCATGGGGACCCGAGGGCAGCCAGCACGAGGCCGGGGGCTGCGCACAGAGGCTCTGCTTTGGCCAGACCCCTAAGGCCTCACAGGCGTCACGTTTGTGATAAAAGGGAAATGAAAACCAGTTATTCTTGGGATGCATCTGCAGCACACAGCAGGCAAATACATGCTTTTACCTTGTGTTTTCTTTAAAGTCCTTCAGATCCTGCATCTCGAAAAAAAATCCATGAAAGTATGTCTGAGGTATTTCAGTTTCCTTGTTCAGCACTCAGAAAAACAAATAAACGAAAAGCTCGAAACACCACAGTTCTAAATTGAATTATGCTTTTCTTGAGCACACCAAGAAGCAGCAGAACTGCCCCCTATGACAACGACCGTAAGGATGTGAAAAACGGGTGGCAAAAAACACCATTTTACCTCAAGGTGTTTTGCTTTTTTTTTTTTTTTTTAAACACAACCCCAGAGAGAAGCTCTCGCTGGCGCCCACGTCAGCAGCCCCGCGCTCGCGCCACCGCCGTTCCGTCGCGCCGAGCACAGCGCGCACAGACGAGCACGGCGCCTTCCCGCCTTTTCCCGCGGCGCCATTGGCCGCCGACTGGAGTTGACCGTGAGAGACTGTGGGGCTGCCCACCCACCGGCGAGCAGCGCCGCCGGGCTCTCCCTCGTCCGCTTCCCGCCGCCTGCAGGCAGGAGAGGTTGCTCGGTATATCTCAGCGTGTGAACGGCTGACCCTTCAGAGCCCTTTCTCTCAGGTGTGAAAATAATAAAAAAAACCCAGCATCACTGTAATATGTGAACAGAGCTGAGCAACACCACTAAGAAACTGCCATGCACAATTACTGAAGGAGGTGCTGGTTCCAAACTTACTACATCACTATTATTCATTTGTGTCAATTTTTCCTAATTTTCAGTAGAAAGAAACCCAGATTGCATTCCATGCAAACATGCCCAAAGCCACCTTGAAAGAGTTGTGTGCTTTTCAGCAGGATGAGTACGAAGCAAGGAGGCACACCGTCCCCACCGCCCTGCTGAGGCTGCAGAAGGCCCTGCAGAATCATTCCTGTGTCTGCTGCAATAAATCCAGGTCAGTTCATTGGTACAAATCTTAACATTGCTGTAGGAAAAAGATTTTATTCTAATGATAGCTCCAAATAACTTTTATACATATAAATATTATGCTTTTAGCTTTGACAATCCCATGATGCTTCACACAAGGACAGTGGGGCAGCGGGGATAGGATTCAGTGTTTGAAAAGTGTGACTATATAAACTTTTCAAATGGTGATAAATGATCCTGATTCTGATGCATCATGATGTGCCAGAACCTCAGAATTTCACTGATCAAAGGCTGAATATTCCTAACTTGAACCGCACCCATTTGAATGGGAAGCTGCATATCTGGAGTAAAGAAAACAAATCTCATTTTTATTAATGCGCAACAGGGGCTTGAAACTTTCCATTAGTTTGGAATGCTAATGATACTGTGTTAGAAATGCAAAATGCATTTGGTCCCTCATTAACCTAAGCTTGACAGAAGACAAAACAGATTTGGGAGTGGGGAGGAAGAATAACAAAATTCTGCTAAACAAATTTTTTGCACTGAAAACAAATAGAAATAATAACCCTGAAATAACAGTAACAATTTGCTTTAGAAAGAGTAATAACCTCTTTAATTTCCCAATTCTGGAAAATGCTTGTATGTCAACTATCGTTTCTGCACATAAAATAAATACAATTTTACATTTAATATAATACTCCGTTGTCGCATTAAAGATGTTGTCTTGAACCTTGAGAAAGCTTTTTAGTAACAAGCTTTCAAGTACTGATAAGCTCTTTCACAAACCATACCACTTTTTTTGTTTTACTGATTTCACATAATAAATCCATTACAATTTCCCCATTTCTTATTTAGTAAGTAGGAAAAATATTAGACCAGATCATCCCCAGCAGCACTCACTTTTTGTCCAAATTACTAAACGTTTGAGAGCATTTTGACGTCAATTCTGACGGCAATACTTACCCATTGCTCATATACAATCACCATTAAAAATCACTTCAATGCATGAAGTACAAAACTAAAATGTGTTTCCAATCAAAGTTACCTTATTAAGTTTGTAGCATTTTAATGAACGATCCTTAGAAAAGATAAATACTTCTCCAACACCAGAAACTACTTCCTGCAATGTTTGTTTAAAGTGTTCTAAATTCTCTTTTATACGTTTTTAAAAGTTTTTGGAACGAACAAAATCTAGCAAAGAAGCAAAACTTGGAAAAAGCCTTCTATAAAACAGTTGTGTAATTTTTTTTTGCTTTGATTGTTTTTTTTTTCCCCACATGCCTGACAGCCAAACTCTTTGTACCTTTTAAGTGAGGTAGGAAATAACTCACATTCCTGCAGCTTCTGTCTATGCCTTCCAAGATTGTCATCTGTATATGTAGTCAATAAATCCCACAGGAGAAAACCGATGTACAATTTAACGCGTTAATCTTATGACTTAAAAATACGTTAACTCATTTCTTTTACTGTCTATCTCTATTAATGCTACTACTAAGAGCAAAGCAGGTAGGGCTGCTTTTTGTTAAGACTTGCATTTCAAATGTGCTATCTTTAGTTGAATGTAACACTTTAAATTTTGACGACAGAGTTGTAAATCCTTACAGAACAAAAAACTAACTCCCAGTAAATTTATAGGAATAGCTTTTTAACGTATAGCTACGTAGCCTCAACCTTTTATTTAAAGATGAAAGGCAAATTCTGTTTAGTTCCAAGTTACCTGTTGCCAAACAAGGTTGAATTTATAACCAAATCATATACACCGTCTTGTCTTGAGTGGTTAGCACTTCACTACCTCATGATTACATGGATCTTACCTTGTAGATCTTGACTCGCACACAATCAACGTACGCTTCTATTTAACACCCAAGAAAAGGCAGTCTTTCGTGCTGTTTGCCAAAACCAATAAAATCACTGCTGTGAGTACCATACTGGGGAGCATTCATAGTTTGATATTCAAATGGAATATTCTTCAAGCTATCTCGGATGTCCTTAAAATAATAAGGATTCTATGATGTAAATTCAGTGTATTCAATAGGGATGTTTTCTCAAAAACGTTACCTTCAGCAGGGGGGTTCATGTCAGACTTCAAAAGTTAATTCACCAGTTTATATTCTTACTATTTTACTTTATTTCGTTCTAATTTCTTGTCCATGCTATTTTTGAAAACAAAATTTTGAAATTAAATCTTAATGTCAAAACCATGAATGCAAATTAGAATGTCAGAACCTGCGTTTCTATTATGCCTGTATGCTAGTGAAGATAGGTTTGGTGCTGCTGAACACGCAAATATTTTAAAGCAATTTAGAAATGAAGACAACTTGCAATAGTAAATTGCCTATTAAAAGTTCAGTCTCTCTCTGACACTGCTGTATTTTACAGTGGGTAAGAATTATCACTCTCTTTGAAGTCAGCCACTGTACAGCTTTGCCAATTTAGATTGCTTTGTGATAAGTACATCCTGGGTTGTCAGTGAATAATCATTGAAAACATGGTGAAATAACAAGATGTTTAATAAATATGCAAATGTCAGACACAAAATAACTCATGGTAGGATGTACTGTCCCACCACATTAAACTATTCTCTTAGCTATGATGTAAGAGAATCTCTGTGTCCTGGCTGTAAATGGGACTGTAAATAGTTCAGCTCTGTGTTCCTTCACATTTTGTGGGTTCAGCGATCTCTCAGTACAGAAGCTGCATGGCACGTAGGCTAGGGAGTGGGAAGGCTGAGGGTATTCTGTTCTGTAGGACAATTTTGGGCTCAGCTGCATTTGTAATCAGAACAGGTTTCTAAGGAGACTTGGAAGGTCCTTCAACCACATCACAGGTAATGAGCACCTGACAGTGAATATCTGTAAAGCCATGCTAGATCTAATCACACTAGTCAAGCATAAACCAAAACCCATAATGCATCTATGAATGCTGGCTGCAGTGAAGCCTGAACAACTACTATCATGGCTAGCTGAGGTAATTTTGCTGTACTGATGTTTCTTTTTTTTTTTTTTTTTTTTTTTTTTTTCTCAATAGCAGCTTCAAATGCTGAAGAAAAGATGATTTTTGGCTATGATTAAAAAGCAATGAACTCAAATGCAATACCACAGTGTTAATATTGAAAGCAGAAGTTTAACTTGCCACTCACATATTTGTTTTACTCATGATTTCCATATATCATATTAGTAAGGCCAGCTTTCAAAGTAAAAGCAAGGCCAGCTGAAACACATTAGCTTTCTTCTGAACAACTAAGATAAGCAGAACTAGTAATCAAAAGGAAAACATGCAATTTGGAATCACCTTTTTTATCACAAAGTACTACCACAATCAGAATTTTATGAATAAGCTATTGAAATAATATTCCTTCATATCATGAAAAGCATTGCTTTTCTGGGAAGGAATTTAAGAGAAGAAAGTTCTGAAAAATAGATGGTTAAAAAAAAAAGGCAACAAATAGTGCAGCAGAACAGGGCAATGTACTGACAAATCTGTAGGCTGGGAACTCCACACCAGAGAAACGGTTGCATCACGGAGCAGTAATGGCAGCTGGATCTGCACAGCACAACTGCCTGTCCTTAAGAAGTGAGATTAAGAAATGGATTAGCTGAAATGTATAGTTAATAAAATACCTGATGCTCCTACTGAAATTATCCTAGTTTCTTCTCCTTTTCAAACATTTATTTCTAGAAAATTAGACTCTAATTGTTAAATTTCACAGAATCGCAGGGCTTGGAAGGGACCTCCAGAGATCATCGAGTCCAACCTCCCACCAAAGCAGGTTCCCTACACCAGGTCGCATAAGTTGGCATCCAGGCAGGTCTTGAACATCTCCAGAGAAGGAGACTCCACACCCTGCCTGGGCAGCCTGTTCCAGTGCTCCGTCACCTCACCTAAAGAAGTTCTTGCGCACATTTGTGCGGAACTTCCTATGCTGCAGTTTTTGGCCATTTCCCTTTGTCCCGTCTGCTGAAAAGAGCCTGGCCTCGCCACTCTGCCCCCCAACACCTTAGATATTTATAGACCTGGATCAGGTCCCCTCTCAGCCTTCTTTTCTCAAGGCTGAACAGACCCAGTTCACTCAGCCTTTCCTCATAGCAGAGATGCTCCAGGCCCTTCACCATCTTTGTGGCCCTCTGCTGGACTCTTTCCAAGAGGTCCCTGTCTTTTTTGTACTGGTGAGCCCAGAACTGGACTCAGTTCATTTCATCTGAAGCTTGAGCTAGTTAAGACTCGTAACTGATACATTTTCTCTTAAAGTTCTAAAAAATGCTACCTGCGAATAATGCCATATTTTAAACACAATAGAGAGAATTTACTACACTCAAACGCTTGCCAAAATTTTTCACTTCTAATATTTGAAAATTTAAAATACCTACATTCACTTCTAAAATGAAAATCACTCTGGGATAGTTTCCAGTGTAGCTAGCTAAATTCACAGGAAAGATGAAAAACATTAAGATGAAAAACATTAAGATGAAAACATTAGGAAGATTTTAACAAACTCTTAATTGAACTTATGTTATAACATAACCAGTTTGCAACATGTTTTGAAAAAGACAACAGATGATCATATTGGCACGACCAGCATTCCAGGTACACTGACAAGTATATATCTCACCCTCTTTTCAGACTGAAAGGAATTGTTACGTTATCTTTTTCCTCTTTGAAGTCAATGAAGAGAATTGAAAAGCTCAAAAATAATTGTCTTTCCTACTAAGTGCTAAGTTTGGAAGTACACATTATATTGAGAAGCAGAGGAGCATTGCTGAATGATGGAAGAGAACTTTCTTAATAAGGAAGTGAGCACAGAAACTGATACCCTTCTTCAAAAGTGAATGAAATACTATATTTCATTTTTATTGTATGTTTTTATTGAGGACAGTCCCCAACCAGGTGGTGACTTGAGCTTTTCTAATCTCAGCACAGCAGGAGAAAACGTTGGTAACCTATCCATAATTTCTTTTTCACTCAGCAGTCAGTCAAGGAAAAAAATCCTGTCACTCAATTTCCTCAGCATGGCTAATAAAGTATAGATCTTTTCTAGGAAGTACAGAAGATCAGAACGAGACCAATGGTAGGGAAAACGCCCTCAGCAAAATGAGTCTGGAGAAATTCTATTCACTGTTGCTGACAAACTGCACATACAAAAGAACAAATTTGTTCTTTTCTCCCATTCAGTTAAATTTTTCATTACATTATTTAAAAGATTACATGGACAGTTCACAAGGAATGATAAAAACAATCATGATGATTTTAAAATTTATTAATCTGCTAGTTTTCTATTAGAGTTATACCCTATTTGGGGCTTTTTTTTTCTCCTCAGAGTTGATCTTTCCCTTTGCAAGCAACCCAGCGTTGCTCTGAATGGCACTTAGTTGTTGTGGTAGTTTTCAGAAAATTGCTAGCTTGATGCAGAAATTGTTTTCCATGTTTCTACCTAGTCTAACAATTCTCCCCATGGAAATTTTATTCTTCAGTTCTAGGATAGTCCTGAACTGGCCAACTGGTACAGGTTGCAAAGCAACTGACTCAATTCACAGAATTCAGTGGCATCTTGATATGAGGCGTTGTCTGTGTGGAAAAGAAGCAGCTTGCTGTGCAAGCAGGTAACACCACTTACAAATCATTTCCACGGTTCCGCAGCCTGTACACACCTGTTGGGATCGGATCATTCAGAAGCAAATTTAAAATGTATTACATTGGATCTTAACAAGCACTTAATATAGGTAATGATTTCTGCTCTGTTTTCTGAAGGTAACTACAGGTTCTGTAGCAGTGCTTTCTCCAGTTGCTAACACGATCATGATAAAGCTGTTTACAGAGACATCTTTCCTTTCTTTTCGAACTCACATTTCATCTCTGCTTTGTTGAATACAACCTTGAATTACATGGAAAAGTAATTATCAGAAGTGCCACAGGCATGCTAAAAATAACTTCCCAGCGCAGAATAGGTAGGTAGATAGGTTAATTTGCCTTTTCAAGATCTCTCCTGCTTTCTTGGGGCTTTTCCATCTTCAGTGTATTGTTACTTCATTTGAAATGAATGCTTCCTTCTCTTCCACTCTAGTTTTTGCCTGAAAAATAGTCACACTTGCATTTATAATAAAGATAGACAGGAAGATCTATTCATTTTTAATGAGCTCTCTCTCTAAATTCAGTTAGTTAAAAAGAAGTACGAGGAAAACCTGAACATGTCACTGTTAAGTTTGGCTGAAGCCAAAAGCATCAGTGCTTTTAGTGTGACAGAAGTTTCACCCTCAGTGTGTCAACTCAGCTGAGCTGTAAATGCTTCATACGTCTGTACCAATTCCTATTCACACTCTGCAGCGCTGCCAGATGAAATGTAACATTTGTTTTACTCTTTTCCAATACAAATATTCACTGCTGACTTCATGGTGCACGACAGAAATGTACCAGCTGGGGAAGTGACATAAGCCTACCACATTTCTGCATTGAAACAAATCAGCTGATTGAAGTATGTTGGTAAAACTTCAGTTCAATTTCTGAACTGTCCAATAAAAACAAAGACCCAAAACATCAAGTCTTGAGTTGAATCCAAAAGAATGCCACAGCTGAGCCACTGTCTTCAATGTAGCTTCTTGCGAAATCCTAGATTGCCAGCATGGTTACCTGGATGCAATTTTTTTTTTCCTCTCTGTATGGTTCCTTTAATCTGGTGTGAACCATCTGAAATGCTGTAATTTTTAATTGAAAGCCTCCTGGTGTTGAGGTATATATATAATGATGTGAAATCCTCTGCAGGAAAGTTTTCAGAATAACTACAAATTTACTTTCATATTTGCGAGTAAAATTACACATCACAAAGCTTATGACATGACTGACCTCAAACACTCGTATTTTAGTAAATGCATGCCATACTGCCACATTCAGCTCAGTCTCTTCTAACTTGCTTTGTACATGTAAAGCACACAAGTATGAATGAGGTTGCTATGTATTTTAGAAATATCATCCTTAGGTGACTCCTTTAGTGAATATTAATTTTAGGTGTCTTTAATATCATTATTGTAGTTACAACTTTCTATGTTTTGAAAGAAAATTCTTCACAGAAGCTAAAGATACATGTTTATTTGAGAGCAGAACAGAAAACAAAGGCTGTGTTGGATCCATTCAACCACCATAGCAGAGATAAAGCAATATTTCAAGGTGCTTCCTGTCTGCAAGTTTTGAACATTCAGCTGAACAGAAATCAGTAGTTCACCTATCTATATATAATCTGGCATTATTTATAAACTGACCTGACTCAGAAAAGCCTAGTGTCTGCTTATTAGACCTCAACAACTCAGTGCCACTAGAAAACATTGCAGGTTATGCAGTGGACTCGCAGACAGACACAGCTGTGATTTTCTGAATCCATGGCTAAGCCGTGCATGAGGTAAGCTGGTGTAACACTCAAATGTGGTGCAAAGTAAAGCAATAGCAATGGGGTAGCAAAGTCTTGGACTGCGGCAAATGAAGATGAGTCCGAATGCAGAAACAAAGGAAAAAAAGCTGCTTACCTTTGGAAGGCCTCAGTTAAGCAGGGATCTCCTGCAAGATACTCTTGCCTCCACTGACAACCCTTCCATGAGGTCTGGAAACAGGTGGATCCTGGCTCCAGGCTTTCTAGTCACTCAGGCACACAGCATGCACCTGAGCTCCACTGGGTGGCCCTGCCTTCCACCAGATGCTCAACCACTGCTTCAAGCCATGACTTAGCATTTCCTCTGCAGTTGGGGTGCAGGTCTGGTCACTCAGGTTAATCATCAGAAGGCTGTTTGATTGTGAGCAGCTCTTACAGTGAATCAAACTGCTGCACAACTGACCAAATTCATGAATATCAAAATTCTTGAAGCAGTTATTTCCCTGTTCCTTTCCTCTCTTCACTACCTGTCTCAAAATTTTAGGGAATAAAGTTATAAGTATTATAGAAGCACACTTACTAAATAAGCATAAATTTTAAAAGAAAGTATAATCATAACCGTTGACTTCAGCAGGCTCCCTCCTAGACAACTTGCAGTATTTACTCAGCCACTTACATCGCAGTTTGGCTCTATTTGTAGATCTCACACTTCTCAAGAGATGGGAGACATATTAAATGCATTTGCTCATAAAATCTTAAGTACCATTTCAAGAAATTGGACAGTGCTCTGAGGATTTCATAAAAGAGAACTCCTAGAGTGAAGTAGCTGTTGCTGAACAGTTTTCAGAACAAGGAAAAGCTGCTGTTTGTTTCTTTTGTTGTTATTATTGCACACCGCTTTAGTTCTTGAGTGCCAACAAAAGGAAAATCAGAATTATTATATAAAGCCTGCAGAGTGGATATACATGATTATTAAAGCTTTTTCAAAGAAAGACTTTTTCAAGAAGCCAATTTTTTTTTTAAGAAACTGAATTCTGCAACCTGTTATTGCAGAATGCATTGAAACAAAACAGGCAGAAACTGAAGCGTGAACAGGAAGGCTGATGAAGGTGACCTTAGGAAAAGCTGGCAAGGGCTGAACTGCTATGCAAGGAATCTCCTTATCATTGCATTTCTTTATTCTGTACCCAGCATATTTTCAACACACTAGTGACCAAGACCACCACAGGAAAATATTGGTAGAGAAACACACAATTACTTGGTAGATAACTACATTTTTTGAGTAACTGCATGCAGGTGGCAATACCATGAACATAGCTGGCTCCTCCCAGCCTGTTACAGCCAATTGACCTATTTATTTCCTAAAGGGGAAAAAGAAGATGCAAATGCTCCAGTGGTGCAGAGGCAAAGTCACTTTCTAAGACAGTAGAGGAAGAAACAGAGACATCTTTATGTAACAACATTATTTTCTGTTTGTTCTGCTTTTTCTTGCTATCATCTGACAGCTCAACTTGTCTGACAGTATTTGAGCAAAGCAGAATTCCAGAAAATGAAACAAATTCTGAGATGCATCAGATCAGCTTGTCTACAACTGCTGTGTTAGGTGACAAAGCATCTCCTATATCAACAGTAATGCACACCAACCCAGACTTCATCTCATAGTTTATTCTGTCACTGACACTGGAAATTTCAAAGGAGCAAGAACTCTCATAACTTTCAATTGGTCTCTATTTGGGATTATCACTTGCAATAGGGACAGTTTACAGGGTGGTAAAGACAAAGATGACTTAAAGTTGAAAAATACCGTTACAACATTAAAAATTCCCCTTTATATTTTATATATTCACACACACACACACACACACACACACACACACACACACACACACACACACATATATATACATATATATATAAAAGCAAGAATAGCATGAACATTTCCCCCACTGAAGACATTTCTTATATGAGATGGAATTTCTCATTTATCTTCCTTACATTTAAAAAAGTAATTTAAGGAAAAAGAAGACAATGATTAAAAACCAGCAGATGCACGTCTTCAGGAGCCAGCTTTCTGCTTATTCCTTCAGTGACCAACTAAATAGTACCTCAGTCATTGCCACAACACAAATTATAGTATCTACTGTAAAAGAAAAATAATACTTATTCCCTGGCTTGGGTCCTATCTGACAAAATATTGTTAGAAATATCTCTTTCATCAGGACATTCCTAATGTGTTATTTTCCCCTATATTCCCCTATTATAAAAGTAGAGTTCTCAGCCCACATCTAGCATGACTGTATATACTTCCTGACCAGGATTTTGTAGATGGATGGATTACACTCTTAAAGCATAAATTCAATGGCATTATGAGAATTTATGCATAAGTTGCTTGAAAAATCATGCAGACATCAGGAACTCTCTTGCAGCAACAGTAATCACAATGGACTTGTTCTTACCACACTGTTTGCATGTCCATTGTGCACTATTTTTTGCTGTTCACATGTACCTTTCTGTTGTGTGAAAGGACTAACAGGAGATGAATACTGAAAATTTGCCAGTTGCTTCGATGAACCCAGACAAAAGCCCTGATAGTTATTTAGCCATGCAGCTACTACTGCAGAAAGGAAGGCAAATTAGTCTCTTGCTCATGCAGTGAGAAGGGGAATACCTCAGTAAAGCCCTTAGAGTTAAACTAATTTATGTTCAAGCAGATCCAGAAAAAAAACAAGCATGCTTTTTTGTAGTACTGTTTCTATATATTCTTAATATCAAGCCTTACTTTGGAATATTATTCTGCCACTGCATAAAGACATGATGCAAACTAATGTATCTGAACTCCTCCTAAATGATAGCATGTTTGTATTTCAGATTGAGGCAGAGTATTTTTGATGGAACATTACCATGAGAGAGCCTTACAAAAGCAGGTGCAAAATTGCTAAATTTACAGCCCCAAATTGATACGTGACAGACACAGTTATTCACAAACATTAGGACTCTTCTTTTCTCCTTGAAAACACATTGAGGGCGCTGTTTTCAGATTAGCACAGCTACTTTGTTTCCATGACTTTGCAAAAGCTTTCTCATTTTAAGCTATGGGAACTGAAGCAAAGAGCTGTACTTAATATTTCAGCCCTTACTCAAGATTAATCACTGCTAAACCAGCTGAACACATTTAGGGAAAAAGTCTAGTTGTACATAATGAAGATGGGCAGAAGTCTAAGGGAAAAAAAAAAAAAAGAGCAGCAGCTCCTTGATAATCTTAATGCACACCTTTTCTACAGGCTCAAAAAGCATTTAAAAAATCAACTTATCTTTTCATGACCGTTATAGCCTATAACCTCCAAACCTGTAGAACATTTTTTGTGGTGAAAGACTTATTATCATGTTAGTGGTATGTGCGCAATTACAGTAACATTCAGCTCTATGGAATAGCTGCTGAAGAAGCAAGGTTTATGGCCTTAAGTGAAGAGACAGCTAAACATACAGTGCTACCTCACCGGAATGCAGAGCAAATTAAGCTTTCCTTACCAGCAGCAGAGCTCATGAAGTTTGCTCTCCTGCACACTTCTCTCACAACTGGGTGCTTTAACCCAAGTCTTGCCCAAGTCCTTATTCCTTGGTGGCAGCTCTGGCACCCAGTGCTCCCCCTCATAAGGGTGTTTCGCAGGGATTTTTTCCTTGAACACCACTGATTTTGAAGAAACTTGTTTGACTATATCTTTTTACTTCTTCCTCTTATAAATTTGAGTAAAATTAGCCAACAGGGAGAGAAACAGATTGGAGAGGTAATCTGAGAGACACACTGATGGATAATGGGAATTCATTAGTATTCTTCCCTACAGAAACTGAGCAAAAACCAGCAGTAAGACAATTCTGCTAGTACAATGAATAGCAGTATAAAATATGCCCTACTTTATTTTCTCTCGATTTGCACTCAGCAAACTACTGTCAGCTTGACTGCTTAAGTCAGTTCTTTGACAAAATGAGCACTGACATACAGACATAAGCCAGTGGCTATGTACAGCAGCATCCCAAACTTTTTAAGATACTACTTGAAATGTTAATTGCTATTAACACACATACTTTTCCAATTATCCATAAGATTAAAACACTGCCTCTGTTTAGACAAGAATATCAGTGGTTTTATTGTCACTCCCCTGACACAATTGCTATTCAGGCCCATGAAATTTTTGTTTGTGCACTCAGTACTCTGTTACTGAAATCAGTGCCTCCATATGTACCAAGGTTAAGGAGTTAGTAATTGATACTGCTTAAATTTAAATGCTCTGGATTTTTGTTGTCATAGTTGTTAAATCCATCTGCTTAAGCAAGCCTTATGGTTGGACCCCGCACACAATTCTCTCTCTACTAGCGAATGAAGGAGACTTACAGAGATGCATCAGGAACAACAGGGTGCGAGGAAGGATACCTCTGGCTACCTAACACATCAGTGGGCAACTTTTGAAGGCAAGATGATAGAAGTGCTTTAGGGGTTTGATCTTCACTCTTTCTGAGATCATGACATGCTTGTCATTTGTCAGCTAAAATAAAGTAAAATCATCCCATGGAGTGAACGTGTAGTTCATGCACTACAGAAAAGTACTGCTATATCACACCACGTGTCTGAGGAGCTGAGCCTAGAAGCAATGGGACCAGCTTTCAGAGTTCCTAAATATACAGTTTAATATCATTAACAAGTGGAGAGAAGAAATCCCATCCCAATCTTCAATAAGCATGTGAAATAAAGCAATTTTTTTTACTCATTACAGCCTGACACCATCCCTAAATTTAATAGAGAAAATAATCCACTAAAACTATAGTTCTTAACTATGCTTTAACAGAAAAAATAAAAAAAAAATCTATCCATGACCAAACTCCAGACATAAATACAAGAATAAAAGTAGGACCTTTGGTGGCACCTCCTACTCATCTGGTACACAACACAGCCAGCATGGAGAGTCATATACTTCTGTATTGTGGATCTGCAACTAAAAGAATACAAAATCAACGAATATCACTGGACAAACTAACTGAAAGCTGTCGGTGCATGCTGTTTTAAGACAAGTCTTTGAGATACAGAATGCAACACAAGCTGCAAGTTTTCATTCTTTATCTGACTGCCCATTCAAAGCCTCAGCTATAAGCTTAATCCAGATGCATTTTCATGACAAAATGTACACAGAAACAAAACATTGACATGATCCCTGCAAAAATATCCTGTGTGATGCACTGCCATTCCAAAGAAAATTCTTTCAGAAAGATTTGCATCTGCACAAATATATTTTTCTCTGTTAAGATAACAAACAAGCTTTTTAAATGCAAATAAACATAGATAGCTACAATTAATATAATAAAAATAATTTTTAAATGGTCCTAAACTGATTACTCAAAATACAGAAAATATATGTATTATATTAATTAGATTCTAACATAATCCTCTTTCATCACCATTCACTTCAGTACTGTCCAACTAACATGAGAGAAAAAGCCATTTGCAAGTTTTCACAGCCCCTACATTCTGCTCCTGACCTTGACATACTGGTCTATGCCACATCCTAAACTTGGTTCACACCAGTTTTAGATTATACTTCAAACTGCATGCCATTAAATAAGGTCTCAGGTGTGTTACTCTTCAGTTTTATGTGACTGCGTATCAGCACATCAAGACGCATCAGACTGTGCCAGCTTGATACCTGTATGAAAGGGGTAACACAATGGAAAGCGCAGTAATGACAGCAGAGCAGCAAGGACCTAGGCTGCAGCAAGTGAGGACTTGCTCAAATACAACAGCTGTGGACACAAACATACAAGAAAAAAGCTGCTTACCTTTGGAAGGCCTCAGGTAGGCTGGGATCTCCAGCCAGATGCCCTTGCTTCCACTGCCATCCCTTCAATGAGGTCTGGGAAGGGGTGGATCCTGGCTCCAGCCCTTCCGGTCACTCAGGCACACTGCATGCACCTGAGCTCCCCTGGATTGGCCCTGCCTTCCACCAGGTGCTCAGTCAGTGCTTCAAAGCATGACTTAGCATTTCCACTACAGAGGGCATTACGAATTTTCAGAAATTCAGCTAAAACCCAATACCTGATTACCTTCAGATAAAATCCATGGATCTCTGAATGATTGTATTTTTCAGTTCTACTATTGAAATACCTTTGCATGCTGGAATCAAAAGCTTCCTTGTCAGACTGTAATTCCTGTGATAAACAACATTCAGCATCATAAAACAAACAACAGTTCTACCTTAAGGTATAGGCAAAGACAAGCAAAATGGAACAAGAAAGCAGAAAATCATGGATAACTGCTTTCCAACCTTTTATTAGCCTTTCCAGTTTCTCCTTTCGAGCTTTCACTAGCTTTGGCAGGAGATTTGCATTCCTAGAGATCTCCAATGAAATGCCATAAAGTATCAGGTAAAGACAGGGGAACCTGTATTCCTGGATTTGTGTACTACTTTATACTGGTAGCGCTTACATCCTGTGCTTATTTAGATATGGTAATACAAAACCAGAAATATGCAGGGTACTTTTGGGACATCAGATTCATAGCCATACTATATCTATTTGTACCACCACCATGCTTTACTTCAACAGATTCCATCTATTACTCTATTTTAATTTAGCTATTGGCCTGCCTGAAGAAAGGACTCATTAGAGACCACACTGTCCACATGGCTGTCTTCCTAATGAGCAGTGGTTTGTTACAAATCTCTGTATAGGAGAATTAAGCTATACTGTATGTCTTCAAACATGTTAAAAAGACTAAAACTGGAAGACCTGCACTTACATTAACTCGTTAACACAGGAATTTGAGAAGATATTCCCATTTTGAGATCATGTGTCTATAGAAAATGGACAGCCTGTGACACTGGATCTCTTCCTAGTTTCCAGCTTTTATCCCACAATAAGAGCAGCTGAAAAACAGGCAACATTTCCATGTAAACTACAGTGGAACAAGTTGATTTAGAGGTTTCAACACGACAGTTTCTTACAATGCAAGCCACACTATTAAAATTTTGAAATCGCCTATGCTAACACAATCTGAGGTTCTTGTGCTAATTAATTAAAAATGACATGATCAGAAGACAAATTCACTTAAGAGGACAGCATGCATTGATACCAGAACCAAGACATGGACTGTCATATCAAGCAAATGCTTCAGCACAGGGATTAAACAGAAGATGTCAAGGACATGAAGGGTTTTGGTCCAAAACTTGCAACTATTTCTGTTTTACGCTGTCTTTGAGAGCTGCACCACAGACACCTGGCAGAAGAGGAAGCAAAGAGACCAGAAGAGATGAATCTGCTGTATGGCTTATAGGGTATTTTGTGAGTTCATGAGAAAATTCCCTCCTTCCCCAGACATTTGCAATAGCTAATGTGCCTATTAAGACCCTGTTCCTGTCAGATTCTACTGTCATTTGGACTTTTATTTTTAAAGCATATAATTAACATTAGGCTGTATTTTAAAATAAACCAAGCAATCTACAAGATCGTATTCTTGTAGTTATTCCTGCAACTATTTCTGAACTTAAAGAGCACATTTTGTTTTCTCAATTTTCAAACTGGCTTCTCCTGTACAGATAAGTGTTTGCAAACAAAAAGTAGGACTAGCAGTAAAATCCAGAATCCTATTTCTAAGCTAGAGAAAACATTCAAAAATTGAATTCATTAAATAACTCAATATTTTTAACTGCTTTTTTGGTTCTCAACTGGAAAGAAACAAGATTTGCAAGTGCCATAAGTGTCTGAGGTGGAAAAATCTATCTGTGCTGCTCACATTCAAATTTGTTCTTAGCTCTCCAAAGGCGCAAATTTCTGTCCTTAAAAATTAGTATGCACAGAAACAATCTACACACTGTGCTGCCCTGGCAGTTGGAAGGCAGGCAAGCAGATGGGACACAGATATGTAGTAAAATGAACAGAAGATAGATTGCCATTCTTCATTACAAATTTAGATTCCCCTGTTTGGGGAGCATATTCACAGCAGCTTAGCGGGGTACAGTTATGAGTGCAACTCGCACCAATAGGAAATGCCCTGTTATATTCATAGCTACTTTTGAATAGTTATTGACCCAGAGGATGTGTTCTAGCACAGAGACAGCATCACCCAGCCATATGGTGGTACTGCTCAGGATATTATTTCATTAATCACCATTCAGGAAACAGTACCAGCTCAGAAAAACAGATGCTAGAGACTGGAACAGTGTTAGGGGGGAACACAAAGCCAAGCAACACATAGGTCACCAAGAGTGACACCACCTCATAAACGCATTTCTATATCTGCACCTTGGCTTCTTGACTGTAATCACCCTTATTTCTTGTCAGCACAAGCAGAGAATCTGAGCTGCATCCGGAGAATCTTGAGACAGCATACGTAACAGCCCTGCCTCAAGAATGATTTTATTGCAGATCCCCTAAAAAGTATTTTTAGTTTTAATTAAGCCTTTGGAAGCGTGGTTAAATGGGCACTCACTGCTTGGTGCATGGATTGGATAATATCTACTGTACAGAAGCCTTTCAATTTACCAGCCTACGTTAGATACTGACATGTCCACCGCAATGGAAAATTTGTCATAGAGATGAAGATGTCAGAGTTTGTAAATGCCAAATGACCTGAAAGGACCCAAAGTGAATGTCTCATCTTATGCATATACCAGATTGCTGTCCTCTGTTCTCAGTTTGTACGTACAGTGTTTTCCATCAGAACATCTATTCATCCATGCTGACGTCAGTGCAGAGTGCAGATACAGTAGCATTGGTGAGTGACTGCTTAATTGTAAAAGCTACCTCAACTTCCACAAATTTCACTAAGGTAAAAACATGCAAAGAACCCATGACACCAGGAACCCAAGTGCAAGCAATGATGAATCCTTCCTGACAAGATGCCCATACTTAGATGCCTGCAGGACCAATGTAAAAGATGGCAAATAAGAGTTACATATGCATAAGCTCAGTCATCTCTGCAAGGAGCTAAACATTTTCACCAGTTGGAATATTTTCTATTGTTTTTCAGTATTAAAAAGCCTGTTTTATTTTCAGCTGGGAAGATGGCCCAGGATGTTATATACAGAGACCTGAGAACAAGAGATCAAGACCTGGAGTCTTGCCTTGCTGCCAGGAGACTTCTGTAATGGTTTAGGTCTGTACTCAGGCCACCAAACCCAAATTCCCTTCCTCTCTGCTATGACTATTTTTGTATTGCCCCTAAGAGGCCAGAACTCAACTGGTCTGGGCAAAGGGCATCAGAATTACCATTGTGACACCAGTTATTTGAGGCCCGAGAAGGGCACAAAGCAGGTAGTGTGCACAAAGCCTTAAGGGTTGTCCTTAATATATGGCCAAAGTTCCACATAACGGTTAATTTACTGTTTAAATGTCAATAACTCTAGTTTTCTTCGATTTGTGCTGTAACAAATTCCAAAATAGCATCTGTATTGGACTACAGGCACTCTTAGGAACATGGCTTTACAAATTCTATGTAAAGTGAAGTCAAATATATTGTGCATATATATTATTCAGAAGCCATAAAACAGGGAAATCAAAAACCCAGTGAAACCAATAGAAAACCTATTCTTTCTTTCACTAGACCAGAGAATATCAGACTGAGCTAAAATCCTGTCACGTTTTAGACTGCCACTGGACCACTAAAATGCATGAAAACAGATGAGATCCAACTGCAACTCCTTGTCTTCAGAAATTGCTCTTTCTCAATCCTTAGTGAAATTCTAGCACTCACAGGACTCTCTCGTATCCATTTGTTGAAATATTCCACCTAAATCTGTGCTTCCAGTATTGCTTTGCCAGCTTCTGTTTTATATTATTTAACAATTCTCCCCCCCCCCAACTCTCTTTTAGTTCTCTTTTCCAGAATAGCTTTAAAGCTATTCATTTCAATAGTCTTTCTGCTTCATTAAGTTCAGCCAATAAGGATACAACTATGATAGATTTGAGATTTCCTGGGGTACAACATTTTAATGCCTCAATTACCTCCCTGACCGACCAGTTCCATTTGCTGAGATTGTCGAGATCACTATGGAGACAGGAGCAAAAGCTCTGCCAAAGAGCTGACAGATTGATTATTCATACATTTTTAGAGATGCATTCGTCATGAGACTTGTTTGAAGATCTCAAATTTAGCCCAAAGGGACCTCCTGCTGGCTTTACATCTCCATAGAACAAATATAAACATTTTGTGTTTGTGGAAACAGCTCTATTTCAATAAATTCTGGTTTGCTTCAGCTGAACTGTGGTACTACTTCAGATGGTAATTGGAAGCTGTCTCTGCACTAAGAGTATGTAAGAGATCAGTACCTGTTCCGTTGAGAACTTAAATTCTCAGATCTGCTGGACAATCTGCCCTTGTTTACAGCTCTGTTGTGTAGACTGCTGTGCTCTGCTGCCACCAACGTATAGCACAAGAGGCACAAAAAAATTGGTGCCTCACACACTGTTCTTATCTGTGATCTCCTGAGATCCTGTAAGCTTAACACAGGGGCTTATCAGTACCTGGATGTAAGACTCACGGGACAAATCCAGTTGGCAGTGATAATGAAAGCTGGAAATTCGGCTAGCAGGGGCCTCTCGCAGTCTTTCACAGAGTAGCTTGGCTTGCAGGCTTATCATGTCTCCTCATAGGGTTCCTGTCAGTCACAGACCCCCCCAGTCAAGATCCCATCACAAGTGATAGTGGGGGACTACATACCATCAGGAAACTAGCAGTTAATGGTGTTTGATCAAACAAATATACTGCCCATAAATATACTTTATCACCAAAACAGCTGGAACAGAAGGAACGTGCTACTTACTAAATGAAAACACTGTAACATCCTGGGTTTTCCTTCTCAGCCTCAGCCAGACTGAAATATGCTTTGATTCCAAGAGACGATGAAATCATAGCACCAGCTGGGATATCCACAAGTTGTACCCAAAAAAGAAGCCTGTACTAAAAGCTGCTTAATTTTTGGTGTTGCAACAAGGAGACTTAGCTGCTTTATTTTGTGCTAGTGCCTTATAAATTGTCATACCCTATGAATTCCCCAACACCAACATCAACAGCAAGTTTCTCACCAACTTAAATGAACAGAGAGTCAATCTTCACTTAGCAATTGCACACAGAAAACCACACTGAGTTGAGTAGGGTTGGTACTGCAGAGTGCTCTGACTTAGATTTTTAGGCTATTTGCTTTACTCTGATATCCGAGTGCCTGAATTCCAGCGTTTGTCTTGACACCTGTTTGAACTACATAAAGATCTTTTACAGAAAATTTTCAAAGATTAAATTACTTGTGAGCAATCTTACAGGATTTGAAATGCTTTGCAAAAGCAGCGAACTAAAGGCACCTTTAGCAACCTAATACTCACTTTGTATCACCACACTCAAAGCCTCAGAGATGAGAATCATACATTCATATTGGTACCCAGGTTCTACTGTATTAACAAAAATATTTTAATATCCTTTGTTTGAAAACTATGACAAATCTGATACAAAATGCATTTACTTCTAGATTCAACTGCAGAGATATAATGTGCCATTTTCCAAATTTGCTGAGGAAAAGGGGGAAAAAGACTTAGCTTCACAAAAGAAAATTTAGTGCAAATCAAAAGTAAAAAAAAAAAAAAATTATCAGCTTATCCTCATAATGAGAAAAAGGGGAAAAGAGATAGAAATGCACATCTTTGGCAGCATAACAACATTAGCTAAAGGACATCAAATAATCAATTAGCAGTGCCAAGCCTATGATTCAATTTCACTATGAGTTTTGCATTGCAAAACAGGCTTGTAAAATATAATGTTTTCACATCATAAAATTTGTTCTTCCATTAAGTATCTCAAAATGAGCTGGGGTCCTTCTGGATTTACATGTTGTTGGGCACTGGCAAAATGAAAGGGGAGATTTTCAAAGACAAATGAAATTTAAGCACCCAGCTCCAGGCTTTCGGGATGACTTCCAGCAGGAGCCAAGTATTTAATGACTAGTTATGTAGGAGAAAAAAGATGTCATACATTCAGTAAACCATGACTATAAGATACCTTCCCTGCAGTTGTGGCAGCTTCTGCCATATTCCTCAGAAGGAGGTCTAGTCAGACACACTGCTCTGTTTAGACCACTGAGACACTATTTTTCCAAAACCCTTTTCAGCTGTTTGCCCTGTCCCTTGCTGTTGCTGCAGCTTGACAACACATGCATGCACACACACACCCTAAAGTTTCCTGAAAAAAAAAAGAGCAATTTTAAAAATCCTCACCATCAAAAACATTTATGTCAATATAGTTATTGGGAAGGATTTATGTTTGAGAGCAACTTCATGTAGATGCAGACGCTGGCACACCAATGATGAAAACTGCCTTATGGTAATAAGCAGAAGAACCAGGCTAGGGAATAATCCCTTCCAACTGCCTGGGAAGAAGCAGAGCCAAACACAGCACTGTGGCTGTGCAGCTGCTCCCAGGCCAGGTGAAACAGTTTGTTCCAGGTGCTTCCAGACCAGGATGCAGTCAGGGCTGTGTGTAAAGCAGTCTGACAGCCTCCAACTCTGAAAAGAGAGATGGAAAACTTCAGACAATTGAGCAAGAAAGTAAAATCCCCATTTCCTTCAATCTATAGTTCATGCCCCTTCATTACTGCTGAGAGCATGACAACCCACCTGTGATAAGATAATATGGAAACTGAATATACAGCTCTCCTTCAGAACAACATGCTTGATATATATATGCACACATATGGGTTTTTTTGTATGTTATCTTAATCTACTTACATTTTCATTTCAGTTCCATTTGATTTCTGTGAAGCAGTTTTTAAAAAGTCTGCTTTTCATTTTACATTGTGGTGAAAGTAGTTTTTCATATTATGACACAAACTAAGACCATTACAGAAAGCTCTATAATAAAAATCCTTACAAGTAATACTGCTGATCAGAGAACTTCTCTAAAATTTAAAAAAAACTAGCCTTCCCACTAAGACTTGGAAGCAGTATTGCATAACCTTCCAGCTGAGACTGACGGACGATGCAGTTCATAGCAGTAAATAGTGGGAAGGGGAGAACTTTCTCAGGAAAACAATGGAGTGTAGAAGCCAGCTTTTCAACAACAGCATTGAAATTTGTAATACAGACTGGTTGTCATCGAGTTCTTCTGTTATCACACTGATCAGCTGAATCCATCTCAGTTTACACATTTGGCTAATTTCTACAGAGATGACAACGTGATTTATTAGTCAGACACTGATGTACATGGCACAACTCCAGCCAGGAATGGAAGCACTTGCTCTTGTAACTTCTAAACAACAGAACCACTGCAGCCTGGAAGGTCAGGCACTGGGCAATACTGCCAGGACAACAGATTTACCCAACACTGCAGAAGCAGTTGTAGACGCATACAGCAGTGAGGAAGGAAAAGCTAAAAAAAATATGCTGCAGTGTTTGATGCTCACTTTAGGACAGTCTTAGATCTTATCACCAAAAAAAGTAAAAAGGTATTGTACAGCAGTTGGTTAGTGCAAGCACCTCACCCATCAGTGTTCCTGAATCAAATATATTCAAATAAACAAGCAAATCCCAAGCAAGTTGGGATTGCAGAACGAGGCCTACAAAAGCATGCAAATTAAATTATGACAAGGTTACTTTTCAATAACATTCTCATTTCTTGAATAATCAACAGGAAATTTAGTACCAAATATTAATAGAAAAGCTTCTTACAAGATGTATGCATCACTGCTGCAAACCAGCAATTCTGACAGAAGATACAGCAAAAATGAGCCAAGAGAGTCAATCTGAACCAATTGCTGAAGATGCAGAAAAGCTGAGCCAGCTGTGTGACTTCATTACAAGACGTAATAGCTGACTCATTATTCTGATTGTTTTTAGAAATAATCATTTAAAAATTCATTAAAAGTACAGCATTCTTAATATTCACATCAAGGAACGAGGTAACCTGTTCTCACACATAAGATCTTCCCCCAGACTACTGTAAAGCAAAGTAAAAGCAGGAAATTAAGGAAACCACTTGTCTGAGATACAAACACCACATGACAGAAGTGACCCTTCACAGGGCTGTCTGCACTCCTACTGGTTACATTGACTTATACAGACTATTGTTAGGACTCTGAATTAGAGCACAAGTTCTAAACAAGAAACTGAGGTTTCGAGGCAACCTCCCAGTAGAACAAGTAACCTAATTAGTCTAAAGATGAGGTATGATGGATTTCTGAATGGTAGTACATATCACAAATTCCTATCACAAGAACGACATGGTTTTAATCACAGCAGAATCCCCTTTTGGTTTTGCATTGTTATTAGTTGGGACTAATTTCTTGGCATGTAACATTAAGTACTTCCACTTCTACTTCCACAGCTTGACTGTGTTTAGTTAAAATTACCAGTCAGAAACATGCTTGCATATGGAACAGTTAAATTAACTTACCTCTTTTCACTGTTTTGCACCTTCACCTCTGGAGAGCAGGGATATTGAAGACAGACGGCTCTGAAAATCAATTTAGCACCAAGTAGGGCAGAGAGTTCACTTGATTTGTTAATTCCAAAGCTCGCTGTTAAGGGACACTTTTTTGGTTGATTATTTTTAAGCCAAGCAGGGGGAGTCAAGCTGTTATGACTATCAATCTAAACAGAAGAATGAATACACGCTGAACCCTCCATTATAAAATGCTCAATAACTAATTAAAATCCTACTCTAAGAACTTGAGCTTTGATTTATATGTAAAACTCTTTACACTCAGTCACTCTAAATTCCCCATATGCTTCACATACTTTGGGAAAATATAATAAAGTCAAACATTTGCAGTTCTGTGTAACAGGAAAGACACTGTTTATAAAAGTGAACTTGTGTTAATTTTGGAAGCATTAGGACACATCCCTTACTTATTGCTTGGTGACCCTACCTGTGCTGCAGGGAACACTGAAAATAAGATATTATTACTCTCTTTAACTTTCTAAATGCTTTCCTGAGACCATCTTGTGATTTTTCTCCTGTCACAAGTTACACTCAGATTAGATTTCTGAATGCCTGTAAATAAGGAAATAGTGAATTAATCTTTTAGACATCCTTTTTATGTAATTTTGCTTCTGTTAATGCTGTCTTTCTGACTTTCTAGTAACCTGGAAAAGTGGAAGTGGAGGCACGTGTCAGTGTGTGGAAATGGTGCTTAGAGAACAACTGGAATTTACCTGGTATGCAATTCCCATAAGATCATACTACTGTTTCCGCACAAAAATTCTTATGACTAGAAAAATAGTGCAGAAAACCATGCTTTTGTATAAAAAGCTGCTTCTGATAAAAGGAGGATAAAGTTTCTCCATGAAAAGATATATTTACGCCTGAACAAATTTACCTTTTTGCCCAGAGGGAGAACTTCATTCATTTACACCAGCAGTAAGAGTGTTGCCTGGCAGAAAGAGCAAACTGTACACTGGATCAAATTTTTACATACTTGCAAAACTATCAGTTTTCATATTAAGTGAAAATCGGTAGTTTTATACAGCTCTGTTTCAATATTCTTGATCACCATGAGGCCAGGGACCAGAAATCCCAAGGTCAGGAACAAGCCTCAGTTTCAGAGTCAGAAGTTCAGAATGACCTCTTACAAAAATAGCCATCTTTTCATTAGTCCCTCTTGGTCTCCTGGAGTTACACTGCTTTTTCCACAGTGAACCACTTAAACACTTCAGATCAAGAAACCAAATAATATCAGATATTACAGGTGGAAATGCTTTTCTTCCCACTAAGTCTCCTAAGTCTTTGAAAAATTAACCAAGTGGAAGCTAAAATAAGGAATGTCTAACTACACCATTTACCCAACATAGGAGTCTGCAGAAAAATCAATTTGCATCTATTATTAGAAACCTAAAACATTCTGCATTGACAGTGGGTGCTTATAAAGCATCTGACACGTTCCTCTTGAAAGGAGCATGTCTAGGGCTTCACAGATTTTCCATGAGGACTCTTCAATGTCAGGATAACAGTACCCGTATCTTAATACAAATCCCCTCAACACAACTTAACAAAAGGCTTTAGCTGACAGAGCTTAAGTCACTTCATGTCACAGTCACCTCATGGTGACCATTTTGCAAGAGAAAAATATTACAGAGTCAAGCAGCCAATGCTGACCTCAGTGAGTTTTCAGTAAGGCTCTCATGCAATTTGGGCTCACAGGAGAGTTGACAGTTATGTCAAAAGCTGTGTTAGTTGTGTTCTTCAACTACAACAATACTTTAATTTTTTTTTGACCATCGGTAGTTTGAGGCTTTTCTCTTTGGGGATGCCCAGTAATTTTATAAAGGTGGAAAGATGTACTTGCACCTCTGCAAGCTGCAGCAATTTCTGTCACAAAAATCAATGCATAATGCTAAGAAGAGAATAAATGAAGGCCTATGTAAGATAAAAGCACATTTATCATTCTTACTATAACCTCCTTGTTTATTCTCTGTATTTCCTTCTGTTTCATACTAGCATTTTAAGTTCCATCAGTACATTATTAATACATTATTATAGAGAGCTCTGGCAAAATAGAACTGAGCTTGTCTTCAACCGGGGTGTTACAATATCATTTTTCTTTGTGTGAAAAAACAAAACAAAACAACAGCGTAGTATCAAGATCTTAAACTCTTCTTGACAGAACATTACTAATGGCCAAACCTAACTAAAGAGCAAACTAGCTGTCTCAAGACATAGGCACCCAAAAATTAACTGGTTAATTACCTTGCTGGTTTTCTGTCCTGAGAAATAACTGAACTTTAAGGGAAGTTCCTAACTGTCCCAGATCATCAGAGTATTGGTATGGGCAGTGCAAGATCTCACATTCCAAATATAAACTAAAAAACACAAAAATTCTGAGTATTTACACATATCTGCTTTGAGTAAGATAAAATACAGAGCAAAGTCTTAGCCTCCAAACCTTAAGAGATCTTTGGCTCAGAGAACACCATTTGTCAGGAAGACAGTAGCAAAGAGCTCATCTGCAGGACAAGATGGTTTCTTTCAAAGAGCCCCAAGCAAGGCAGGCTGTTTCTGGGCCACAGAAAATGGCGTGGCAAATCCAGGTCTCTCCTTTATTGAAGGAAATTTAAATGCATATAAACCTACTTCTCTTGGTAGAGACGGTCTGAACTTCCAGTGCTGAAGTGGAGCTGTTGTGTAGAAAACAGACAGAAAAAATATTTGGAGAAGGGAAGTCAAAGAATGTACAGAAGGGAAAAAAAAAAAACAAAAGACAAATCACTTTTTTGGAGAAAAAACATGATTGCGTTTCCCCTTCTAGTCAGTGATTTGAGAAAAAAGGCAAGAACCAGCCAACAAAACACTTCTATTTTCCTCCTTCCTTTCCTCCAAGTCTCCTGAATTCTTTACAGTTGCAATTCATGCTAAAAAACAAACAAACAAACAACAACAAAAGAAGCAGGAAATGTAAATCTGAGCTAGGAGCAGCCTGTCTCACACATCTGAAAGGCAAGAATCTTCAAGACAGAGAGTGAATATGAATCTGAGATTCTTTTTCTCTTCCGTGAGTGCTCTTACCTTTTTCTTATTTGTAAAGCAAAAGGAGCAACAAGCCAGAACAACACTGTCTATATTACCAAAGACAGCGCAGTTATTCCTTGTATTTTCATTTCCTCCTTCCTATTCTAAACCAAGCTCCTAAAAGAATCTGTAAAAATGAATGTGGAATTTCAGGATCAAGCTAGATGTTCCTGTCTACACTATGGCATTTCTGGATACAAGCAGAGAAAAAATTCCAGATGCTTTGCAAAGTGAAATGCTTGGGCATTCCTACAGTTCATCTACAGCAGCAAGAGGTCTCTGGCAAAATGCCGGCCCTGTGTGCACTGCTCTGCAACAACTAAAACAGTGTATTATCACATTACTCCTAAATCCAAAACGTGATATCATACAAGCCTCTAAGAAGGAAAATAACTCTCTCCCAGCCAAAATCAGAACAGGAGGAGAACGAGGAAGAAAAGTTTTTGTTCCTCATTACCAGCTGGAATCCATCCCCTTTCCCCAACTTACTGTTGTACCTGACTTCAGCAAAGAGGAGCTACACTGAGCATCCAAACAGGCCTGGGAATTGCTACAGCTCTACCTCATCTCCCTTCCAAGCTGCGTTCTGACATACAGCTAAGGAGAAACCAGGCACCGGGAAAGCTCCTCTACTGGTTCTCCAGCACATGCAAACCAGAAAGACTTGATACAGTTGCATTAAGATGCATATCTCTCTCTCTATGGGAGTATGTATTTTTTTTACCACATATCTCTTCACCTATACCATTTCAGAAGGGATGTACAGCTCTGAATCCCAATATTGTTTCAGCTTAGGAAGGAACAGGAAGCTTGGCAAGTACTGCCACCACATATTGCCAAGTTTCTCCACCATTTATCTTTCCTGAGATATTTACAGGCTCTAGTTATGTCTTTTGGGCTTTTCTTTTAAGCTAAAACCTTATGCTTTCTACTTACCTTTTAGTGGCTTTTCTTATCTGCCAACTCTAAAAATCCCATCTCTCCCAAATCAATTCTGCATCCCTTTTCAGGAATGGGTGCTATTTTTCCTAAGTGAAAAGTTCAGATTCTCAGAACTACCAGAACACTAACCCTACAGAAATAGCTGAGAATATCTGATGACTGCTCCAGCATCCCTATCCTGCCATAAGGAAACCATTTGATCTTCGGAAAGAAGGTGATGGGAGTACAGTTCTAGCTAAAGTGAGCTACAGGAGATCTGCAAGAGAACCTGAAAGCTCAAAATGGTTTGCCCCTGTGTGGTTAAAATACTTTAGTGTGTGTGGTTTCAACAGCTCTAAGCTACTATTGCTCAAAAGGTAATATTCCGTTTATATCCCAGCTATAAAGACTTGGCAACAGCCTCCTCCATAATAACAGGGACTATGGCTGATATCCTTTCCTCTAATGGGGAAAGGTCAATATTATTATACTGGTTTTGTGAATTTTAGTATAGCAAAGAAAGAGCTTTAAATGTCTGTCCATTGCCTGAGTGAATTAGAGAATAATACTGGACCACCCCACAAGCATAGCTGGGTGCTCGTTATTTTTCAGAATTTTCCCTCAACTAGTCTCTGAGGAAAACGTGTGAATGATAATAGATCATTTCTGTTGCAAGAAATTCAAACCATATTCCCAAACCTATAAATGTAACCAGCACAGATCCAGCAGGAATTCCCCACAACAATTTGCAAGTCATTCAATCACTATGAAAGCCAGGAAACAGTTTTAATGGCAGGCAATGATAATATAAACTCTAAACCTGCACTGATAGCTAAGTTTCAGAAGAGACAGAGGGGAAACAAGTATCTCCAGGAATGACAGACTGAGAGCACTTAAGATACACCATGAAAATCTACCAACTTAAGAAAAAAATTACTCTTACCTGCCTTTAGCAGGTAGAGGTTAAGAAGTTATTTATACATCAGTGAGAATCCAACATAAGAGACAGTACTTGTAGACTGCAATCAGACTTAGCAATAGTATCTCTCTCCTTTTCCAGAGGATGAAGAAGCCAGCCTCTATTTTTTCCCCAGAAGACCTTGCTGTTGGATGCAGCTGAAAGCAGGGAATGTCTAGGGAAATCCATGGTGATTTTCAGAATTCCTTGCAGAGTTGTCTCAACTCTGGAAAGAGACTCACACCTACTGGGCCTTCTCAGCAAGAACAGTTGTTTCCTTATTCAATCATTCACTCCCTCTTCAAAGGTTATTCCAGAGAAACAGGTGAATTTTCTCTCAAGAGATGCAGCCTCCCTTCAGTACCTGTATCTACCAGGCTCCTGCTAATTTCAACCAAAGCCTACCCTGAGCATACATTGAATAACCCTGAAAGAACTGGTCTTTCATCTTTGGAAGCAGGCAACATGGGTCTGCAGAAATATTTCTACAGGATGCTCTTCTGAAGATGCTACTGAGGATCTAAAGTCAGCAAGCAACCAGAAATAGCTCTTAAGAGTGTTCACACTTTTATATTCTCCTCACACAGACCAGTCAATGAAAAAATCTGGTGCAACAAAATAGAAGAAAAATTCTGCAAAATCACACTTGAGTTTTATTCCATAAGACAGTGACTGCCAGCAAAGGGGACCATCCTTAACATGATTTGTTGAAAGTTACACGTGTGACCCCAGATCATTAAAACAAGAGGAGAAATCCAATCACATCTCACTATCCATTCTATTCATGCTTCATGCTTCTTCTTGTTACAACGAGGACAAGACTTTTGCTTTGAAATATCATCTCCAAGTCATGCAGATTTTTATGCTTTCCAGGGAAATTCTTAACCTATAATTTGGAAAATACAAGCTTCTCAGCATCAAGACCCCTTAGAACTTTTACAGTGCCCCCAATCACTCCACATTCATTATTCTCAAATCCTTGCTTAATGCAGAAATTTGCCCTCACTACATACATTTTTTCACAGGCTGAATTAGATTTCACCTTGGAAGTTCTGGATTTTCTTTGTTTTTCCTACCTGCTGCTACACATCACTCTCCTGATTTTACCTTTAAAGCCTACTCTGAGTGAATACAGCATGATTACATGGAAATCTTCCCACATCATCTTTAGAAACAGTCATCTCATATTCATGAGGTCCAGCACTTTTATTATCATAATTCACTTTAGATCTACAAAATCCTTTCCCGTGGAAACTAGAGGAAAGCAACTATATGAAATAGCAATGAACTAAGCTGAACGAATCCAGAAGGAAGTACTGTGTAACATTAAGCCTATGTCAAAACAGTGGTCAATAGCATTATGAGAAAGGGAAAAGTACAGACAATGATAATTCAGTGGTTTATATTTAACTGAATATTTGGAACATACTGTATGAAATGCAGTAGGGATCTGGAACCAGTACAACTAAATGTAGCAGGAACAAAGTACCAAAGATACAACATTTCACATTAGCAGTCCCACTCTAGCTCAACTAAAGTAGACATACACCAGGAATTTCCTTGGTTTCTTGCATGCTCAGTGAGAAAGCAATGCGTTCTTTCCTAATGTCTTAGTAAGCAATAACATCATCTCTTAGGCATTAACAAAATGAAACATTTGCTGAAAAGCTGCATGTGGTAAAGTACATGGAAAAATTCACATCAGCAGAAAAATATATTGTTCAGCTAGAAGTGATAAACTGCTTGAAGATAGACGCACGAAGGGAATGTTAGAAAAAAAAGTTCTGGGGCTTGCTTGATCCTAAGAGGAAGGACAGAAGGAAGAAAGAGCCTTTGTTCATCTGTTCTCCAAATCCTTCTGAAAAGCCACATAAACCCCACAAACACAGACTGACTCAATCATTAACAGAGAACCTAATTCCCACTTAAATACAGAAGCAACCATTTAGGTTGGTAAATGCAGTCTGTGTTATCAGTAGACAACCACATCACACATCCCTTCAACATACTGTTCAGGCACTTGATGCCTACCTTCTTCCAGCTCTCTGCTTAGTACTGCTTTGCATTATTATGTTAGATATAATTAGTCAGCAAATAGCTCTTCATTTTGCAGCAGTAGGTCTTATAACTGAATGCTGGCAGGAAAGCCACCAGATCCCTTTTCAGATTCCATCAGGCTACGATACAGTTCTATGCTCAGACAGGACATGCACACTTCTCCCAATCATTTCTGTTAGCAGTGATGAACCAGTACTGTGCAAAATACCCCAAGCTGGTCAGCTCAACGTTCATACATACAATTGCTGCTCATGCTCCTCCAGCATCCTAAAACTCAAACTTCATTTAATATAGGTAGGTAACAGTGGTCACTACTGATCTGACTATACCTGGAGTCTTTTTCTTCTATCTTCTCAAGCTGAAGTAACATTCTTAGCCTATAACAAAAATTCTCATTAATAGTTCATAATTGATCTAGTATGCATTGTATACTACTATTTAACCTTATTTTACTGGTCAGAACAATCTACTTTCCTCTTGTGTTCAACACTCACCATATATTGACAGTTCTTTCCAAATGATCATATACAAATCATAATGATACAGCCAAGTTTTTCCTGTGCAAAGCACTGACAGACAGAAGTTACCAAGTCGGACTGTTGCAGAAATTTTCTAGAGACTTCATCAAATACTTGGTACTATTCACACCAATCCAACAGTTCTCACTACAAAACTTCCCCTTGAGACAACATCTTATCCAGGCTGGAATAACAAAGATTTTTTCTCTGTAGATCCACATTAGATACTGCCACAAAATGCATATGGAATGTATTTTCTGATTTTTTTTTCCATATAAAATAAAACATTGTCACAAGCAATCATTAGCTTATTTCAAAATGATCAGTTCTTGCTTACTGTACGCTTACCTTTACGTATAACATTCTGCAGAAGAGGGATGTACTGGGAGCTCTGCTTGCTACTGATGCCTGTAGTTTCCTCATGTAATTGTTTTCCTTCAATATTGCTAGTACCTTATCTAGTCGCTAATTATCTAGCAACGGTCCCAAATTATCAAATTTCTTCAAATATTTTCTGCCAGACTTGCACTTTACATGCCTATTTTCAGAATTTTAGACGGACGCTCAAGTCTCAGAATAGACAGCTTGGAATTTTGTTTGCACTTCAGAGGCACTAATTTCAGCAGTTGCATCCTCAGGCCCATCCTAATCATCTGCCACAGGAGCGAGATGAGAAAAAGCCACCAACTTCTGAACCACCACAGTTAAGGTATGAAATGCTCCCATAGGAAGAAATCCACAGTAGTGCTAAGATTCACCACCTGGAGACTGTCTTTAAAAGCTACTTAACTTCACACAAGTCTATCAGTAGCAAGTACACTTGCATTAGTGAAATCAGTATTAAGAGTATTCCATACAGTACTGAATTTAAAACAGGCAAGTCTATCTTCCCCAGTTTAATACACTGCTTTTTTGTTCATTAAAACTAGATTTCTGTCTCAGCATTTCCTACCTTTGACTGAAACTACTCACATTGAGTCAGCCTAAAGCACAGTGGCTGGTAACTATGCCTAGAAGATTTGAGAAGTATTTTTTTTGGAAGTATCTTTTTCATTTTTTTTTTTTTTTTTTTAAAATTTTTAAGTGTATTACCGAATTCATGGGCTTTAATTGTGAGAGACCTTTAATAAGCTTCACGTGCTTTAGGTTGCATCTATGGCCGACCACCTCTGCACTGCACCACGCCATGACTCAATTAGGATTTCACATACCTTTACTTTACATATATGCCTTTTGACCAGGGCAAGCTTAATACAACCACTCAAGTAGAAAGGGTTGTAAAGTAACATGAATGTCAAAAAATCCCCACACACTTAACCTGAAATCCACCCTGCCAATTTGCCTCTCTGAGAGCTTGAGATCAATATGCAGACAGTTACCATTATGTCAATGATAGGCTTCATTTCAGATGTGCCACGCATAAGCACATGGGTTGCCTGCAGTAATTCCAGCAGACCAATCACCTCTGAGTTTGGATGACCTCGATGCTAAGAGTCTCAGAAGCAGATTAGGGTAGGTCAATTCAGATTAACACCTACTGAAGAAAAAGAAATGAAAGTTATCATACACATGCTGCTTTAATGTAAATTCTGAAATACTTCTGAAAGAATGGAATTGGTGACATCAAGTTTGCACCACAGACTGCTAAGGATTCAGTTTCGGAACACACAGGGGAAGGCTAGGCCAGAATGCAGCATAAACTGCAAACAGAAGCTGCTTATACTTGTGCAGAATGATTTACGAGTTAATTCTGACAGTGGACTTCATATTAAATACCTGCAGTTAAAAAGAAATCATATCTAATAACGTTTCATCACAAAAGCACTTATAATCCACTCCTTGAATCTCAAGTCTGAACATTTTAAGGAAATACCACCCTTCATTTCTGCCAGTAGTACCGTGTGCTAGATGTTTTCTGATGGCTGGTTACTGAACCTCAGCTGACAGACAAAAACAGCATCTGAATTTAACTGTAAGAGCACACACCAGTAACTTATGTCAAATATTACTTCTAACAAAGGATGAATGTTACAAGTACAACACAAATGCATTATTCCCAGCCAGTGTGAAAAGGCAAAAGACAAAATGATTCACAGTCATCTCCTAATGAACCGCTCTGTTTTAATCACAATTGTCCAGGCACTGGTATATACCAATAATAAAAAATCAGAAACATCAAAGTACAGTTTATCACAGAAGGCAACGTCTGAATAGAAGCACATCATTTTAATTTGCTTTGAAGTTTAAAGCAATCCAAACAAAAGAGTTAACAATATAAATACAGAGTAAATGTACACAGTTTACAGCCAAGAATGTATGCAAGAATAATAGCAAACCTCACGAGTATGAAAGTATCCTCAAACTATCCTTTGTGAGTGTTTAGCTATGACTCTCAGGGCATAATTACGTTCACATATGCAGGGTAGGCAGACACTCTTAAATAGAAGAACTGAAAACTTACATAACTAAATCTCTACAGACAAACTTGAAAAAAAAAGGAGCACATTTACCTAGGCACACTTCAGCGTTCAGCTTTTTCTGAATTTGAACAGTTCAAACAGGAAGCAATATATATAAAGGCTCTCCAACATTTTGGATCTGGAAGTTTTCTTTTAAAATACTACAGGTCTGAGGAATGTTACAAATGTAATCATAGGAACAGAAACATAACAGAAAATGTCATTAACAAACATCTCAATTACAAAGAAAATATATGGAGTGCGTTATGTAAACAGGGAACTAAACAGGTGCAATGTCCACATCGAAGTGAACAGGCTGATGATTCACTCCAAACAACTCCATAAAACTCTAGTGTAAATCTACCTAAAACAACAAATGCTAGCAGATCTATTGGTCAGTGTAAGTGCTGGGTTCAGCCCGCTGCAACACACCACAACTCACCTGTTAGCACAGCACTACAGAGACAGAAGGGGTAACAGAGGGGCGGTGAGACGTGACTGCACTCACTGAGGTCAAATTTTCTCAATCTCAGGCCACCCTTGCCACATCACCCCTCAATATGCTGGAGAAACCCAACAACAAGCTGCACACACACCGTCAACACGCAGCTTGGCAGAGAAGCCCCTTCTTCCCTCCGATCAATGCATGCTGCAGTGCCACCTTTTGGCAAGCTCTGCACACTGCGGTCTCAGTGTCCCAAATCAAAATGAGTATCTTGCAGTAGCATTTAGGGGCCTATCACAACAAAGGAAATATATGGAGAGAAACTAATTACTGAGACTTGTCTCTGACCTCCAAAACCTTTGCATCTTTGGCAGGGAAAAAGGTGAAATAAATACACTACATTCAAACATAAACTAAGATGACCATTTAAGTTACAAGAAAGTTTAAACACACTCCTTTCAGTTCTGTAGTTAAGGATATTACTAATGTAGCATGTTCTTATTCCCTTTGCTTTTCTTTTTTTTTTTTTCTTTTTGTAAAAAATATCAGGCAAACAATATAAATAATTTAAAGATCTTTGGGAAATATTCCAGAGGTAACTTTATAGTTATCGGTAGTTTAACAAAAATCCAAGAAACTGGGCTTAAGTTTTGTTTCCTTAAATAAGACAAAATAAAAAGATCACCCCTGAAGGCTAAAACATTACTTCAACCCCCACTGACAAGGTGGAACTTCAAGCTGATTGTCTATTTTCAGCTATTATCACCCATATTTAATTGTCCTTTTAGCATTCTTTGCTTGAATTTTTGTTTTAAAAGCAACTCCAAGTGATCTCACCCAGAAGGTACACAGGGTACCCAGAGAGCTGCTGGAAGAGATGTACATCTGATCAAGGGAGACTGTATCCAGTAAAAACCACAGGAGAGTAACCTGCACAAAGCCTGGACTAAAGCAAATGTTAATTGTATTCACAAACATCCAAGCTGAAAATTGTCATGCCAATTTTATGTTTGGCTCTGATCAACCAACTCAAGATAGCTGATGAGTAATCCACTTTTTATACATCAAAAATTAAAGTAGTTAGTTCTGCACTTAGTTGTCTGGATAATGGTATCACAGTAAATCTTTGAAACTCAGAACCACAAATAATACTCTGGATTTATCCTAGAGAGGCCAATTTTAGAACATACATTTCAGCACTCCCCTCAGTTCTTTAAAACCATCAAATTCACCTTTGTGGGTACATCACAGACCACAGTATTTGCCTTTAAAAGGTAAGACAACATTGCCCAAGGACAAAGACAACAATACAGACCAGATTCCACTGCGAGGTCACTGTGTGTGCACTGTAAGTGGCTCTTAGAGGAAAAAGAAATTAGTACATTTACTTGGAGTACTCAAATATTTTGACAGTGGGGAAAACATTACATGGTTCAAAATAAAGTGAACAAGAAAAAGCCAGACCAATTGTTCTGTAAGCTTCAAGCTTTTATGTACAGCCTACAGAACTACTGCAACAGAGATCCTACAGGTCTACAGCAGAAAATGCTTTATCCTGCAGTTATATGGAAATCAAACCACATGCTTTGTTTAAAACCAAACTGCATGTACTGAACACAGTTTGACTACAGATAACCAGAGTGGGAAAGAAAACTCACAAGCCAGAAGGCCACAAAGTGCATAAGGAGTCATTGATAAGAAAGCCATTGCACACAATGCAGAGTTTAAGTACACTGAAGTACCACACTGGAGGTGTCGATAGCACAGTTCTGTCATACCAGTGTAGCAGCATTCACACGTAGAAAGCTATTGCCCCCAGTTTTGTAATGGTCACCTTTCTCATTAGGATCATGGATGTAGACAGACACTCAAGGTGCACATTAAAGATTTGTCTGGAAACCTGCACAAGTTCTCATAACGTTAAACTTGTTTTTGATTGTATGATCAATTGTATGATTTTGGACAATACTGTAAGCTATGTCAGAATTAACTATCTAAGCCTTGTCACTGAACGCAACACATTTTTGCAGCTGGCTTATAAAGCAACAAAAACCAGTGCCTGAATGTTCAGAACTGGAGGATAAGGTTACATGTCAACTGCTGTTCTGAACACCGGCTCAAACTGGAAAAAAATGATACAGCAATTATTAAGGGATATGCTTACAAAAAAATAATTTACTTCTCCATCATTCTGTACAGCGGTTGTCTGCACTGAAGAAACTTATCACAGCTCCAACTTTTCTTCTTTCTAGTGCTTCCAACCATTGTGATGCAGGATCTTCCCCTGTACTCAAGTGTAGATACCATAAGCTAGGTCAAGCTCTGTCCGAAGTCTTAGGATAAAAACATCCTGTTCTGCAATAGCAAGAAACTCTGAATTAATCCTGTCTTCACAAACAGTAGGCTGGGCTAGTTAAAGATATCTTGTAACAGTGAGCATTCCTTGGAGAAGGTATAAAGTAGCATTCAGCAAGCTCTCCCTCGGCTGTGTGAGCAACTTGACAGACTAGCAAAGAAAACTGATGATACAGGAGGGTGTGTCATAGGCCTCTCTTTTTTAAAAAGGGGGGAAAACTTCAGAACGAAAAAACAGTGATGCAGAAGAACTAAAAATCTACATACACCAATATCAAGAAATTGATAACCTGAAGAGTTCAATAATCAGATTCTCTCTCACCAATCTAGAACACTGTTCAAATTTAAAAAGAAAAAATGCAACACAAGTATCACTGTTTGTAGTGAAGAAGTGATTCAATTTTGGGTCCCTGTGTCATATCCTATTTCTTGAGGTAGCAACATGGAAAGCTTTACACACTGACTACCTCAGTCTCTATACGAACATTCAGAACAACTGAATGAAAATTTCAGATATGGAAAAGTATGGAAGTATTATCTTCCTCATTCTTCCAACATGTTACTGTGCAGTAGAACAGAACAAAAAGGATGTGGTTGAGAGCAACCATTACAAGGTGGGAATAAGGCTGCCCAAAAAGTTCCATGATCCTTCCCTCACGCATTAAGTCTCTGAAGATGACTGAATAGCCTTGTCTATAGATTAACAGATGGAAACAAAGTAGTAGTTTTGAATAAAGAAATGCATAAAGGCATTCCCTAAGGGGCAGCTTCTACTTGTCACATTGCTAAGAGACCATACAATAAGGCAGCAAAATTATCATAGTTGCCTACAATCAACTTCCTTTTTTGTCCATATCTGCATGTTCCTGATACAACTTTCCTTCTGCCCACCACATCTGGCATTCAGTAGTCCACTCCAGTCTTTCAGTCTTCTGCCTTCCTTTAGGAACACTTGTCACGCTGCTATCCATCCAGCAAGTAGACTACGACCTCATAGGTTGACATCATGATAGCTGTGTTTGGAATCTGTCTGACCAGATGTGTAGTTAAACCTCGGTAGAGGGATCCATACCCTTCTTCTCGCACAAGCAAAGATAATGTCTGGAAGAAAGATCTGTATTTTGTTCCCTCTTCTCTTAGCCTTGTTCGTACAACTTCTGTGTAAAGGAAACCAGATGGGGTTATGTTTGTGATATCACCTTTCCCAGTAACCAACCAGCCATTTCACATTAAAAAAGCCAACCATTCCCCCATTTCAGGTTCTCAATATCAGCGAAGCTCTTAAAAAAAAAAAACAGAAGTTAACCAGCTATGTGTAAGGGACAAACTAAATACTTACGCACTGCTGAATATACGGCTAAAGGAGTTTGCTTGTCAAAATCCAGAAGAGGACAGGTTGTATTTTTCAGCTTGGAAATGGTCACAAATTAAGTATTCAATACATCAATAAACAATATATTCATAACTACCCTGCTGGAAAATCAAGTGCAACCAAAAACCACACTAGGCTGCCTATTTTCTTATGAGCCAGAAAGTTGTTCTCTCTGTATTGGGTTTATTTGGCCTTATCTCAACCTGTGAGCTTATTCCATTATATTTTCTCCCCATCTTTCTGAGGAGGGAGAGTAAGAAAGCAGTGCATTTGTGCTTAGCTACTTACTGGTGGTAAACCACCACAGTCCCTCATAGAGTTACACGAAATTCCTGGGTACACAGATTCCAAGTTAAACATTTCCATCTCCCTAAGCACTTCAGGCCACACCCTGGCAAATCCCTGGGAAAAATAAACATTGACAAAAACCAACCACTGTATAATTCCATTTAAAATTATTTTTGTTTCCAAATATTACACTCATGTGGACTCACTGAATGTGCCGTGAATAGCATTAGCCAAAATTTGTTCTTGAGCAAGTGAGTCAAAGTCAGCTACAATTCACTTGAAGGACACAATTTGATCACACTGAGTCAGGCTCTCAACTACACGAGTCCCTCTTACCATGGGGATATGCTATTGATGTTGCACAAGTTTTAGAAGTGGCAGCAGCCATCATCATTCCAACAAAGTCCGAAGCTTCTTTTGCCGATTCGTCCTCATTGTCCATGGCAGAAGCAGTCTTATGCTCCAGCAGTTTTCTCTTAATGCTCTCATAAATAACAAAATGAATAACAGTCTCAGATATGCCTGCATAGGATGCCGACATTCCTCTGTAAAAGCCTTTAACACCATCTGATCGATAAACTTTTCGGATACATTCAAAAGCACTCATTCGTTTTTCTCCACGGTTCCTAAGAAGAAAAGAACCAGACAGATATCAAACCAGTGCAACTTGAGATTAGAAAATAATTAAGCAGGTATTCTGAGTGACAAGATGATTCAGGAAATAACTCACACCAATGTTGAGAGATTCCAATTTTGACATTTAAGTGAAGACTCTCAATTTGGAAGTGAACACAAGTAAAACATCACAGTGAATCCAATCCAAACTTCATATAGTATTATTAAAGAAAAATGTCATACAGATGAATAACTCCATGCTTCCCACAATCTTACAGAACAAAGAGTGAAAATGCCTGAAAAAACAGGCTTCCAAATGAACTGTACAAGTCAGGGATTTGTGAAAAATCTGATGATTTTCTTCAGCATAATAAAAGAATTTTCCCTTAAAATATGCTTCAAATAAACAGATTCTACAGCATGGCAATTACATCCTGTTCTAGAAGTGCAGGTTTTGCAGTAAAGCCTTTAGGAATTATATGATTTTGAGGCACTTGAACATGAAAAGAGTGGAGAGCAGCTATGATTCAAACAGCAGCCCTCACAGCACCACAGCTATCAACAAACAACTGAGATATCTAAAGAGGGTCTGCCAACCAAAGAACACAGGCAGTCTTTATCTGATTCAAGCAAGCCACAGCTGATGTCAAGGCATATACTCATTAGTCTTTGTGATATGCATACTACACTTGAAGGACAATAAAATCTTCATCCTTAGCCTCTTGCTTCTAATTTTCATTTGTCAAAACAAAAACTATAAACCCAAGTGAAGTTATACTAGACAGTATCAGTTTGGGTAAATAAATCTAACTCTCACTTTATCTGACACGCTGAATTGAACTGCGCACATGGAAAGATTTATGATTGTACACAACTCTGCAAAGTCCTTGTGATGATACATAACACATGCTTCAGTGCAGCACGGAGTGCACGCACTTGCAGCATACAAATTCCACCAGCAGAGGTCTCCTGAATGAGCAACTTGCATAGAACAGAACAGCAAACAACCTTCTAAGACATTATTATGAATCGTATGGATGCTGTCCAAGCAAGACAGAGATATGAAAATAAAATGATGCATCACTAGATGGCAGTATTTAAACCCTGATGGTCTGAAACTGCAGTACCAGACAGCAGCAAAGTACCAAGCCCAACTTTAAGAAAGAGTGGGCACAAGTATACACAACTGTGAATCCAAACTTGGCTGAGCAAGGTAGCAAATACTTCACAGCAGGTAATGCTGCTGGCTCTGATTTGCTGATGGGATGGGAAAACAGAGTTGAAGAACGACTGGCAAGAAAAGCAGCCAGATCTACGTCTTCAGCTCCAACAATATCCCAAGCCACAACTTTCTTGTGCGCCTGGATGGGTGAACTGATACAGACTGCTATAAGTAGTTGTTGTGATGTGAGAGCCTCAACATCGCTGCAAAGCCCCAAATATTTTCTTAACAGGATCAGTGGGAGTTTTGAGAGAAACCTCAGCAGAAAGAAAATGAATGTGTTACTGAAGGAAAACGTAAGCATGAGGCTGGAAGAATAATATTTTAATCAGATTGATTACCTCATAATTCATTCCTAATTGGCTGGCCAGTTTACTAAAGTGCCTCAAGCACAGCACAAAACAGACTAATAGAGAAAAATGATCGTGTAACTCGTAATTGTAACTTGATCAGCACCAACTTTCCAAATCAAAATTGTGGATATTGAAAGAGTCAACCCATTCTGAACAGCAGAAAAGATCCCCAGCATCTAAGCACAGTATTATCACAACAGAAATATTTCCAGTTCCAATTTGTAGATTCTCACCTTGCATCAAGCTGCAGTCGTGTCTTTACTAGCCAAATGGGATTGGTCATTGTGATCGCAGTAAAACCTAATATTTAAAAATGGAAGAGTTAGATGTGACAGTATCATAAAAGCAGCTGCAGCTAAGTTTGAAACACACATGGTAAGGTCGGATGCAAAAACTCGGACTATACTGATTTTCAGGAAGTACCCATTGTAACCTTTCACTGATATTTTATGAATTCATAAAGCCAAAAAACATCTGGCTTTTTTAAAATTTTACATAATGATTTTATAATTTACACTTAGCAAGAGATTCCCATGTAAAATAAGCCCAACTGTGTATACTTCTATGCCTATGTAATTATACCAACCCTTCTTTGACACCTTAGAACATCAAAGCTAGTCTAATATTAGCCAATTAACTTGGAAAACATTTTAGTAAGAACACACTGCAGATACAGCAACAGCAATTTGATATAAAGCATTGTGTCAATTTAACTTGCTCTCTGAAATACAATCCGAGTTTAAAAGCATGCAAACTGAATGAATACTATGTTCAGTGCAGTTAAAAGGCATGTATTACCGTAAGTTAAGAGACCTTTTAATAGTGAACTATGAGAAGTTAAATTTAAGAGCTAATGTCTTATTTTGCATTTTGCATTCAAAGCAGATTGTTGATTGCCAGAAATACTTTTACAAGCATATGAGTGTTTAAGTTGTTAAAGTAAATAGTATGACTTCTAACTATCCAGACAGACAGCGACTATTTGGGCTTGCATCAGGGCTACGGGTTAAAGCTTTGATTTTCAGTCCACTAAAGAAAAAAAAAAAAAAAGAAAAAAGACAAAATAAAAAAAAGAGAGAGAAAAGGAAAAAAAAAACAAAAGAAGTAAGAAGCACTCTTACTTCTGCGCAACCGTGGAGAGAAAAAGAGCAAAGGGAAAGGCAGCTCTGAAAAAAAAACAAACAAACCATCTAGAGTTGTAATACCACACGTGCACCACTAATGAGGTGACATGTCTGCAGAAGAGAGAAGGAAAAGGGAAGGACTGGAACATGGCCAGGCAAGAGATGATAAATTTAGACAGCTGCTTGCTAAGTGGCACACATCACTTGCATATCACTACAAAGACATGCTGCCCTTCTGCGAGGGAATGGACTGGGGTTGTGGGAAAGCAACAAAGAGTTATCTTGTTCAGTGCATACCTGGTACAAAATGCTTATACAAGTAACAGGGTATCAATAGGCTTGTTTATGGAGATCGTTAACAGCTTACATTATTATATATATTTAGTAGAACTGCTTGCATACCAGTTACTTCTGTTTAATCACAATCTATGTTTACACTGCACACAAATTACTGCAATACTCCGAGAAATGCCAAGGGATCTTAACTGTTTTTAAGGTTTATTCTGCTTCTGCTCCCCAAACTCTTCAATAGATCAATTAGGAATTTCAGTTACAGTTTTAAGGACAAACTATGGGGTTTAGAAGCTACTAAAACTGAGTTATATTTCTGTGCCAAAACAGCAAGAACACCTCAGCAATTTCCTGTGAACTCACTGCATAGACCATACAGGCTTTTGGCTGATGCTTTTTTGACACACTGCTTAGTTTTTCTATGTCAAGATAACATATAACCTTTCATGGGATGAAATCCTAACAAGCCAGAAGTGTTTTATACCTGCATTTCATGCACTTCAAATAATTATGTGAAAACTTAAAGCCCTCAGGGACCTATCTAACAGCACTGGATGATTTAAAAACATAACATCTGCAAAAAAACATTCTGCAGTTCAACCAGCCTTTCTGACCTGTCTGCCACATTATGGCATAGGAATTCCGCTGATTCCAGCAGCACTTGACCCCAAACTGAACTAAATGTACACTTTGTATTTTCATGTTCCTATCTCAAATCAGAGTTTTTCCACAGGTACAGTTCCTGTTGGATACTAGAAATGAAAATGACTGAAACAGACTCTTTGAAATAAGGTGGGGATAATAACTAACTTCCCCTACCACACACGTATTCCAGGAAAAGGCTTCTCTCAAAGCTAAGATCCATTCCAAAATTCCTTCTTAATTTGAGATGTTTAATAATAAGTTGAACAAGACCAAAATACTTTTGCATTCCTATTTATCTCAGGTACACGCTCTGGAATTTCATTAATGTTATACTGTGTTTTGCAGTACTATTAGCTCAGTACTTTCTCTTTCCTATTCAGCCCTGGTCTCTAAAGATGCTTTATTTGTAACAGGAAACAAAGATGAGATCAGAGGCAATATCTGAGTGACAGCATTTGCCCAGAGCAGCAGCCTCATTCTTCAAGGCAGGCTGAAAGGAGTACCCTGGAAACTGCCAGTGAATGGTGGCTGGCACAGGACACAGCCAACTCTGTCCAAACATGCTTTCCTTGGGTTGCTGTATACATTATTTAAGAACAGCACTGCTAACTGTAGGCTCGGACTCCTAGCAAAAGCTGTTTTATCCCCAGGGCTGCCACAAGCCCAAGCAGCATGAGAGCTCTATCAAAGCTTTCAAATCAAAGAGCCTTCAGCAACTCAGGTTTCAACATGAAACAACCACAAAACTCAATTCTTAGAAGTAACGTAGTAAAAATACAGTCAGTAGAAGAAAAATAAAGAGTTGAGTGATGCTGCCCTCAAGGAAGAGGCTCCAAAATATAAATATCCAGAATTTTGGGATCTTTGATAAGATAAGCTTTTCTTTACGTATACAGAAAGCCTATATCACAAGTATTGCTTTAGAAATGAAGGTGAAGGATTCCCAGCAACTGCTAAGCAGCTCTCATTTTTTCCTTTTTTTTTTTTTTTTTTTTGGATGCTTAAGAAGTATTCAATGTTGGCGTACAGTAAAGCATTTTAACTTTATCAACGTGGTATATCCTCAAGAGATTAAGATTGCATTACAAACGCAGATCAATCTGGCAGTACCAGAAACTCCTGTACTTCTATGTTTTAGTTCTGCAAATTCCTATCCAAGTCTCAAATTGAAAACACTACCTCAATCGACTTTTTGAGCTATTCCAGCTAATGACAGGTAAGATCCCAGGTATTCCTACTTCTGCATCATATTTCAGAAGTTATATATATTTTTAGATCTATAAGCCAATGTAATTGATACAGACGCATGTGAATATGGAATGCTGAATCAGAAATCCAAAATAGTAAAATAAAAGCAAACCGAAAGAGAAAACAGAAAGACAGAAGAGACACTGTAGACATATTAAAAAGAAAAAGAAAAAAGGAGGTCTTCAAAATAACGTGACAACAAATATCAGCTGCAGCATTTTAAAGGCAGCTCTGGGACACTCGAAAAATAAAAAAGCCTTGTTTAACCCAGTAAGGGACACTGAATTAGCCAACAGAGCTAAGTAAAAGTAGCAGCTATCAGTGAAAGGTATTTTCCACCTTTCCCTGAACCGCACAGAAAAAATTAATTCAATAGAGTTCAGGAGAAGTGTTGTCTTTGCACAATGCACACAATGTGTATTCAAGGTAATGAAAGTGAATTCCCCTTAACTTGTTTATTTAATAGATATTACAAACCCAACGTGTGGTTCTTACACTAGAGGCTGCAAGAGACGCTCAGTTCAGTACTCACGAGGTTTAAGTTAGTCCATATTTCTGCAGGAAGTGACCTGCGGGTGGGGAGCATGAGATGACACGATCTCACTCTTTTCACGGGAGAAATGTACAGTAAATGCCTAAAATAGACACAGGCTTTTCTGTATCATAACAACAAGCAGTGACCTCATCAGACACATGTGTACAAATCGAATCCCATTGGAAGGGTTTGTGAATTATTTTGAGATTCTAACTTTTTTCAGGTAAAAGTTTAGGAAAAAAAGAAAGAAAAATAATCAGAACAGGCCACAGATAATAAAATAGTTGCATAAAATGCACTGAGTACTGAAATTTCTGCTCATTTGCAGCAGTTCAATTTTACATCTCCATATACTTACCTATGTACGAGATGGCTAAGTGAACCCTCCTCCTTTCCCACACCCTTCCAAATATCACTCAAAAAAAAAAAAGTAGGCCTGTCTCAGGACTGAAAAAGCAAGGTGGATGCCTTATGAAATCAAAGTTTCTAGTGTCAATAATCAGCGACTTAAATACACAATTTACTTGGTATTTAGTTAACTGTGTACACCAAAAACTTACATTTTATCTTCACTAAGAAAGAAAGCAGTCCCAAACAAAAAAAAACATATCTACACTAGCATTGACTGGGTTTGTTTGCTAGTAGAGTTACAAAAAGAACAGCAATAGTACTTCAGGCAAAGTAGTTTTGAAGCAGATTTGCAACAATATTGCCTGAATGATGCTATTAATCATTAAAAAGCAAATCAGAAAGCCATACAGGAATCAAGTATCCCATTCAGTTCTTAAGTTTTTATTCTCTGCTGGGATAAAAGATGCTGAGCAAGTGAAATGAGAAGGCAGAATTCACAGTGAATCTGAAAATTTAGCCTAACTTTGGAATGTACAGAGAAACTATCTTCATACAGCAAACACTCATTCTTGTATGTATGCTGCAGCTCCACTCACTGTCTGAGCTTTCAGTAAGAATCATGTAATACATCAGGTGGTAAGCAAAAAGTAATCTCATTCTTTGTGGGGATACATTGGTATTTTAGAGATGAAGGTGATGCAAATTATATTGTAGAAGCTAGCACACAGGAAAAGAAAAATATTTTCTAATTGCATAAGGCATCAGTTACTGATATGTAGCATAATTCATCCTCCTCAGAAAAAAAGCAAATATACTGAAGCGTAAGTAAAACCAACAATCTATGCTTCATCTTGGGAAGGAAGAATCAAGCCTAAAACCAAGGAGGTCTAAAATACTGTACCTCAGTTTCTTGCTTCCAAAAATGCCATGTGTATGAAGTAATCTGCTTTGCAATAACATTAGTCTAGTGTGGGATATTTACGTATTAACATCAACACAAGTAAACAGTATTTCAAGTTTAGTGAAGTTCACTGCTTACAGTGCTTTGATATAACATATTAATGAAATAAAGCTATGGATGACTTACAGATTTTTTTAAAAACTGCATGTTTGCATCACTGTATTTTTCAACCTATAAGAAAAGTTTTGTAAGTGCAAACAACACCTCATACTCATTATGCATCAAAAACCTCTTAATTAAGACTGAGGCACTCATTTCCTTACTGAAACCAATGGCAGCTGCAAAAGAAAAATTAATGCTGATTATTTTCGCTAGTTGTAGTGTTTATCCAGCTTGCCAATTCTGCAATTTTAGGTTCCCAAGCATATTACAGCAAACTTCTGTTAACCTCTTTAAGTCAAGCAGTTAGGAGGTCTCATTTGATTTTGCCCCTGTTCTTTTGCCATTTCCTTGAGATGATTTGCATCACATAGCAATACAAACCTGGCTGGTAAAACTTAACAGGTGCTTTAAGTGCATTGTCTGAAATATATCAGAATTATAAAAACAAGGTTAGCATGTTCCCAAAAAAAAAAAAAAAACAGTTAGCACACTGTTTATAAGTACAGTCCTTCACACATTTATCAAAATAGCAGTTGCACTGAGTGCAAAGATATTCTTTGTAAAAGAACCTCCTTGCGCAGGTCTTCCAAAGAACGTTTAAAATTTACAAAAGAAATGTGACCTGCAGCATGAACCTGAACTGGGCATTCAGTTTCATTAGGTATATGATTTAAGAACAACTGCAGAACTAGGTAAGTGTGAGAAAGATAACAGCCACATAAATATTCAATAATAAAGTGACTGCAAAAGAAATCAAATAGAAGTTTGGGCTAAAATACATTTACCTCAGCCTACATTTAGCAGCAGTCTTAAGTGCAAGTGCAAAACACAATCTTCTGAAAGGGAAGCAAGTCAACAGGCACATACAGAACTCCTTGAACATCTGTGTCTCAAGTCCTTGGGAAAGTCATTACACCACAACTCCACAAAACTTCTTTCCATTATGGATAGAGGACAGTAAGTTCAAAGGTACAGCAAGTCAATTCCTCATTTGTTTGTAGTAATGCAAGAGTTTTACAGTATGATCTTCAACTGAGAATAAACTTTCCCTCCCTCTCTAGCATCCACACATTTTCCCCCTTTAGAATTCAATTTTTGCTTTATTCTCTTAACAAACAGCTGAAGACAAGAAAAAATAATCATATAATTAGGATTTCTGAAGTGATTAGCTGATGAGGGTCAACTTTTCATGAAACTCCTCCCACTTCATGCTACTCACCTACAAATAAAACACATACTGGTAGGTGGGAAGAAATACTCTATCATTTGAGAACCCTATTTTGCCTGTTTAAGATAAACGGCTGTCCTCACGTCTGTAACTTAGAAGGTTAAATACTGCCACTACACTTCTCATACGATGGAGCTAAGCATTAGTGTATTATTTAACTAAGAAGCTAACGTCACTTAAATTTATTACAGTATACAACAATTTCTTTGTAATAGATCATTAGCAAGTATTAAACAGAAGTCATTCTGATCATCTTTTTGTCAACATCCTGGGCAGCCCATTGACTGTGAAATTTGGCATGAATTAGAAAATTCAAAAGCCTATATATAATAATACTGCAGAATTCATCCTTGACTATCTATGACCCATGCAGAAAAACTTCTTAAAATTTGTTTCTGTACAGAAAACACAGGCAACAACAGGCAAATTGTGAGCTTGATTTTTTCAGGTTAAGTCTGTTATCAGAACCTTTAATTCCTCATTAACAATCCCAAAGCACAAAACATGTAAGTTAAGTAACAACAAGTACTGCCAATTGCTAAAATGCACTGAAGTTACATGGTAGATTAAAGGAATTCATTTTCAGAGAAAATATATGAATATGATGGAAGTCTGCTCTACTATGGCACTGTAGTGGTTGAATAAACTTCACATAGATCAGTGTTTGAGCAAAGGATGTTTGGGGGAGGGAAGATGGACAACTGTTACATATGGTTATACAAATCTGTAGGCATATTTCAGAAAGACAAAAATAGGTCAGACATATAAAGCTGCAACAGAAAACATCAGCATAAAAAATACATTAAGAATTATTTAGCCAAAGTTCAATGCACACAGTGCTGTTTATAGTTTGCAGAACAGATAACTACTGTATTTAAAGCATTCAGTTGTGTCACAAATTTACAGGTGAGGAAGCAGACATGCAAGTTTTCCTCGTAAAGATTATTCACACAGTTTAAAGATTTTCATTAACACTAAGTGCAATGCTTCTTGTGCATATTTCTCCAAGTGCCTTTTATAACAAAGGGCCAAAACTGGTAACAGCTACCAAAAGAAGTCATTCAGCCACCAAACATTTTCTGCTTTTTTTCCCCCCATACATTTACAACCAACTCTCATTTGTCCCTAGGACTGTAGAATGAAGAAGCTATAAAGTTACAGATCCTTACCTGCCACACCAGCTGAAATCATGTGTACCTGGGTAGAATCTGGATTGAAAATATTGTTCAACTTTTCCTTGCAGTTTGAGTAAGCAGCAAAATATATCGCTCTAAAAGTAGAACAAGATGTGAGTTATGCTGTTTTATGTGTTGATGCCCTTACAGGCAGTAAGGAAAAACTGCTCAAGGAATAATTCCTGCAAAGCAATGGGACTATTTTAGGAATGACAAAATGAGAACACCAAGGGGAAGGATGCATAATTGAAAATACAGCAGTGGCTTGTGTGACAGTAAGAAATCTACAGCCAGGAAAGCAAAATAACAGACCTGAAGGTATATTGCTCAGTATTTCTGTAACAGCCCAACTTTGTTCTAATGACATAACTGTTTTCAGCATTACAATCTGAGAAGAATAGGGCTTTTTGTTTGATTGTTTATTTTAAAAACCAAACAGAGCAGATTTAATAACTTCAGGTTAGAAATATTTATATTTAAAATGCTCCAGCAGCTGTAAACATGGGATCTGAGTTTTCTTTCTCTAGCCTCGTATTTAGAATGGGCACTTTGCTTTTTTCCTCAATACATTACACAGAAAGCACTTGTGCTACATTCAAATCTGCAAGCTGGTATCAAAACAAAGCTAGACAAAAAATCATGTCAATGCAGTCATAAGAATACTTGTTTTCATTCATCAAGGCCATAAAGCTGATATTAAGTACATAAAAAAAACTTACATTTGAATTTGTAACTCAGGGTTTTTCAAGCATCTTTACAAAAGGAAAAAGTAATACAAGTTTTCACGAACAGAACATCAACCTCATTAGCTGTGCAAACAAGTTTTTCTTTATTACAAGAAATGACAAAGTGTTTGCTAATGGATGTAATTTCTAAAACGGAATCTGGACCCAGTTAAGTATACTGGATATGTTATAAAACATGCTTCTCTACAGCTTATTTAAACAAAGAGCTGCTGTTAAATCCACTTAGCTAGTGCTTAATTGAAATGAAGTAGTGGATGAAAACAGTCTGGAGGGGAACAGGGATGTGCCTGTTTATAAGGCATTACACCAAGAGGACATTTTAGCATGAACACCAAAGAAAGCAGGCTAGCTAGATGCAAACAGAAACTATTGAAAAGAAATTCCCTAATAAGTTCTTAGCAATTGAGGCTATTCTTCATTGAGGGTAGTCACTTCAAAATGGAATTCAATGCTACGTAATAATGACTGTTGTAATGGATCTTTTAAGTCTCTTGCAAAAAGAAAACAAAAGCTGATTAAGGGAGGAAAAAAAAGCAGCAAATGCTAAATTGTCCAACAAATTACTACCCCTAAACAATAACGAAGAGATCAGTGAGCCTTTATGGGTCAATAAATGAGATGTAAAAATGACTTTATTTTGTAGAAGGAAAAAGTGAGAACTGCAAGCACAAGACTGCAGTCCACACATGGTGTGCATCCCCATGGTTTTAGTAGCATAGAGAGAATAAAGCTGCAGGTTCTAAAGAAGGAAGCTACAACTACACATTGTTTTGTTACAGATGAACACAGAACACAACAGGGGAGATTAAAGGGACAGGAGGTGAGAGAACTTCCTAGGGAAGGCATCTGTTGGAACCAGAGAAAGCCACAGTGCTGAACATTCAGATCCAGCTAGACTATCATCAAGTCCACTCTTCAGCATAGAAACTATCTAGATTACAAATGGGGAAATTAATTATTCTAGCCTTCTCTCGCTTTTGTTTTCCCTCACCTGCTATCTATATTTTTTGTTGGTGGTTCCTAGTTCAGAGATACACATAATATTGTATTTGACAAAGTCTTCAGATGCTAACTGCTCACTGACAGCAGATTAAGAGACAAGATCTTCCTTTCATTTTTGAAGAAATTACATTCAGAATGCTTACATATTACATATTGATATCCCACAGGTATCAAGAATACAAAGCTACAATCACTTCAGCTTCTCCAAACACCAGTGCTAAGTTAGTGACCAGAAAATACCTAAACTATTCAAAATATTTCAAAAAAATCAGCCGAAATTAAAGTATTCCAACTGCTGGATGATGCTTTTCTCTTATTCATACAGAGAATCTACAAAACACCACCTCATCTGATTCAAATAGAAGACAAAGCAATGATGAATAGAAAACCCAGCTTAATAACATTTTCCAAAAGCATGCAAGGACACTGAACCACAATAGTTAAGATACTTCCCAAAATCAGTGTGCAGGAGATGGGAATAATATCTTCTGTTCAGATAAAAAGAAAACAACGGAAGCAGGGTACAAAGTCAGGGGAAGAATAAAATCATTATGACTATATAATCCTGATGCAAAAATATTTCATCTTAAAAACAGAATAGAAAAGAATGAAAATGGGCCAAAAGAAGACCAGCCTCACTCAGAATTAAGCAACTGTAATAGTCTTAAAAATCTTTGCTTACATATTCCTCTTTAGATATTCTGTTTTTCAATGAACTGTGGCTAATACTTGTATGCAAGGATCAATACAAACTTGGCCATAATCTACGCCTCACACTGCCTGACACTGATAGTAGGGTAGCTACTAGGGTAGCATTTCAACCAACGCAGAATAACTGACAGCAGTAATACCACTGCCACTTAGACCAGGTTTACATTCTGACCTGCTTTATTCTCTAACACTGCCCTTCTGCCCTTTGGAGTTCAGCCTGCTGCTGGATCTGCTTAATCTGTGATGGGTGTTAAGTTTCACCATACTCATTTTTATCTTTATTCACATTTTAGAAGGCCAGCAGTCTGTGCTTCACCAGAATTTATGTACAAAAAAGAGCCAGTGTTTTGCCTCTGGTCATACAATTACTTTCCAAATGATGGATTAACTGAAGGCTAACTCTATGCATAAGGTACAAACTTCTGTTTACAAATGCAACTCCTTACACATACTCCTTTTTAACTGGTAGAAACTCAAGAGTAAGGAATAGCATAGAGAACAAGGCATTAGGAAATGCTGAGACACCCAGTGCAGGAATGTGGGTCTGGAGCAGCAAAGCATGAATTGTTCAGTATTTTCAGATACCATCTATTCCAGGAACAAAAGGATAATTACTAGTAAGTATTTAGACTGCAATAACTCACTTGAAATAAGCCCTCAATCTCTTGAAAAATACACAGCAACCAAAATTTCACTGAAATTATTCCACTTTGAATATCTGTATTTACCTGGAAGGAGCAACGCCTACCAAGTTAGGACCCAGCCCTCTAAACAGAGAACGAGGACCTTCCTTTTGCAAGATCATCCTAGAAAACAAAAGCAACAATATTTTAATATTCATATCAAATTTAATGAATGCATTGACCAGAGTCAATATGGCATCATCATTTTAAGCTTTGATCTTTGTGTATAGCTTTGACAATGCCGTGATGACCACAAAAGTTAAATCATTTCCCAGAATCAGCATAACATTTCATTATTGCTTAATGTACCATAAAAACCAAAGAACTGAAGGCAGAAGTCTACACAGACTTTTCTCAAAGATCAGATTCTACCTATGATGCTACTCATTGTTAATATGCTTAAGTGTCCTTTTATTAGTGAGAAAATACTGAGCACTGAAGTGGTCACATTTCTGTAGGCTCTTTTAGATGGCATTAGGGAGAAATGGCTTTAGAGAGATTCTGTCCTATTTTCCTTTCATACTCCTTAGCTCTCAGATTTTGAGAACCTTTGGGGGTAAGAATGGCAGAGCACAGAGGAAGAGAGTTATAAAGATTCAGTTACAGGAACAGCTGTAAGCCTCCTGAGAGCATTCACTCTGTTGCTAAAATCATGCCCAGCCAAGCATATATTTTACAAGCTCCCACTTACCCTTCTCATAAAGACAGAAACCTCAGTATGATTTGGCATGTACTGCCCTGGTTTGATCCTACAAGATTAAGTACAGTAAGTCACCTGTCATCTGTCGAGGGAAGCAGACTTTCAGATAAGCAGCACTGCCCTCTCTGTTCCCATGCAGGGCCCACATCAACACGAGAACCCCGTCTGTCCCATTTTCATGATTTTGATCTGCGAGACCTTTGTAGCAAGATTCAAGCTACAATACATGTGACCTCTAGCAGTACACGCTCCCTCACCCCTCTAGTCCTTCATGTTTCCCTGCAGGGCTTCTTCCTACACTGATATGCAAGTTCACAAAGCTGCAGGTGCCTGTGTCACTGCTGCACCACAATACAGCTCTTTCTATGACTGAGGTACTCAACATCTTCCTTCTATTGATTGGGTAAAAAATTATTAGTAACCACTTAAGACAGAAGGTACTCAGTTACTAAGTTTTCAACCAAAAACACATTCTTTGCTTTACTCTTTCTACAAGATAGAGATTATTTTGACTTTGACGTCCCCTATAATAAAAGGAAATTGAAACATCCAATATGAGAAGTGGCCCTTCCTTGAGGCTTGGAGGCTTTCAATCCTCCATCCAACAGCAATAGTTGAACAGTTCTGAACCACTGCCTGTGTGTTCCTACCCAAGCAATGTTGCCAGCCATGGAGCTGTTGGGTCTTCTCAAATCACTACTGAAGACAATTCTCACCTCCTCTCACAAGCAAGAAGCCTCTTGTACTGTCCTAATCTTATAGGAACCAGATTCACTATAAATACAATTCTGGAAAGATTGCTTGGATGGCAGAATTCCATGTGACCTCCTGTCTTTGTAAGACTTGCAGAGAAACAGGGAATACAGAAAGTCAGTTGATAGATCTCAGAGGAGGAATTACTAACAGAAACACTTGGAATATCCATCCCACCTAACTGCAGTTTCTTAAAGAGAGAACAAGCTGAAAACTGCAGCAAGATTTTTTGGTACAGAGGATATCCACAAATCTTCAATTTTAGTGAAACCTAACTGATAGATGAAAGCTCTCTGTCGCATAGAAAGAGATTCCGGAATTAATCTGATTTCCTGAAGCGGAAATTGTGTATTTCACAACAGCTCTGCCATCAAATCAAACCAAAAGTTTAATAAGTTTATTCTCAGTAATCAAAATAAAATAGTCGTTCTGAACTGTTGCATCAGTATAAAGAAGTCATCGTGACTATCAGGAACGCTGGCATATAATGTGCCCAGCAATAATTTAGCTTCATATCCGTAATAGTTACTGAGGTCACTGAGTCACTTCACAGAATTAGTGTACTGAATACATCCAAAAGTGCTTCAGAAATCCTCTTTACTTCAGCATATCTGCCATCCTGAAACCATTCTAATACTTACACAGAAGGAACTATCGGAAAAATTCTTAGCACAGAGTTCAGCACAGTCACAGTATCAGATTATAGCAAAACTGAACTGAACATGCAACCTGTGTTCCCAAAGCACTCATACTTTAACATTAATCACCTACAGCATAAAGCACTGCACATATTATAAGTAGGCATGCACATATATGAATATGTATAAAGCAGCAGAAACCTCAGTGCTTTTGTAAAACTTATAAGTCTTCCATTTTTTTTCTTCTGGATCTACAGCATCCCAAGACTTCTCAAAGCAACAAATAACAGAAGTCACAGAAGAATTTCCTTCGACAGGAAGCAGGCAAGACTACAATGGCGATAGTTACTGATGCTCTTCTGCGTTCACAGGCATCAGCTGGAAGAGTTACAGTCTACTCTGAAAATGACAAACTTTTTGAATTAAATATCAGATCTCAAAGTCTGTACTGTTTATCAAAAGCAGTAAATGGCAAATCTGCGACTGGGAGAGCAGCAGTAACGTTTCATTCAGCCCCAGTTAACCTGCAAATATCACGTGAGTAATTTGCAATGCAAAGCTGATCAGATTTCTGTCATCAACACCTCTGGCTTAAACTCAGCAAAGTTAGACCCAAAAGGCATGAGCAATATGATATACACCCAACAGATATTTAGGAATAAGAGAATTCACTTCTGTTGCCAGAGAACACAGTTGCCTGCACTGGCTCATCTGAGTTTATTTTCCTGGCACAGATGCCTCTGATATCTCACCACTATTGACTGTTTAGGTGAAATGATTCCACAACAGTCAATTAAATTGAAATTCCAACTTCACTTGCACAATTCATCCTACTTTCAGACGAGGACTGTAAGCTCATGCACAAGACTTGGAGCACTGCACTCAGGTTAGTATGAGAAAAGACAACCAAATCCTGACCCTTCAATTCTGAAAACGTTAAAAAAAATCTTCCATGCAAGCAGCTATTTGGGTACAAGCTCTATTTAAGCACCATCTTCTAACCAGATAAACCCTAAATCTTACACAGCAATTTGCCAAAAGAGACTGCCTACAAATTACTTCACCAAATTATTCAGACCAGCAGTAGCTGGTCTGAAGCTTAACTAAGTCTTTCTAATGCAAGGAGCAATAACAGACCCTTCCTGGAAGAGAACTAGCCTCTTATATCCAAATTCTAAAGCTACCTTCCCATAACTGGCTAGCTAAGCCCCCCAAAGTGAACTCTACCTGTGATCAGACTAGCAGTAGAACTGTGGACAGAGACCTCTTCTGCTGCTACTTCATGAAATAAGCACTCACGAGAAGGGGAAGAAATGCAGTCATAGAATCATTAAATGACTTGGATTGGAAGGGACCTTAAGGATCATTTCTTTCCAAGCACCCTGCCGTGGACAGGGTTGCCGACTACTAGATTAGGCTGCCCAAGAGCCTATCCAACCTGGCCTTGAACACTGTCAGGGGTGGGGCATCCACCACTGTTTTGGGCAACTTGTTCCAGGGCCTCACCTCTTGCCAAGTAAACAATTTCTTCCTAAATCTCCCTGCTTTTAGTTTAAAACCATTCCCCCTTGTCCTGTCACTATCAAACCATGTAAAAAGTTTCCCTCTCTCTTGTTAGCTACCCTGAAGTACTGGAAGGTTGCAATGAGGTCTTCCTGGGGCCTTTTCTCCAAGCTGAAAAAACCCACCTCTCTCAGCCTGTCTTCCAGCTGTCGTTCCAGCCCCTGGTCATCCTTATGGCCATCCTCTGGACCCACTCCAACAGCTTTACATCTTCCTTACACTGGGCCCCAGGCCTGGACACAGTACACCAAAGGGGGCCTCATGAGGGCAGAATAGAGGGGGACAATCATGTCCCTCATTCTATTGGTCACCCCTCCTTTGATGCAGCCCAGGATACTGTTGGCTTTCTGGGTTGCAAGCACACACTGCTGGCTCATGTCAAGCCATTTTTTTTTTTTTTTTCCTCCATCAGGACCCTCAAATTGTTCTCTGCAAGTCTGCTCTGAGTTTTCCTCTCTGTTCAAAGATGTGCCATGCAATTAAAATGCCCCAGGCCACAGCAAAATTAGAACATACTTAACTCTTACTAGCTCTAAGAAGTGTCACTAGGCACATGTCTACCAGAAAACACCAAATGGCTTCTAGTCTATGTTTTCATCAACATTCATGATCTGGACACAAACCAAGTTAAAAATTTGTATTAACAAATCCAGCACCTAATTGGACTTCTCTGTAAGGGATCTACATAGACTGGAGAGTTGGACAATCAGTAGTATGAAATTAAACAAAGGAGAACGCGTGCTTCTGCACCTAGGAAGAGCAATGCCAGAAACAGCTACAAATTGGTAAACAAGTGACTGGAGAGCAGACCAGCAGAAAGGATCTGGGGCTGATGGCTGACAGCAGGCTCTACATAAGCCCTGACAGCCAAGAGGGCAAGCTACGTTTTGGAGTGCATTAAATACACCAGAAGAATGCATTCAATACATTACAATGCATTAAAAAGATGCAATTCTCTCACCACGAGCATTGGAGAGGCTTTGCCTTGAATACTGTGCACAGATCTGGGCTCCACAATATGAAAAGGAGGTTAACAATTGAAAACATCCAGAGGAGAGCAACAAAGCTGGTAAGAGGGCTGGCAGGTGCATCCTGTGAGAAGAGTCTGGGGTTGTCCAGTCTAGAGGCAAGGAGGCCTAAAGGCGACCTCACTGCTCTCTGCAACTCCCTGAGCAGGTGAAGCAGAGGCACCACGCTCTGCTGCTGAAAATGCACTGGGAGTGATTAAGAGCTGTGACACGGTAAGATCAGACAGGATGTAGGAGAAACTTCACTGTGAGGATGGCCAAACATTGGAAGAGGCTTCCTAGAGAGGTGACTGATGTTCCATGCCTGTCAGTGTTCAAGTGCCCTCAGTAACTTCAACTTTTGTTTAGCCTTGAAGTGGTCAGACAATTGGACTGGGTGATCTTTTTAGGTCCCTTGCAACTAAACTGTTCTAATTTTAAGTGTTAAGAGTGCTCCCAGTGAGTTTTGGGGATGTAGGCTGGGGTCATGAATTCCACAAGATACGCATGCTCTGGATAGTTCAAGGTACAGACTCAAAAATGAAAGACACTTGGAAAGCTAGAATGTAAAATTTATAGCTAAATAGCAAAATACAGGGAATGTAGAAGTGAGGTGACAGATACAGAAGTCCATCGTTTACACAGATTTGTCCATTTGACTAGCACACCTCCCCCTCTGGCCCTAAAACCAAATCAAATAGCTAGTAACGTGTACACTCACTTCAAACAATGGAGAGGTCCAGGAGAAACTCTAGTTACTCGATTCACACTAGCACCATTCACAGTGTTGAGATGAACTTCAGAGATGTACAGAGTCACAGAAGAAGACTGCAACCGTGTTTTCACAACTTCCAGTGGACATGTCAGAATTGCACCAACAGTACCTCCACACCTGCAAAGAGAAACAAGGTCACTATTTTCTAAACTGCAAAGAAAATAAAGTACACAGTAATGTTACACCGAGCAGAGATGAACAGCAAACAGTGAAGAAATAACAGTATATGCATGATAATGGTGTAATGACTTGTCCTTGAAGACAAGCAAACTATTGACATTCAGTGAGAATTTTAACAGGCAAATAGAAACTTTCTCCATGTGGTGAAGGTGCACTGCCTTCAGCACATGCTTTTAAATCCATTCTGGAAAGTCGCTCAGCATTTCAAATGTTTAACTGCCTGTAGTAAATGTTAACTTTTTTTTTGAATGTTCAATGAGTTCCTGGTCACAAAGGAGATGCCAAAAATCCTTAAGAGTAGAGCATAATTTGTGCAGTGCGCACACAGAGCTATGCTCATCGCTCTTAGGAAAGCTAGTAAAAACTGTACTGTGGCAATTTATTAAATCAGAACCAACAATCTCCCTTTGCATTTCGTGCATGGTACCATCAAAGTAATGCTTCACTGAGTATTTTTTGAGCTCTGCCCATTACACAGCATGAGACACTGGATCCCAAGTACTGAATGCTGTAGAGCTGAATCTGGGAAGATAAAAGTCTGCCCCTCATTTCTGTAAGAAAGCCAAACAAATGTGTGTGACTTACACTAGCAAAGTTCTCCCCTTTCTGCTACAGCAGAGTACAGCCAAGAACACGCTGCTGTTCAGCAGCTTTGTTCAGAGGATTTCTCAGGTGCTTGCTCATAAGCTAATTATTAATATGTACATTCCTGTTTAACCATGACAATATACAACCTCTGAGAGAAGAATATCAAACCCACGAATTCTCATTCCAAAGATAACTCCGAATTCTTTGACACAACTGTTACAAAAAAAAAGAGCTTGGCTTGAACCTTTTCAGAGACCAGCATTCTCTCAACTTCACCCAACACCATTCTTAAAATAGCCAGGACATTTTATGCACCTACCCCCAAAACCAACCAATTTAAACTGCTCAATGCTACCAACACCACCACTAGCAACCACACAAATGTAATTTGTATTACATTCGAAGGGCTCAGCACTCTTTTCTCTCAAGCAAGAAGTAGAGCTGGTAATTGATCTTGGCAAGCACTGAGAAAAACATTCTACTCCATTGGAAGTTTTTTTAAAAGCCTCAAGGTTTGTTTAATAGCATTTTTAATGCTATTAAAGTCTTCCAAAATGAAAGGAGAATTCAGTACAAATTAGCAGTAATACCCAGAACTTAAGATTTCCTAGATCTCTGTGAAGAGTCTGTCAAGTATCACTTTTAGAGTCCATCATGTATAGCTGTTTTCTGCTGTAAATAATAAAAGAAATGGCAGTACAGCACTGCATCCTAACATGCTAATCTGTTTGTAAGAACTGAACTGAGTACCTAACAATAGCATTCAGTATGCTCAACCATTGCTGTTTAAATTAGCAATCTAGAGATAGCCTATTGCTAGAGCCTGGAAGCACCTTTTTCCAGCTCTAACTCCAACATTAAATTGAAATTTACCCTCTTACACATTTGGATTGAGGGAATAAAAGTTTGTCAGCTTGAAATAAAGCATCAGCACACGAAGATGGTAGCCAGTTTCCCAGTGCACAGTACAGAAGCAGTAAGACTGATACAACTTTCAGAGTGCATCTCTGAGCGAGCATTTTACTTGCCTACTCTTCTAACATTAAGCTACAAATACAATTTTAAAATAAGACACAGACTAGACTCAAGACAGCTTGCTGGAACAATTACAGCAACAAGCCCATCTTCAAGACAGACAACAAGCTGCTGTATTTCATGCAACTCAACAGCAGCAAGTGCTGCATGGCCATGAGCATGCGCAGGCAATGCAGGAAGCTAGCTTCAAGGTTTTTTTCATTTCTTGCAACCCCCCTGTTTCTGATCCCTCAGTATCTGCTTCCACTTAAGATCTTTCTGCATTTGATTTTGGGCAGGTTACATGAGGACTTACTTTCAAGCAACAGCAAGAAAGTGCATATGTAATGAGATAAACACTATGGAATGGGGAAGAAATGAGCAGGTGAGAAGTCGGCACCATTCATCAACAGGGCTCGGCATTTGGAGCCTTTAATGCTGCCAGCTCCACCACTACTCCACACTGGAAAATTTGTCTGAAGTTGAAGATTAACACCATCCTGGAGGCTGCATTTTGCACGCTCCCTTGCACCACTCCAAATAGCCACAAGGGATCGGTGCCTGGCTGCAAGAGCTCTGGTTAGACTTCCCTCAGCAATGGAATAACAGACAGCTAGGGAATGGGACAGACACAAAACTTCACAGAGCTTGTTCCTTGACCAAGTGTGCTTACAGCAAGCGATGCTCCGTGATAACCGCCTGCTGTAAGGGCAGCTGGCAGCCTGTTCAAATTTACACACACTGGAAGAGAAGCAGCCAAACACTTGCCTCCTTTTAAGAGCTGGGCACCCTTTACCTGCCATTCAGGTCATGATTTCAAATAATCAGCTTTCAGCACTACTTCTTACTGATGTGTTGGTTTCTTTCATTAAGCAGTTTAAGACGTCTTAGCAGAACTTGGTCACATCTTGCACATCTTCCACTAGTTATTGATAGTCTGGATTCAAAATCTCTCTCCCAATTTTCAAGATCTCAGATTGCCACTTAAACAGCTTGTAGTTAAATCAAGTGACAATTCAGTAACAATGTGACCTGTAAAAAATAACTGACTATTCAGAAACATGCCTCCTGTTCTGCCATTGCAGTATTTTATGTAGAAATACGCTTCTGGCCTTGTTAACTTAACACAGTACTAGGAATACAGAGATGGCTACTGCTTTGAGCTCCAGACTGGCACTCCAAAAGCAGACAGCCATAAGCTCCAGCTTTCTAGGGGCTTCTTTTCTTTTCCTTCCCAATTTGTAGCTTAGTACAAGTCAGGGAGTTGCGGAGTTCAGAAAAAAACATTTCTCAACACCTAGAAAATAATCAGATTTATTCTTCTCCTGGCTGCAAAGCAAGGCATTTGCTGACCCGGACACAGACTCAGTCCTTCATTCCAAATCTGCCTGTATTATTTGTGGGAATACGCAAAGAAATAAATGTGCACATGCTTCAAAATCTAATCCCATTCTGCATTCAAATCCCAGGTTTTATTTCCAGAGACAGCTGGACAGGTGACCTTTTTGTCACCTGGTTGAGGATATCTGCTTAGGAATCACCACCCTTGTCCAGAACTGCTGCATACCTTCTGCTGTTGCTTTAAACCCTGCAGTAAAAGCAGAGACAGGTCTGTTACAGATGAGGATCTCAACACTTCAGATACTAGACTGACTACAAATGCTCCTACAAACATTCCCATTGCCTTTCAGCTCATCTATACTTATAACTACACCTATTTAAGAATCCCAAACTTCTATTCTTTTAGATAATTATGTATTCTATACAAACAAGATGCAGCCAGGTAGGCCTGACCTCAGATTCACCTTTCACAGTGTTTGTAACCGCAGCCTCAGACTCCAAGATAACCCCTGACCCTGTTATCTTGCACCTACATTCATTCACTTATTTTACCAGCTGCTTCTCTTTCCTGTATGAAAATGAAAGTTCCAGACAAGTACTGACTGACAGATGACACAGCAAGGAAAGCGAGTGCAAAACTGTTGAAAACAAACAAGCCACTACAGACAGAGCTCCTGATGTCTTTCTCACTTAGAATAAATTCAGCAGTATCAGCATTTTCACAGCCCTGCCTTACAGCACAGTTGTAGCTGATTTTCACATCCACAGATAACGTACAGATCCAGATATTAAGCTCACATATCCCACCTTCAAGACAATTTAAGGCTTTAACTAAGAACAGTTTTCAGAAACAACAAGAATGCACCTCATTAGCACATGGGTGTCATGACTCTCCTGCTATTATTCGCTAAACTTGTATATTATTTACCTTTCTATCTTTAGCCTTACTGTCCTGGCTAGGAGCACTGCCGGCTAGAAGCCCCAGCTCCTTTATTCACTGCTAATACTTTTTGCCAAGGTTTAAGAAGTGAGTTTTAAGTTAACATCCATTAACTAAAAGTAATAATCAAATTGCTGTTTCTAATTAAGCGTAATAATGAAGTTCCCCTAATGTGCTGACATACCGAAACCTACAAATGAAAATTGGAAAAAATAACAAATGGAAAAGCATCACTGGCTTCCATTATCCAAAACAAACACTAACACAAAGTGCAGATTCAATTAGGAGCCAGGGCAGATAAACACAACATGACTTCCATATCAAGTAAAGAACAGCTGAAAACATCAATCAACCTACAGGAAAATGTGAGAAACACATCAGCTTCACAATTTTTGAAACAGTCATTTTTATGCAATTCGGTCACCTCAGGGAGCAAAACCCAAGCTACCTTTAAGTAGAAATTGCTTACTCCCCCTTTACCCACCCCACAGAAAAGTATCTGAACACAAAAATAAGCTCAAGTCAGGGCAGGAAGTTACTAACCTTGCCCTGTGCCTTACAACAGGAAGAACTGTTCTGAAAGACATTCAGGGTCAGGCCAGGAGTGAAAGTACTTCAAGGAAAAAGGTTACTGGGTGGCCTGGTAACTCCATTACAGCTCAGCTGACTACTTCTGAAAGGCAGGAGAAACCCTTATCACCACTCTACCTGCTCAGTTATTAATATCTTCTTGAACTGAAGTTATTTCACCTGTGTAGTACCCGATTTTTCTAAACTACTTAGACTTTATATTAAATACATTATTTAAATTTTGACTGTTTCTACCACTGCAAAGATTCGGTAAGAACTTGAGTGATTCAATCTAAAATTTTATCAAGACAAATAGAGACTCCTCCCTATAATTAATCACAAAATAAATCAGAAAACTGCCCAATTTTCTGAAGAAGCAACAGAAAGAAAGAAATTTCAGAAGTAAACCTATGACTGTCCAGCCCTGAACTCAGAAAAGCAGCCAGCCATCTCCAACCCCAGATGGTCCTGCCTTTTGCTGAGGAAAGAAGGCCCTGGGCAAGTTCCCATGTTCTGATGGAATAAAATTTCACCACTTCAATTTATTGATGCTGCTAGAACTGATCCTCAAAATGAGTACTGAATTATTTTTAGACATAGAAGTACTATTTGGAAAATACTGGTCATCTTTACAGTAGGTATGTAGTTATGAAGCAGAAACAGATTGCATTCTCAGAAATGAAACTAACAGTAACATTGCTCAAGCATTTTGGAAAGCAATAAGGACACAGAGACAGGGGAAAAGAAGGATGGAGGAGGGATTATTAGAAATGAAGCTTCAACTTCCTGTATGAACTGGAAATTCCCCAGAAGTAGCGCAGTTTGACAGCTGGTGTTGAATTGTCATGAAACAAGTTAGGCAGCTACAGAAAAATCGCAGAATAGCCCCACCTACATTACAGAAACAGCAATGTCATCACTTACTCCCAAAGAAAATGGGAATTAAAGACTTGGTGTTTAACAAAACTTTTTTTTTTTTTTTTTTAGCAAAATGGTCAGCAGACTGAGACAATCACGTTGTTTTCAAACAATTCCTAGCGAAAACTAAAAGAAAACAAAATTTCCTTCATTTTTAAGTTTCACTGAAGACTACAGATAGTTCAAGAGATCTATAGTCTACCACGCTAGAAAGAAGTCATGTGATGACCCAAATAACTTTCCTGCTGCTAAATGTGACCAAATATACGCTGTTTTGCTGACCTGTGATTACAGAAAACATGTGGCTGCCACATGAAGAAAAGTCAGCCTTTTCCTCACATTATTACCCTTGACCCAACTGGCTGCCAGCTACCTGCAGATCAGATTTTCCGTAAAAAAAAAAAAAAAAACAACTTCGCTGAGCTCAGCAATCTTCACTTCAGTCTTAAGATTACAGGTTGGAACGCTGCCTCAGTCATCATGTACTGTTCCTTACTAATCTGCCTTTTGCAGAAAGTAGTTCAAGCTACTGGTTTTTTGTATGTTTATGAGGATGTGAATTCTGAAGAAAAATACAGAGCACCACGTTTCAGGTCTGTTAACGTATAACCCCCTTCCTCTCAGCCAGAAGTTGCAGGGGGAGAGAACCTGCATAAGTACTAAACTGTATAATACTGGAAGCCTGGAAGGCGTGTGTGCTCACACATAGCCAAGTTACCCAGATCTGCTCACAAGAAACAGTGCAGTCTTCCACCTCAAACACTCCAGTCACAGGCACCATTTTGTAAAGGAGTAACACAAATGGAAACCCAAGCTTCAAGCTCACTCAGACATACATTATGTTCTTTGTTCTCTTCCCCTACTTCCATATAGCCACACTCACTGCCCAAATACATGCCTATTGCTACAGGAAACAGACTCTCCTTTTTTCTTTTAAGACGGCGCTGCTCCCAGTCCACCCCTGAAGGAAACACAGGCACTGTAACTGGGCACTATAAAGCTTTATAACACACCTACAGTTACCTGAGAGTTAACCCCAACCCAAGCAGGGCTACAGGGACCACGTGTTTACTTTTAACTGTGCTCTTCTCTCCAATTTCTTCTATCTTCGTGCATAGATGCTGCAGGCTACAAGTTGACACGGAGCCCCTCATCTATAAGCAGTTGAAACACAAGCAAGCAATGCTTGATCCTGAAGTTACCAGCCTGTCTGTAGACTGCTGGGAAGACGGGTACCTTCAGGTAACCTCACTGACAGCGGGACAGCCCCACGCACAGAAAGATCAATTTATTTCTCCAAGGAAACACCGAACGAAGAAGAAACTTCTGGAGGAAGCGGGCAGTCCGCGAGTGCAGCCTCGCCGCAGTTCCGCCAGGGCTCAGGTGCAGCCGGCGCCGATCTCGCCGCAGCCCAACGCCCGGACGGCCCGGCCTGCACGCACCTCATCGCCGCGGCGCGAGGGCCGGTTGTGCCGGTGTCCCATAGGGGCCCGGCCGCGCAGCCCCGGCCCGGGGAGGCCCGGAAGGGCCCGAGGGCAGCGGGAGGGAAGCAGCGCGCCGGGCGGGCCTCAACGCGGCCTGGGCGCCTTGCCTCAGCGCCCTCACGGCGGGCTCCGCGCCCCAACCCGGCGCGACGCGGCCCGACGCAGCCACGCGGGGACGGAGCGAGCGGCCCGCTCCGCCGCCGGGCCCGGTGCCGAGGCTGCCGCAGACGCCCTGCCCGCTCCCCCGGCGCGGGGGGGCGGCTTCACCTACCCGCCGGCGAAGAGATGCACCAGGGTGTCTCTCTGGCTCATCCTCGTCGCCTACACCCGGGCGGCAGGGAGCGGTGCCGGGCGCTTCCGCCCCACCGGCTCCGGGCAGGCTCCGTACGAAGACGCACCACGGCCCCGCGGCTTCCTGCGGCTGGAGACGGCCGCGCAACCGGGGCGTGGCAGAGCTGCTCGCTCCACCCTTCGCGCCGAGCTGCTACGGCAACACAGAGCATGGAAAGAGCTTCCGCATAAATATGCAATGAGCTTTAGGGTAAACAGAGGGTTTTATTGGCTGGAGGAGTGTGACGTCACCGCCCTTCCTTATATAAGAGGGGCGCGGAGGCCGTTAGGAGTGTTTCTGAGGTAATACAACCTGTGGTGCTGAGCTGATGCGGTGCTCTGTGTTTTCTGCAGCCACCCTGTGTCTCTGTGTTGTGAGCTCTTTCGAGAACTTTCTGTTTTTGGCTTTCTAGAGGGGCTACTCCTCTGGGAGCCATTTGTGTTTGCTTTGATGTCCCCTGCTTCGGTGGGGGGGCTGTGCAGCACCCGGAAACGAGGAGAGATAGGGATATCTGCAAGCGCTCGAAGTGCAGGCGGCCGCGGCACTGCTAGCAGGGTGCACAGCTGGGCTTTCTTGTTCTGCTCCTTTCTTGTCTTGGGGCTTGTAACCTCGGCTGCCACATGGACGGTTCCTGTCAAAAAGGCAGTCAGAAACTTCCCGGGGCTTTTTGTGAAGTGAGTACAGTGAGTTACTCGGGGTTAGAAACACTGTGGTCCCATGTGATAGAAGTAATGCCCCAGCAGGATTCTTAATGTCACATACAAAACTGCTTTCTGAAGTAATGTTTTGAGAGCCTAAGAGTCTGAAAGCCAGCAAGTGTCTGGCAGGAGTTACATTCTTTTGTAGCATGAATGTAACACTGCCTGAACAATGAATGCAAGCTTTTTTCTTCAATATGTATTTCTACTTCTTTGCAAAAATTCATCTTTTGCCATTTACTTCCAAACTGATCCTTTTACCTTACGTAGTAATGTGCACTATTTACCCTTTAAGGACTTTTATCTTAATGACTGACACGTGGTACATTTTTATGTTGGAAAACGTTTCCTGCACGTGTGCTTTACAGAGTGCCATGGGCAGGTAGGGTGAGTTTGTATCTCTAGATTTTGCCTTTCGTTTTCTTGTATGTGGGTTGTATGTTTCCTGGTTTCAAGTGACCCTCTGTGAGCCTGCTGTTTCTTGTGATGTTTTCTGAATTATGTAGTACAAAGTATCTGGTTTTTACTCCTTTGATCTAATCATACTTTCTGTTTTTTCTTTCTACTGCAGATATGGTGATAGTCATTTCCTTTACTCTTTTTTAGTGACCAGTTTCATACTCACATTTGTTGTAAACAAAACAAAGGGTTATTAGTTTTAGTGTAGTGTATGTTAATAGTAGTATGTTTTTGCGCAGCATATTAGTATAAAGAGCAGTTAAAAAAAACACAACCAAGCAGCATGCATTCTGAAGCAGTTATTTTGTAACTGTAGGAAAAAAAAACTTGTGACAAGATGAGCTGCTGTGGGAGACACAAGTAAAGCAGACATGTAGTGCAAAGCTTAGGAAAAGTGTTGATAGTTGAGGAGGAGGCTGGGTGGAAGGAGGCCTGGAGAAGTAAGAGATGTGGTGTTGGGGGGGGGGCAGTAGTTAGAGTGAGTTGAAACAAAAGTAGGGGGGTGAGTTTAGTTTCTGCATTGGTATTTCACATGGTATCTTTTTGAAACTAGTAAACAGATCAGTGGGAGTTGAAATAACTCATTGAAAATCAAGTGTTTCAAAAAACACAGATAAGACACATAGCAACCTACAGTATACATACATAAGTATGCACCCTAAGTATTGACTCAAAACTTGAGAAGGGATCATGTGCAGCTTGGCTGAAGGTGTCACACAAGCAAAAGTAAATATATTTGGCTTAATTAGAACTATTACATTTACTTAAGAGTACTTGAAAATGCTACCAGTGATTGCATTAAATGCAGCATAGGAGATAAAGATGCAAAATGCTTATTCTGAGGTCTCAAGTACATTTTTTTCTTACCAATTCCCTCAGTAGCTTAAGAGGAAAGAGGAAATGTTTTTTCTGCCATTCCATGAGCACGTGTTCCTGTGAACTTGAAAGAATGTTAAAACATGAAGAGAGCTTGACAAAGACCCTTCTTTGTTCCATCTCTGTATAGGTGAACTCCTAACCTGGGAGCCATGAACTTCATCTAACTCAGCTCATAACTAACTGACATCTAACACAGCTCATAGAGTATGCTGTGACAAATGAGAAGTTGTAACTTGATTTTTATGAATGTTTAGAGTGGTAAACATAAATAGAGCTATTGAAACATTTTATCTGCATTATTAGAAGCTTTGTAAGTTTTTTAAAAATATCTTTTGATAGAAACTTGATGGTATTCCACTGAAACATTAAAAATTCCCCAACTGGAAAATTTTCTGTTTTTTATTAGTAGTCTGAAGCACTCTGATTCCAAATAATGTTGTGTAATTTCTCGAGAGCTGTCTTTAATAATACTTTTTGTTCTATTCTCCTTACTAGGCTGAATTTTCTGTCTGAGCTGCATCTGCAATGGTCTGTGGTTATGGATTCTTACAGTGCGTTTCACCTTTTATCCCAGTCAAGAGAGGTAAGTTCATGAGGAACTGTCACGTGGAATCACTTATGAGATTCTAGTTACACTAATAAAAGTATTCAAATTTCATGCGATCTCGATTTCAAAAGATCTTCAGTCTTTATAATATTTTATTTTTTCATAATTTTATTGCAAAATTTGAGCAACATCTACAAAGCCCTGTCATTCTTACCTCTTGATTCTTCTGAAATTGGGAGAAGAGCGTTCTGTTGAGAGAAGAGAGATGCCATGTTCTCATGAGGCCTCATGCTGCACACTTTTTGTCATCAGCTTGTTGGCCCTGAACTACTGCCTAGTAACTTGGAGGAAACTGACTTGTTGTGTTTAAGGCCATCTTCACACTTCTGAGTTGGAAGTGGAAAAGGAATGTATCTATGAAAGGAACAGTTTTTCAGGGCTTGCACCCCTAACTCTGTTTCAGGACCAGAGTTAGCACAAAGTCACAAGGTGTCTATAATTGAAAAAGTACCGCAGATGTTGAGATTGGATTTTCTAGGGATTAAACATTGGGGAAACACCCCATGAAGGAATTTTCACATTTGAATAGTCACATTCTTTGTCATGGATGTCACTACAGAAGAAGGAAGCTTCCAACTTGCTATTTCCAAAGCTTGCAGCAGTAATATTGTAAAAGCCTTAGAATACAAAAGTCCCTAGATCAAAATAAAAAGGAAAATATGGGAAATAGTTTAATGAGGGACTGTAGGTGGTCATGTGTGGTGAAATGCTGAATAGCAGGCATTAATTAAGAAGAATTAGGAAATTGGTGGCAGGAACAGAAGTGTGAATGATTGAAGGTTGTTGATACTGCAGGTTCAGCTGCAGCCTCAGATGAGGTTTTATAAGCTCAGTAAGTGGAATATACCTCTAGGACTTAGCAGCAACTGTGTTACAATATGCAAAACAATGAGCTACTTTCACTGGGGAAGAGACTTAAAATTACAGCTTTTGTGCTTTGGAAAAGAAGTGAGTGACTAAGATTTACTGTTTTCATTTTCGTTTGCTTTTTTATAAAGTGCTTTCTTAAAAAAAAAAAAAAATTGGGTTCAGTGTTTTTGGTTGGATGAAATACTACTCATTAAACAAACCGTTAATTTCCCTATATGCCTGTGAGGCTTGACCTAGTGCTTATTACAGGTAATGAGGAGTTGAACTACTTTGTTACTGCTAATGAAGACTTGACAGGAGGGTTAAATTTAGTTATAGAGTAAGCCTCTGGAAAGACAGTGGCTAGGTTTTTTACCACATAGTATCTTAGATTAAGAAATGATTTTTTTTACTTTAAAAACTGTTTTTATCTGGTGTGTTTTTCTAGATTGCTTCCACAGACTGTTCAAAATAGGGGGAGATGATGGTTGTAAATCTTTCATCTAATAAGTTCAGAAACACTTGGAATAATGGGAAAAGAGCTTGAGACACAACCACCGAAATCTTAGGGCTGACCTATAAAAAACTTTTTTTTCTGACTTTTGCAGCTCAGAATTCCATGATAAATGCCCTCATAAATGACAGGCATAGATTTTTTTGCTAGGAGTTGAGTGGTTATTTGCAGGTCTGGAATCATAGCAAGGCCATTACAAGTAATTTATTTCAGCTCATGAAGTGTAATCATGCTGGAAATAAATGAGGATGTTTGTATTTTTCTCTTGACACAACAGAAGTGAATTTGTCTAACAATGTGTAGTCCATATTTGGAGGACCTCTGTCCTATCAAAAGCTGTCTACATTCAGAAATTAAGCAAATGCTCTGATTTTGTTTATATTTTTCTATTGATTTGTATTTAAAAATACAATATCAACATTATTTTGCAAATAATGTAATAAAATGAGACAGGTCATGTTTAACCTAGAGGCACTGGACAGGTTGTTGATAGTGTTAGAAATAATCTGCTGCTCAATTAAGCAAGCATGGAGGCTGTGGTGAAAAAACACCACTTTATTTTTCTTGTTCCTTGAAAACACATGCATTTCTATGTCTGTTGCTCACGCATTTACCTGGTCTGCAGCTTACACAGGCTTTTTGGAAATACCCAGAAGATACAGTAGAAGAGGTCAGAGATAAATAATAGGGAAACAAGACGAGAGGAGCAGCTTTATCTTAATATAATAATAGAAATAAGGAAATAGAGTGAAAATAAGGAAGAGCACGAAAATGGTGTGTGTAAAAACAAGAAGAACAGAAGGCAGGATGACAGGTCTGGTGTTCATTTCCTTGTATCATTGTCATTTCAGTACCTGAGATGCCTGTTGGAGGAAGCATAGGCCCTATTTGTTGAAAACTGGCTGTTAGAGTTGAGAACATCCATATAGATAAAAGAGGGGAAAAAAAGTAGTTAATTTTATGGACTCTGTGGGAGCTGCAGAGAATACTTGTTGTGACTTAGGCTGTCAGTTTTCATGAGAGGTGTGTTCAAACGTCAGTTTTACAGAAGAATCATTCAGGTTATCTGTGCCATGAAGGCCTCATATCAGAAAACAATCAGAATATTTGTTTTTTTTTAAGCTGGATAAATAAAGGCTGAGACAAGATGTGATTGTTACCTACAGATATGTCAGAAGAGTAACAAATATTCAAGCTAAAGGTCAATATTAGCAGAGTGACCAGAGACCGTGAGTAAATTGAGGTTGAGAGAAAGTGAGCCTGATATGACTCTTTTACAGCACCTGAAGTCCAGAGTAGAATATTAAGATACTGAATATGCTCAGTTCTCAGATGGGTCTCTCAAATGTGAATCCATCATGCAGTTCTGTTTCAGATAAACTCTAAAGCCTAGGTTTCTATCTTTAGCTTCCTTTAAGAGTGATGGGTAAACAAAATATGAATCGTATATGTTTCCTGATGTGAAAAGTTTCTAAAGATTTCAGGAATTCTCTTGCTCTTTAAGTCACTGAAAGAGAATCTCTTGGTAATTTTTTCATTGAAAGGCAGATGAATGACTGGCTTATTTAGAAAAGGTGAACATTTGGCTGTGTGGGTTTTGCACAACTGGATTAAGCAAAAGCAGGAAACTTGAAGCTGTTGTCAGTTGTAGCTAATAACTGCACCTCAATGAGTGTGTGAGCTTGGTTTTTTTTTTTTTTAAGACTGGATATGAATGGAGAGTAAGACTTACAGCAGTATATGTTGGTCTTTGTGGTTTCTTGGCCTTTAGGATTTCATGTAAGCGGACTAATTTGGACATTTGAGCAAAAACAGCCATCTTAAGTGAGCATAAAGACTACAGAGGTGCATTCAGGCCACAGGCAGTTGCCTAGGAAGTCAGCCACCTTGCTTCTCTCAGTTGACAAATGTGGCTTAATTTCCATACAGAGATGTTACTCTGGCTTGTCTAAGTCTAGACAAAGAATTTGCTGACTCTGATATACATTAGGGAGTTAAGCTTCATTACTGCTAATGAACCAATCAAGTATAGGAAGAATAGTTCTCATTTTCTGAATTGTACTCAATGTTATACATATGAGACAGTGCTCACTTACAGCCTCAATTTTTGCAATGTAACAGCTGTAACTAACATGAAAACTGTTAGGTAAGCTGCTGCTATGACTGCAGGATGTTGAACATTGTTGTTTATCTCAATAAGGAAAACATGGTTTCAAATTTTATTTTCGATGTATGAATTCTTTGGTCATTTTCTGTAGGCTATGGATACAGCTTGTCATGTTCCAGAGTCATCTGGTAGCCTTTGGAAATGGGAGAAACTGTTTGTTGTTTTTTTTAAGGCTGATAAAGATTGTAATTGCCTTTTCCCCTCATTCTAAGAACTAACTGTGGGAATGGTACCTTTGGCTAGAAAAGGCACTTAGAAGAAATGGAGTGAACCAACCTGTGGTGTGAGTAATGCCAATTTAAAAGTGGTTAACAGTGGAAAAGTAGAAACCTACAAGTTAATCTGTTTTATTCAAGACTATACAATACTGATTTAGTTAAACTTTAGAAACATTCACACTATTATGATGACTAATTAATAGCAGCTTAAGTCAATCAAATGAGATCTCCACCTGCTCTGGGGTGTTTAGGCACAGAGGCTCATCTGAGTTCTGGGGGTATATCATAGCTCTGAATAAAATGTTCTAATAACTCTTCCCAGGGTGATTAATTCTTCTGTTTAGCATAAACTCACTTCATTAACTTATTCACACATAAGACACAATGCAGTTTAATGAGTTATCTTTCCCTAGTTCTTTGTGCTCTGGGAAAGCTTTTGCACATTTTTGTAAATTTACGTACAATGAACCTTGAGGATACCTTGTAAATTCCTGTGCCTTGGTGAAGTTGTAGCTTGGATTAATTTGATCTTATCAACCCTTTGGAAGCAGCAGTGGTGGCGTGGCACAGTTGAGATCCGATGGAGATTGTTTTGAAAAATTCTTTGGAAGTTACACTGTTAGTAACAGTGGTACAAAGAACTACATCTTAATTTTTCTAACATAAACTGTCTCACTGATTTTAATTTTGTGATGAAACATCTTTCTGTCAAGCTGTATTTTCCCTTGAATTTGTAGAGGTTCTATGCTTAGCATCACTAGTGACCTACATTCCAGAGATGTTGTTTTAATTGTACTGTAAAATTTTCTATCTGTTAAAAATATTTGAATCTCCATAGCTTACTTAGCAATTTCTGGCTAGTACATTCTTTATTCTTTCCCAAAAAATTCATCTAGTTATATATTGATTTTAGTTTCCCATGTGAGCAGAGCAGCAATCTGTTATGTGTTCACAGAGCCAAGTCTGGCTATGTAATGCCTCAGGTATCTCCAAATTCAGATATTCCTGAATCCAGCTGTGCTATACAGTATTGACTTTGTTTCGTGTTGTTCTTCAGGTTCTCAGTACTGGAAGTTTGTTTCCTCATCTGTTACTGTGTTTTGTCCAGGCTGGAGTGCAAGGTTAAAGTTCTGAGATATGCGGCTGCGTTTTTACAAAAGGTGGAGTCTGGTGGAAGGTTTGCTGTGTATTTTCAGGCTTATCTCTTCTGTTAGGGTAGATGTTTTGAATTATTTTTGATAGGGAGCAGAATCAAGCTTGTTACTAGTCACAGTCTGTCTTTATAGAGAAAGAAAGGGACAGCCATACTGCAGTAATTGTTCATGGTTAACTGAGAGAGTGGAAGGAGCCTCTCCTTTGCAACTTTTTCTTTTGTGTTTGGAATGAATGTTAGGGTAAAGACTAAAGCTGTGAAGAATCCACTGTTTCATTTTTCAGCATTGAGTTCTAGAAGAGATGGCATGGAGCCAGTCATAGGGTGTATCCGATACTAATAGTCCCTTGAGTGAGTAGCAGGTGAAAATACAACAGTGCATGATAATTGAATTTTAAAAACAGGTAGTACTGCTGTATTACAATGAACAGCAACTTAGATACTGGAAATTCTTGTTATAAAACCTGAAATCATAGTGTTTAGAGAAAAAATTGCTGTCTGTTTTGAAACAGTTGTTTCCAGAGGAGTAAGCTATAATGAGTTGGATCTAAATTTATTGTATCTACTGCTTCCTTAAGGTAAATATGTACTTAATAATATATTGTTCTCTGTTTGGTAAGTAACAAGTATTTATGACATTGAGTGTTGACTGCCTCTAATTTAAGACAAAAATTTCACAAGCAACCTCTGTTACGATCTAGCTTCCCTAGGCTATGAAGAGTTATTCATGTAGCCCTCATAAAGAGCCTGTCCAAACCACTTCTGAAATGTATTTGTGGAAAGCAGTTCAAAATATGCTAGTGAGAATTAAAGGAAGAAATGTATGTGACATATACAAGAAACAGTCATTCCAGGATATGCAGGAGACACCAATTACTGACACCAATTGCAGTGATACATTTACATTGTTTGGGCAGGCAGTGGAAAATGAGAGGAATCTTGAAATCTGAACCTATGTTAAGTGTTAGAAATGTGACCTCCAATTTCACTTGTATTTAGTATGAGCAGATGGGATTTTGAATTCCTAATTCTATGAGTTGCCTTGAAAAATTTTACCCTGGAGCATGCTAAAGACACTTTTTTTCCCCTGTAACCAGATGTCAGGTAGGACTGGAGATCCGTAGATGTCCTTATGATTTTGCTGGGGGAAAAAAAAAATCTCCAATAGATGTGGAATTTGAGTCCATAAACAAAATGAAAAAATTGTACAAGATAAATCAGCAAAACTGTTGGATTACCAATGAATGATGACGAGCTCACTTCTCGTGTTTCTTTTGGAAAACAGCACACAGGAACAAAGTGCTGTTGGTGTGTCACAGCAAATACTTAAACTACCTGTTACAGTCCTCTTCTGCTCTTTCTGTATTCTTCTGCTATTATTTATTAGTGAGATGTTTTTTAAAAAGGAGGACCTACACTTTCAAAATCAGATGACAAATATATCTTGAAGCTCCCATATAGTTTTCCAGCACTATCTGCTGCTGCTAATATATCAGAAATGCACGTAAGATTTTTTTTGTTATATCAGATTAAGTTGCCGTGGAAATTAGTTTTCAATCTCAGCCTAGTTCTGGACAGAAATAAAAGAATAACTTGAAATTACAGATGATTTTTTCTCCTATTTTCTTAGGAGAAACAATATTTTTTTTGCCTGAACATTATGCTGCTTATATATTTAAACAACACTGCTATATAATGCCTTATCTAAGAGTGTACCAGGATGTTGACAGAAAGCAATTAGGCAGCAGCAAGTGTAGGAAAAAAAAAAATAACTTTTTATGGAGACCAAATGATACATTTGTTTCACAAGACTGGGTAAGTAAATCTATTCTGGCTAGTTTGAGAACCTTAGTATTGGGATTTAGGTTGCAGTCTCAGTAGGGCTTTGGCTTAATTGACTTCAGTGATCTTTAGCTGGCATTAAACATCACAGATTTCAAATATGCCAAATGACTTCTCAAATTTGGAGTTAATATAATCAGTTAAGAGTTCGGTGCTGGCTAACCTTCATCTGAAATCAATAAATCAGCTTAGACAAGAGGAGATTAGGAAAGTCAGAAATATGTACTGTTATGTTTGCTTTTGTGGTCTTTTTGAGAGGTCAAATAATGGGGACATCAATTAAAAGCAGAATAAATATCAGGCTTCTTCCAGCGTAATCGTCTCTTCCTTTCATAAAAGAGAGTGTGCATTTAGCTTTAGAGCAAGCTGCCAAATCATTGGTTATGTTTCCATCCACTGTCACAAACACAGTAAGTAAACACTTCAATGTTCAAACTTTGTTTCAAAAAAAAGCAGTGTAGATTTAGAGAGAAAATTTCAGTGTTCAAACTAGCTTTACAGGCAGTATTTGTTTACAATTTGAATTTCCAGTTGTTGTTTTAGTTGTCAGACGTCAGCATTCAGAATGAAAATTGGTAGTGATAAATACATACATACATAACAAATACATACATATATTATGTACACAAATACATAAATGTGTAGGAAGGGAACACCTGCCTGAATTAAACACTCTGCAGGCCTCAGTGTGACACAAGTTCCCTGAACTCTAAATGGGACCTGAACATTCTATCTCCTAAATGTCTTTACCAACAATGGTAATTTCTTCTGGGAGGTGAAACTACAGTATTTATCCACTTGATCCAGACTGTTTCATGTACATACCCTTTTTTCCCTACTTATGATCCAGTAGACTTGGTAAATAACATGGTGCCATCCTCTGCAGGTGTGGTTTTGCTGTTTATTTTTCAGGGCAGAAGGGATGTTTTGTTTTGATGAGCCTTGTTTTATAGGCTCCAGGTAACGATGCCTCTAGTAGTCAAGTGTCATCAATGAGGTGGTTGTTAAAGAGGTGAGGGGAAGTTTAGATGTGTGTCTTGAAAGCCAGAAAGCAGATGGACTATTCTGATTCTGAATGCCTGTGGCCCTGCCTGTGGAGGAGGGAGAATTACATGAGGGATTTCATGATGTTGTTTTCTTCTCCCTAACAGATGAAGTTGTTTGGCTGTGGCTCAGAAAATTTACAGGCAACTGATCACAAAATTGAGCAAAAAATTCAATGCTTTGGTAATTGATGGTGAATTTTCTACACTGTTTTTGATACTGCATGATTAGCATGCAAGACAGTATGGCCAGTTGTGAGATAAGTGGAGTCATATACTTTTCCATATCCAAGCAGGAGGCTTGTTTGTAGAAGTACATTCAGGAATAAGGCAGAGTGGATGACAGCAAGGGGTATTCATACAAAGATGTCTGAATCTGTAGATAAATTCACTTTAATATGGGTGAGATTGGTTTTATGTTTACTTTGTCACTGTTTTTTCTTGTATTGAAGTCTATAGAGCATTAAAGAGTGAAGAAACAGTAGGAAATTATTACGGTCAACGGTCTGCATTCAAGAGTATTATATACCTTGAGCATCCCAAACTGGAAATGGTTTTTATCTTCCTCCTCCCCAGCATAAATGGAACCTTGCCACCCCCACCTAGAAAATTCTGTAAAGTGTAAAGAGATGTCTTTGTACTTCTCTTCTCTCATGTGCTGCAGTGCTGAAAAGCTCTGCAGAAGTATAGAGCTGTTGCTGTGCTGTTGTCTGTTCAGGGCCAACTGAATGTGAAGATCAAGTGTTGATTTGTGGAGCCTATTCTCCCATAGATCAATTAGCCAGGGCACGAAGAGCTGCAGAGGCAGGAAGACAGGGAACACCAGGCAGGCTCCTGCTTGTTTAGTGTAGTGTCAAGTAGAGAAGAAACTTCATTCAAGTATTCTGATCTCAGTCAGCAACACCTTTGGGTGTTGGTCAGGGCTCTGAGCAGGCAGATCGGGGAATGCCAGTATTTCCCAGGACAGCTTAGGACACTCAGTGTCACACCCAACATGTATAAAAGGAATGCAATCTCAACTGTGAGGGCAAAAAAGTTTGCTTTTTTGAGTAAGTGTTCTGATTTTTATGCTCTGTAGCTTCCTCCTTTCATCTTTTCTTTTGGATATAACAGGGTTAGTAAGATTTTTCCATGTTACAGCCTTTTATGGCATGAAGTTAGAGCAGTGCTGGGGACTGTTGAGCTTTCAGAATGTGTATGCTTTAGAAACTGTAAAGAACTGCATGAATGCTCCAAAGGTGGATTACAGACTGATATCTGAAGCTTTCTAACAAATCACTCCTTCCTGTTATAAAAGGCCAAAGGTGCTGAACAGCCGTTTCTTCCCTTTGTAAGTAAGAAAAATGACTGTTGACATTAAAGCAAGAATAGAGAACATTACACAAGCAAGAAGACTGTTAAGTTTACAAACCCAGATGTCAGTAATCATAAATATGAAGCTTCCATTCCTAGGCTATTCAGTCATTTCCATAAAGATTTCTGAAAAGAATAAGACATCTAAGAACATATGTTTTATATCTTTATCATTCTGGAGCAGTCACATACGTATAATCTGTGATTTGTTTTTGTTTCTTTATTATGAATCACACTTATTTCCCTGTAGAAATGTTAGTCTTCAGAAATACTAAACTTCAAGTTAAGATGAATTGTTAAGCTGCAGGTAAAGGACACTGCTAAGATAGTGGCCCTATTGTCTTGGTCAAGCAACTTTTGGAAGAATTTTGGCCTTTGAATATGAAATATACATTTGGCAACTCATAAAAAATGCTTATGTCATATTTTGGGCTGGCTTAGCAGTCTACCACAAGATTGATTCTGCTGAATATGACTTTATATGTGCTTCTCTGGTATTACTGAAGGGTTCTTGCTGCTGTATGGACCCTAGTGTATGAAATTACAAAGTAACTATATAGCTAAGTGTCCATCATAACCATTTCTTTATAATTCTTACAGTCTATTAAAAGCAAAACAAAAACCAAACCACAATACTGAGGGTTTGATGTTGTGCTGAGAATCCAACCAGTTGATGTTCTACTTTACTGTATCAAAGATTTTACTAAATCTTATACAGGAGAAGAATTACAGTTTTTAAGAGGTCCTGCATTTATAAAAAGCTCAGATGTGTGGACAGCTAAGCTTAGGCCTCCTTTCTCAACATTTCTTATTAGATAAACCCATCTGGATTTGAAAATTGGTTCAGTGCTGAGTGCTTCCATGATCTGGAACTGGAGTTGACAACAGTTCTATTCCTTCGTTTTGCTCTAATAAGCAAAATCCTTTTCCTTTCAAAGGTGTTTTCAATGTATGCTGTTCTTGTCAATATCAATGACTTTCTCTTCTGGAGCCCTTTGGACTCTGCACCGTTCCTTATCCACATGATATTCTTGCAACACTCCTAGAAGAAAAAATGCATGTTCATGCTGCTAGAGAGAGTGAAAACTTATTGACTGTACAGAGGTTGGCAATAGCTCTTGTTCCAGTCTCCTGACAAGAGCAAAGAGGCAGGTTGCATTTTTCTCTGTGCTATGCCAATAAAAGCTTTCCTATCTCTGCACTGATATTTCTTCTTTACTCTTTTCTCCAAAGTCATGTCAAATATACAAAGCAAGACTTCTTGTTCCCCCATATAGTCAGTGACTCTGAGGTGAAGTTTAGAGCAAATGGTGTCTTGTTGTAATAAATTTCTTAGAGCCTTGTAAATGGAACTGCCTACAGCAAGTGTGCAGATTATATTTGATGTCTGGCACATCCGTTTATATTAAGATGTTATAACAGAAGATGGAACTGCTCCTGAGGAAAATTCTCCAAATGAATTATCAGTATAAGATGTCTTTCTAGTGTTTGCAGATCTGTTTTCACTCCAGGTTTTAACTCCATCTGATCTGCAACCAGTACTGGAGAAAATTATATAAAAAATGTGAAATTGAAGCAGTTCTTCTCTACTATTACAGTTTATTAACTGCTTGAGCTACTGTGGTTATTATAATATCCATTTACTTAAGCTATTGTCTGTAGTAGAAGTGGGTACTTGCATATTGGAAAAGCACTGTGTGGTTATATTGGAAGAGGTTATTTTCCCCATTATTTTAAAACATTCCTACAATGGGAAATGTTAAAAATGTTTAGAACTATTTGCTTTATGGAGTCATGGCTAATTTGAGAGGCAATATATGAAAGTATTTTTCTTAGCTAAAAGCTCTGAGAACAAGTAAAACTCAAAATTGAGAATTCTTCAGTGCAGTGAGAGGCTAGTGGCCTTGTTCTGGTCGGTTAGCTTCCCTGATTTTGAAAATGAGCAGAAATGTATGCAGAACTACAGTGCTATTGAGACAGTTGTTGGATTTGCTAGTGCTCATGGAATGCTGATATCCTTGAGAGGAAAATCCTTGGTAGCAGTGCAAAACAAGCCCAGTGTTTTCCTCTGAGATGGAAATATCAGTGATGTGAACAGAAGAAGAAAGAAGGAAAGTTATTATATGATCTTCCCAGAAGAAAAAGGCATGAAGGAAGCAGTGTTTTGAATCTGATGTGCACAAAGCTGAAGTTAAGAATGAGCACTTGGATTTGATTGCTGTGCAGTTCTCTTAAGCGTTTGATCAGGGAAATCTTATGTTTTATTCTGAAGTTAGGATGTGTTGTTCGTTTCACATTATCTAGAAACAGAACATAGAAGTTCTGGAGAATAATCAGTTTTTCTTTAAAAAAAAAAAAAAAAGGCAAAATGGGAATTTGGAAATCCTGTGTTAGGCCAGGTCCCTTCCTTTTAGCACGTAGCAAGATTTGGATCTGGCCTTTATGTTGTACCTGCTATCCAACATGCTACAGCTCTGAGGAAATTGTTATCGATAACTTGTGATAAATTGAAGCAGAACTTGTATTGAAAAGGTTCTCTTTTTCTAGCCAGCATTTCAGCTTTCCTTCAAAGCAAGTAAATTCACAATGTGTATTGAACATAGTGGTTAATGTGCAGTACATTTGTGCACTGAGAATACAGCATAAAGATGTGCACTTAAGCTATTAATTGTTATTTAATTGCCATGTACTTTTCACCTTCGCCTGTTTCACTCTGTGGTCTCCCCATCTTGCTTTGCCTTATTCTCTGCTGCATTTCAATGTGTGCTTACCCAACACCCTTTGAATCCAGTGTTGCTAGCTGGAAAAGGGCCCAACCCATGGTAGAATGGACCTAAAAGTGATTTGTTGCAATAGAGATGTGACTAGAAACAGACCAGGACATACTTTATTAAGTGTTAAGCTTTTATTCTACCTTCCAGCAAGACAGAGCTGAGAACTGCCTTTAAAAAGCAGTAATGCAATTGCATCATTTATGAATGCTCTGAGAATCATTTAGTGGAGAACAGACAGTTCTGTTCCTAGCAGTGATGTTGGGGAAGGCAGCATAAAAGCACAAAGTCCTCAGCAATAGGATGTGTAAGGCAGCCAGAAGCAGCAGCACCACCACTACCACCACTGACATTGGTCTGTAAGGCACAGGCTGGGCAGATATTCACAAAACCACAATACCATTTCAATGCACTAATGAAAACATACAGTCCTTGGGAAGGACTTTTGGTGGCTTTTGTATATATCTTCATATTTCCTTTTAGCTTCCTTCTTTGCTTCAGTCGAGGTAACTTTTCAGTGTCTTGAGAACTGTGCTCTCTGAGTCTGTCTGGAGCCCATGTAGCAGACAGGATTATTTCTGAAATGCAATTTATGTATTTCATAAGCACTAGACTAGACTAGCTCTGGGAGGATTTTTTTTTTTTTTAAGTGTGTGCCTTCCATTCTAAGTAATTCTTCATGTAAAGATGGAAACAGGTCTCTTAAAAAATGTCACAGTTCATTTCTAAGATTGGCAACAAATTATGTAACCCTGTTGTATGAGTCATAAAGAAATCTGGATCGGAGATGCATTTTTACAAATAGCAGCTGCTTGTGTGAGTAATGATTGTTTAGAAAGCTTCCATTCATATGCTGCCTGTGTTTTTTTCTACAATTTTTTAACTACAAAACGTGAACTTATCTGAAAAATCAGATGCTGCAGAGACATTCAAACATCCAATAGACTTAATAGAGGATAAGACTGAAGTGAAACAGTTTGACAAGGAAGGAAAAAAGAGTAGGGGATGGTGTGCATCCTTATGGATGCTTTTTCTGAAGCCTACAGCAGGTTCACACTTCTGGGGTTTGAATTGCTTTATCCACTCTAGTTCCAAACAACTCATTGCACTGTTTAGCCTGTCTTTGCCCCAGTGCAGTAGAGAATAGGACAACAGGAGTAGGATAATTTATTGCCAGCCAGGATGCCAAATCCACAGCCACTCAAGCAGCTGTAGCTGTCACTCACTTTAAATAAACCACAGTTTCTGGAGTTGTTCTCAACTACAAAAGTTTAGAAAAAGAAAACAAAACACAACAGTACAGAAAAATAGAACTGCCACAGTTCTACTGACCAATCTTTTTGAGTTGTTAGCCAGTTTATAAGCTAGCTGGACAAATACAGAATTTTATGTATATGTGTACTATATTTCCTGTTTGCCTGGTTCTTTGACTGTATGGCTGAAATGTCTCATATCTCCTCGTGATGTGGGACATGGATAGAAATTGCTCTGTAATGATTTAATGGCTATTCTGTTCTTCTTGTGTCACCTTGCCTTTTTTGAAAAGCCTATATGATAACTTTATGGGCAGGGATAAATGTGCCTTGGTACCCTGCTCTACTTTGTGGTGCAGCTTTATGGTATTCTACATGATGCTATTTCTGAACAAATCAGCCTAGTCACTGTTAAGTGGACCAAAATATTTCAGTATAAAATGAGTAAGGCTAAACTCTAACTATTCATCCTCTTATAGGATGATCTAGTGGCTGTCTAAATAGAGTTATTTCTGATTACAAGAATGTAGCTTTTACCCTTTACTTTCTGTAAAACAGGATAGTCTAGAAGAGTCATTTGAAATCTTTTGTATACATAGAACTAACATTTACAGACTTCTGTCTCAAAAGTTGTCTCAGTGTGAAAGAATCTTCAAACATCTGAAAAAATTAAGCAATACTACTTAAATCGTTTGCCTTCACTAGGATTAACACCAGCATTTACAAGACAGATATTTCGGCAAGTGTTTAACTGCAAGTAGGCTCAAATACTTCTCAGAAACCTTCCCTTGACTCATACTAAATTCTGACTTGCTCAGCTCTTAGAACAAGTTAATAGCTGGCACGGAGAAAGATCCATTTTGATGATTCAGTGATCAGCAACTCTTGTGCTATTTCCCTTTTGTTTTAGCAGCAGTGGGAAAAGAGGGCTAGATAGTTACCCTTTATCTATGGCAGCTGTGAAAACACCAGAAGTGTACGTTGTGGTGCTGTTTGACCAAAGAGGGAAGGAAATGTAATAGTTTAGCTGTCTCTCTTTATAAACTTAGACTTATGCTTCATTGGTCCCAAGGGCACCTGATGTTGCTCTGGCAATCTGCTTCTAGTGTAATTTTCTCTCCCTGCTACCTACTTCTATTTGTATCACTAAAGTGCTTTGTGCACAAAATGAGCTGCTGTGATAGCATCACCTTACCACCAGATTCAGAAAGAGAGCAGCTTCTCTATAGTAAGTATAGGTGATAGTAACTATAGTAAGTATAGGTGATAGTAAGTATAGGTGAGAATTGTATTGTTTCAGTCCTGTTTTGAAGAGGCGTTTTTCATTTCCTGCATGCACAGTTCTAGAAATCAGAAAGTACACTCAGTTTTGGAGACAGCTTCTGTTTTCACAAGTCTCATTCCAGAATAGGTGTGGTGACATAAACAGCATGAATGGAAATTGCCAGACTCTGAAATAAACAAAATGCTTGTGCAGCTCCTGAACCTTCTTAAATTACAATAATATTCAGCATCTTCAGATGCTGATAGTGTGATTTTCAGCTACTGTGCTGAAGTTGGTCTCACAAAGAAGAAAACCTGAATTTACGGATGCAGTCACCCTTAGTTTTGCCGAGTAATTCACAAGAAATTTATCAATCATCATTCCAGGAGCTAAACTAGATTTAAAAAAAAGATGCATAAAAACAGATAGGATTGAGAAATTGAAAAAATTAGCAAAGTTAAAAAGCCAAGTGGGTCTCATGCTGATGGGAATATATTCCTTTTGTATGATAAAGTAATAAACAATCTCCTGTACTGTCAAAGAACTGTGATATTGATTATAAAAACCATGAGCAGTGTGGATGTAGGAAATGATGTGCATCTAGGAAACAATATTGAAATCCTTATGGTACAAAGGACCATCAGCAAATATTAAACTACTGTCAGTAGTACCTGGCTGTCATTATTTTAGGTAGTTTAGTGTATATGTTTACTTTGCTGGAAACTGGAAGCAGTATATCTAGAGCCACTTTTTCAAAGGAATTCTAGAGTTTGGTTCTGAAAGTTGCTACATGAGGATCACTGAGGACCAGTGATAAATTATCAGTTATGAATTTAAAGATCATTACAAAATTAGCCTATCTTCACTTCTTACAGTGCAAAAGCTGTACGAAACTTGCTTTAACACATGATTTTGCAGCTTCAAATAATCAAAGCTACTTCTGATGTACTGAATTTCCAAACTCTTTGACCTGGGAAGAAGAAAATCCAAAAACAGAATTTAAGGTTCTTGGGTATTTTTAAATGCTATATATTTTGATTGTGTCTCAAAACTTTAAGAAGTGTGATAAACCTACACTACTGTCTCATCATCATTGATATTTAATTCAACTGTAACAAAATGCTTAATAACATAAGAAATGCCCTGCTTGATCAGGCCAACAGTCCATGTAGTCCAGTATTTTCTATCTGACTGTGGAAAAAAGAGAGCACTCCAGCCTCTTAATTTCCTGCAGTTTATGTCCTTGTATGCTTTTAGCAACCACAGTTGCTCTCTCAGAGATATCAGTGCATACATCCGTGTTGACTCTCCTAGAAATCCAAACTCCTGCAATGTTTAGTTTTCCTTTTCTTATCTTTCTTTTAATTTGTATTTGTGATGCAGAGACTGGAACTGCACTCTGTACTTAAGATGTGGGCAAAGCAAGGATCTAAACAATCTATATAGCAGCAAAACAATACTTTTTGAAGTGGTTCTTTTCTAAACAGAACACCTTGCACCTTATCTCCCTTTATATTCCATTGATAAATCAGTCCCAGAGAAGTAGTTATTTGCACAGTTTTTTCCTCTCTTTCAGATAAAGAAAGCTAAAATGCACATCAACGTAGGTAATAATTTACTCACATTGAATTAGCAGTTATGCCTCTTGGACCATTGGCCTTTGCATTAGTAACTGTCAGGAGGATATGAAAGGAAAGCAGCTGTTCTTGAAGTGGCTGGCTCCTCTTAAGGGCTATTGGTAACACATTTTCTTATTATTTGTGCTCAGGACAGAACATCTGATGAAGTAACTGGAAAACAATAGACTTTTTTTGTGAATGTATCCTACACACATAGGAAATCTACATTTTTGTCTGTTTTCTGGTGTTGAAGTAGCATCAAGCACTCAAGGTGAAGAACTGGATCCTGGACAATTAAACTTTAAGTCATTCCTATTTGCACAGTCTGTCTTGATGGAGCTGTGGATCAATTTTCTCTCTGATCAAGGTATAAGTGGCAAATTAGAAAGGAACTGGTTGCCAGCAGTTACTGAGAAATCTGTCACTGAATTATAAAAACAAGCATTTAATTAGAAGATTGATTCAACCTTGTGGCCAATGAAGCTCAGAATAAGCTGTTTGAATGAGTGAGAGCTTGTTAAGACCATTTTTTTCAGAGTACAACTCACAAAAGCACTGGAAGGTAAGAGAATTATTTTAGAAACACTGCTTTTTTTTTTTTTAAGGTTAAAAAAAAAAAGTAATCCTATTTGTTATCAATGTAAGACTTTTTGTTTAACAGCATCTGAAATTTGTTTAACACTCTTACAGAGTACCATGCATAGAATCACCAAGGTTGAAAAGACTCCAAAGTCACCCAGTCCAAACATCCACCTACCACCAATATTTCCCACTAAACCATGTCCTCAGTACAACATTTAAATGTTTCTTGAACACCTCCAGGGTTGGTGACTCCACCACCTCCATGCACAGCCCATTCCAGTGCCTGACCACTCTTTCAGAGAAGAAACTTTTCCAATGTCCAACCTGAATCTCCCCTGTTGCAGCTTGAGGACATTCCCTCTAATCCTTGTCACTAGATATGCAGAAGATACTTGTTCGTATGATGATATTAATCACAGCTAACTTAATCTCTCAGGATTTAAGCTATGTCTCCATTCTGTCTACACAGATTTTAGTTATGATGCCACAATTACAGTTCAATGATTCATTCTAATATTTCTGCAGCAGCATTTCCTCTGAAAGGATATTGGAAATTTTTCTTGAAAAACTGGTGGTATGACTGAATAAAAGCTGTAGATATTTCCTTACCTTTGGTGCTAAGATAGTCTTTCCAGGGGCTGCTATACACGTTTTTTTGTTGTTGTTGTTCTTGTTGTGTATTTAAAATCCTAACATGTTTTTCTGACACTATATTTATATTGGAACTCTTCCTGCTGCCCTTGTCACAGCTTTCAGGATAGAGAATATCAAGAATGGAGAAACACTGCACTTAATCTCTAGCTCTGGACTAGTTCTACATATTCTATGTGGAAACATAGAAATACAAGTCTATGTAGAAATTCATGTGTAGATACATGAGAAATCAAAAGCTAAAGACAGGAAATTCAGAGTAATGACTACACCCACCATATTGTTTTTGCTCTGGTTATAGAAAAGGAATGAAGAAACTACTCTCAGAGGACCTAAGCCTAAGACTGCTAAGAATATTTTTAGGCAGCAGTGGATGAAAATGTTTTGTATGGGGGTATATACTGAGTTACTGGCTGTGCTACCAATTTCTCACTATTTCACTGTTATATGTGAGTAATTATTGGACTATCTTCACCTTGACACGTCTCTTTTTCTGGCAAAAATACAGAAGAATTCCCACAGTCACACAAGCTTTTGTCTATCTTGATATTGCCAAAACATCACACGTTAATGTCAGTTGCAGTAGATGCAATTTGTCTGCTGAAAATTGGACTGAGAATGTGAATGAGTTCATCCAGCTCTTGGCACCAGATTCCTGAACTCTGATTTTCATTATTTGAGAATGTCATTGCAGCTGTTTTTGTTCTCTCTTCCATCCTGCAGTGGCAGTAAATCCATGAAGGAGTGGGCGCTTTAAATATCCCAAGTAATACGTATACTAGGACTCTACTTTTAATTAACACAGCAAACTTTTCTTCAAGCAGCTGAGAACTTAACAAACCCTGAAAAGGCCCACTGCATCACTGTGATGCATTTTAAAAACCTGCTTTGCAGGCTGGTGAACTCTAGTATGACAACTTAAACTGATGCCAGAGTAAACCACAGCCAGAATAAATCAAAGCTAGAATGGATGTTTTGTTCAGATTGCGAAAACGAATTTTACAAGTCTGGATGCTTGATCTGTCTGTCTGCTGATTACTGTAACACTTTTTTTTACTGCACTGAGCTCCTCTATTAGCAGTATTCACAGCGGTGCTCTAAGTTGGCATGAATTCACTCAGCAGAACTAAAGGCAAGAAGCGAGCTTCTCTGAAGTACAGTGAGTGGCTCATGCCAAGGTTGGTGACTTCAGCCTACTTACACTGTCCATGTGCCTTCAGCAAACCTGGGACTGGCCTAGAAATTTTTGTGTCTTTCAGTATAAATTATGAGATGAGCTCCTGCTACTATCTTTCTGTTCTGAGTACCCACAGAAAGATTTGGAGCACTGTGATCTTTGGCATGAGATGTTGCCTGGGTGTTATTTACTGCATGCACCTTTTACAATGTAAAGCTTGCTTTTAGATAGGCTCTTTTTCACATCAGTGTATGATGACATACGCAGTGTAACTTCTCAAATGTGTGTAGCCTGTGGGTGGATGTAGACTATCAACAAGTTGTTACATACTTCTTTCCTCTTGTTATGATAACTGAGCTTATGCTAATGAGGTGGGCTTTCTCATTACAAGGCATATGTGCATACAGATTACAGGAAGAGAAAAGCTTTATAAAAGGCATATTGAGTTTGTGGAGATCCATTTGTAGACAAAACATTTGAAATATCTGCTCTGTGCGTTCCACAGCAAATTGGCTCAATTTTTTTGTACCACTTCAAGATAGCCAGACTTTTTTGTTATGAGACACCTACAAAATTTTGCCATATTTGAGTCTATAAACGTGAGTGTATATTTAAGGCTCTTGATACAAGAATTCATAAAGAAAAAGTGTTTGAATAATAGATGTTAGCAATTATTTAATCTTCTACCTTCAGGGGTGACAGCTGAACAAATAAAATAGTCTTTCATGTTCTAGACGTGTCTGTTATAAGCACTCAGGATCTGAGATTATTTGTGAGTAAGTTAGAAATGACGAATGTTTAATCACCTTGATGGAAGAGAGAAATAACAAGGCTGACATGCTTTGGCTGTGGTGTTCTTTTGCATTGTTCCTCATCCCATTATCACTTCTATCTTCAAGCCTTGTTGCCACAAGCTCTCAGTTCCACTGTTAATTTCAGCAAAGTGCTGTCACAGGTCAGTGAATGTCAAGGCAGGAGAAACATTCTTTCCACTCCCTGTTTCTATTTATGTCTTTCTATGTCATTCCTCTAAGCCAGTGTCTGCTCTCAGTTGTGCTGTCTATACTAATGGCAAAGCAGTTCCTACATAGAAGGCCTATTTGGATTTATTTTTCTATTATATGGATAAATGGGGCAAGGAGCATGCACTCATGTTTTAAATCTTGGTTATCTCTTCAAATGCTTCTGCAAAGTACTGAACTGTTCCTTTGACTCTACTTGGTCACTAAACAGATTATAAAATGTTTGAGGGTAGCACTTCTAAATTTTCTATTATTTCAAATTGTTTTATTTGATAAGTCCCCCTTAGATTGTTATAGCTTACGTTGCTCTTCAGTCTTCTCACTTTCTGCTTCAGAATTCATGTTAACATGTGAATGTAAATGAGATATATAAAGAAATGATAGGAAACAAATGTTTTGCTTTTAGGTCAAGCAGATTCTTTAGCTAGAAGGTAGATCCTCTACTTAAGACTTCTCAGCATTGCTGAAGGCTTCAGGTCTCCCTGTTCTTTTGCAGCTGTTAGATTATGCTCCTTGCTAGGCTCTCTATAGCCCTGTCATTCTGTGGAAACCAGTCAATTCCTAGGAAATTGTTGTAAGGCCATAGAGAGAGAAATATTGTCCTCTTATGATTTCTTTTCTGCTTAAAAACAAATTTAAAATTAGTGCTGGAGGTACTGTGCAAAAATGCTGTGTTTCACTCATTTCTGATTATAGGACAAATTTTTGAAGATACTGCTGTTGGATCAAATTTTTCTTTGGTTTAAAAAGTTCTGTGACAGTTTTGAGTGCCATTTAGTATTTACCTGGAATGATCGAAACCAGATATGAACAGTATGTATGATTCTTACAAATAAAGCAATAATCCTTTAAAAATTTTCTATGTGGGAAGGGACCATCAGTGCAATAGAAAGGTATGTGCAGTAACAGAATGCATCCCATAGTGCCAACTGAGCCTCATGACCTGCTCATTCCTCTTTAGGCTTGAGGGGTCTTGAGATCTGTGTGTGACACAGTCCTAATGCTTTCCTTTCTTCTCGAGGTCTGCTGCAAGAGTTGTGCTTTACCTTCAGTTTAAAATGGTACCCACTCTAAAATGTTCTGTGGGAAACACCTGAAAAGTGGCTTTCCTCACGCCATCTGTGCCACACAGCAGTAACTGGCTGAAAGCTGCTACAGGAAAGAAACTGCACTGTAGAATAAGCAAGCTGATGTCAGCACAGGTTTGTAAAAATGTGCCCAAATATTAGAACCAATATTACCATTCACAGGGTGTTAGAACCTTTTGTGTTTGGTAAGGGACAGCTCTCAGATTGCACTGGGAGAGAATGTTTCAAGCTGATGTTTGGTGGAAATTGGGTTGTCTAAACACTGGGAAAAAGTCTGGAGGGAAGAAAAACTCTTTCTTGATTTAGCCTGGCCTTTGAGCAAGAAAAATAATTTAAAAGCATAGAGAAGAAAAATTCTCCTTGTCTGTGCAAATCTAATTTAGATCCATTACTCTGCACTTACAGAGGGCTCTGTATATTCATGACCTATTTTAATTTGGGCATTAATTCACTCACAGGAAACAATAAATAGTATATTAATTTATCTTCCTGAAGTTCAGATGTAAGTATGCATTGCAGAGGGCATTGTTATTTACATGTAGTGAACAACTTTGTTCTAATTTGATAACTCTAGAATCATTGAGAAATGCAGCCAGCAGAATCAAACCCTTCTGACCAGGTTATGTGGTTTCTGAAGATCATTACATCTTTGGGTTTTTTTTTTTTTTTTTTTTTTTAATTTTTTCTGTATTATTTAGTATTGCCTACATTTGGGGAAATATTCATATTTTCCTTCTCTTTGTATAACTGTCTTGATTTCAGGTAAGCTTGTATGCTGGGATACATTTTTTACTCCTTTGTAAAGCAGTTGTATGAGAGCATCCTGCCATCTAGTGGGGAAGAAAAGGGGGACTGCGTTCAGCTCATACAAAATCTGATTTAAAAAATTAAAACCAATCTGCAGTATTTGCATAGTAAAAAATCAGCTGCATAGAGCATCAGTCTGCATGTGAGCCGTGCTTCAAGGGTCAGTGAGCCAACATAATTAATGAATTCTTTACATGCTTTAAGAACTTGTGATTAATTTATACACATAATAAAATTGTTCTAAAGCACCTAAGCTAAGTGTTTGAATATTAATAATAATTTGGCTAAAGCGCTACTTGTTGTGAAACAAAGTGAAAGGCTAATCATGAGGAATGCCCTTAACCTACTCCAGAAAGCCAACGTGCCTACCACATCACCTTAATCAGGCTTTAGTCTGGAAAAATAAAAGTACAAACAAAATTTGTAAAAGCGATTTTTGAATAGTGCTACTCTCTGAGATTAACATGTTCAATTAGAAATAATTCTATGAGTCGAGTTCAGAGTTCATCTGATTTACACTGGAATCTGACTTTTCTTGATATTGTTTCATTACCTTTTCGTAATCAGGGAGGCCATAGAGAAGCTCTAGGATTACTGACAGTGTTGGTTTGCCACTGATGACGCTTTTGGCTTCAACGGTGCACAGAAATATTTTTCTTACCCCAAAATGTTTTCAGGCTTAAGCAAGTCAGAGCAATCAGCAACAGTGCTGCTGGCCATGGCAGCACAGAGATGGGAGCTGGATCTGGAAAGCACTGTGCAAAGCAGGTGGGCTTGTTTCTGTTGTTCACAGCCAAGCATTAGCCTAGTGTGTAGAAGAAAAGGTGTGCATGGCGCATTGATGATGCATGAAGAAGTTGCAGAGGACTACATATGCAGTCACATGAGTAATTCCCATTTACAGACCTTGACAGCAAGTTTGCTGGGCTAGGTGTCTGCTTTTTTAAGCAGTGTGCAGGCTGTTCTATAGAACTTCTCTCCTTCTGGCACTGTATCCCACTAAATCTAAGGAGGTTGCACAAACAAGTTGTGGGCACTCGGCACTAGAGACACAGCTGCTGCCTTCAGAACAGCAGTGGGCAGCCTAGCTGGGGGCAAGTTTCAAAATGCCCATTGGAACTGTGCTTACCACAGCCTAAAACATAAAGGTTGCCCCTGCTCCTTTTTTTCATGTATTATCGAAGCTCAGTAGACTTGAAGCAAACAGCAACACCATGCCTCCCCTCTTGCATCAAACAGACCCCAACTATTTTTAGAAGCTGCAGTTTGCAATAGCTTTGCCTTACCTAAATAGTCCTCGGTTATAATTTTAGGTTGCTAGCAGACCAGGATCTGCAACACATTCCTCTCATGACAGTACATCAGGTGCCATCTCTATAGTACATACTTGTTTCAAAATTTCCCATGCTGTACCATTTTATTCTAGAAATGCTTCTTCACAGCTACTTTTCCTTAGAGCACTAAGCATAAAGTAGTTGGAGTCTGAACAACATTTTTCTCTGACTGCAATGAAACAATTGTGCATTACAGAAAACCTCAGAAAATACAGGCTTTCCTTACGTTTCCTTGTCTGATGAGCATGAATTCTTTTAGGTGCCTGAAGATTTGCCAACCCATGAAGAACAAATAAACAGTTTTCCTACTTCAGAGTAGTGAAATTGTAAGGATATAATAGAATTCAACTCTCACTTCCTTTACTGATTTCCAACCTATGCAAAGTGGTCTGATTAAGGAATAGATCAGCCTTCTACTACATTCCCCTTTCATCCATCTTTTTACAGAGTATTCAGAGGACAGATAACAATCAAGTGTAACAAATAATGAGACAGATGCCAGTTTACTTCAATAGCTTTCATTTCAAAGATGCCACCAGGATCTAAGAAATGTTGGTAGTATTAGAAGTATAAGGACTCACAGATGATCTTATAAATGGATCACATCAAGTCTTATTACAGTCCAAGTAACCACAAGAAACACCAATTAAGTAATTGAAGGTTGCTATCTTGTTACAGTGAAGCCAGCACTAGGCACCACATCCAATAAGCTATGAATTCTTTGTAAGCAGCCATCTTTAAGGGACCGATTGAAATGACTTCTTGAGTAACTGCTTAAGACAGTTGTTTGAGACAGCAAACTACTGTTTCACCACAACAAACTTATGCAAAGAGAGCTGAGAATCTAAATATGCTATGTTGATTTTTAATTGTACTCATGCACTTTAAATAATAGCAGTAGCCATTGCATTCTTAAACTTCATAACATTCTATAATTTTATTAGCTTTCTCCCTGCTTTAGGAAGCAGGAAAAAGTCCTATATACAAAATATTCATAATCTTTTAAACAGAGACTGTACTTCGTTGCAGTGAGACGTTCATTTCCTGCCTCAAATAAGGGCAAGTTATCCATCTGTCTATTCAATAATTTTCCTTGATGGAAGGACAATTGTGCCTTTGTGCTTTAAAAAAAAAAAAAGTTACCAGTAATGCCCCATCTAATTTATTCTGACATCTCTTTTGTTCACACGTAATACAGCTCATTAAAACATCTGCAGTGTAGTAGAACATTTCTACAACTGTTTTTCAGTGCCAGTTTCTTCACAAAGACACTATTCCCTCCTTCATCTGGTCTTGAGGAAGAATGTGATATTCTTATCTTCCTGAGAAACTTTGTTCTTTGTTGAAACTTAAAACCCAGCAGAAAGGTTTGCACTTTTTTAGTGAGGTTATCAGACAGTAATTTCCCACTTCAACAGTTGAAGGTGCTAGCAGTGGAGGGTGGTACGAGATTGCTCTCTCTGCCTCTTCTGAAGGAGACTGAAATTAGCACAGGCCAGAAAAATGGTCATTGGCCCTTCTAAGGGAGAGGGGACTTTGGGAAGTGGGCAGGTGTCTCCTTTCTCAGCCTCTAGAACAAGATGTGGCTCCTCTCAGGGCAGCGCTAGTGGAGGAGTTGTTTCCTTCTGATCTGGCAGTGAAGAGCAAGGACAGAGATCTCCTGGAGAAGAAGGCACTGGAGTGGACTGCCCAGGGAGGTGGTGGAGTCACCGACCCTGGGGGTGTTCAAGGAAAGACTGGATGTTGTGTTAAGAGACATGGTTTAGTAGGAGCTATTGGGAATAGGTGAACGGTTGGACTGGGTGATCTTTTAGGTCTTTTCCAACCTTGGTGATTCTATAAGATATCTTAGTCAAGTGTTTTGAAGCCTTCTACAAAGCTCCCAAATCTTGCTGGTGTGAAAGCTCTCATATTAAATCTTGTTGACTGACTCTGCTGTTCACAGTTGAACTCAGGTTCCTTCCAGGATTGCAAATGACTCCTGTAGCACCTTTTCCTCTTAAACCCCTCTGACCATTTCTATTCCACAAAGTACCATTGGCCTTGTCCTTTACTATGAACACTATCACTGCACTGAAGTTTTGCTGCTTGAGGGACTTTGGGGCCAGCAAAATTTAAACTGTTCTGGGGAGCTTTGACCATACTCTGACCTATCAGAACCAGATACTGTGGGTACCTCAGTATCTCTTGGAACAACCTAGATTTTGGTTTAAAAAAAAATGAGTCATTATTCTATGAAATATGATTTACATTTATATATGTTAATGTGTTTCAGGAAGGCTTCCTGAGTGTATTTCCCATGCCCTACTCTTTGCACAGCATTCCAGTGCTTGAAGCTCTGGTTTGTGTTTTTTTGCCATTAGCAGTGTATTAGGGAAGTAGGGGAGGCTATGTGATTCACTCTTTGCATTGCTAGAAATGTGACGCGTTTTCAGAGCCTTTACTCTCTCAAAGAAAGAGATGGTAAACTAGCCAGGGAAATTCACAGGGTTTTTTTCTGCCTTACTTTCCACACCCCTGCTCTCAGAGCAGTTCTGCTTTAGGAGAAGTATTTAGTCAAATTTTGAGTTCCTGTTTTCTACTCTATTAGTCCTCTGAGGGGCTCCCACATAGTGCAACTTTCATTTATGCTCATTTCCTGCATATTGTATTAGGACCTTTCAGGTTCAATATTCACATTTGCCTAAAGTCATTACTGTATTTACTAAGTAGTGAACAATGAGGTTGCCAATAAAGCAGCACTTCATTCGTTTCATGAGGAAAATGTGTATCGACACTTAGCTAGGAGTCTATTTTGAATTTTCCTGACTTATTGATCCATATTCTGAAGTGCATCTCAGACCTTCTGGCTCTTGACTTGATCATGACTTTTAGTTCTTCATTTACCATTTATTAAGGGATCATTTCCAGTAAAACCAAGTAGACCTCTGGAATGTTGCCTAATTTTCTGGAAAGTACTGTAAATGCTGTTTGCAGAAAGACATTTAGATTTACATCCTTAAAATGGAGGCTTAAGTCCAAGTACTGACTTCATTTACACCACTGTAAGTCAAAAGTGATTATTGTGCTTGCAGTGGAACCCTTCTTTCACCATCCTCTTTCACCATCCCCTTTGTTTGTGACTTTCTGAACGTTTGTCAGGATCAGTAACAATTTGCCATTAGAATGGGGCCAGAAAATGGTCAGCAAGTGGTGAATCCCAAGTGACTTTCTTAGACCAGTCAGTGAAAAATCAAATAAGATGTTGCTTGGCCCCTGGTATCCATGTCTCAAGATCTGTGCTACTACAGCATCTCTCAGAAACTAGGGAAATATCTTCTGGAGCCTGTCTACCTCTGCTTTGAGCAAAGATGTATTTTCCTCATCCTCATTAGATTCATATTTACTAGGAAGAAATTGTTCAGAGAAAGGGAGAAAAAGGAGAGAGCTGCAGATGTACAGTCAGATATTACAAAGCGATGAACCTCAGCTGAACTGTGATGATTTAGCACAGATCCTTGATATATTTACAAGTATAAGGTAAATGACTTTGTTTGGAGGGAAATGGGGTGCAAGTGCAGAGGGCACTGAGAAGTCAATGCACACATTAGAATTCAAAGCACTCTTGTGTACTTTTGGTCCCCCGAGACTAGGTCACAGATGGCTTGCAAGATGTACCTCAGTCTTTTGAATATGAACATAGAGCTGCCAGCTGATGCCCCATTCTGCACTGCTGGTTGTAGAGGCTGGCTGGTAGAGATCAGACATTACTGCAACATAAAATTGCCTGGTAGCCTTCACATCATGCATGCTCAGGAAAAAAGAAACAAAACAAAACAAAAAAACCCAAACAACCAAAAACAAACAAAGAAAAAAAAACCTTCAAAATCTCTGATGTAGAAGCGTGATCGGATTCCTTAAGCTAACTGTTATCAACAAAATAATTTGTGAATCTCGGTAAGGGAAGCTAATTTTTAGAATTTTGTTTTCCTCACCACAAACACTATTTTAATTGTATCTCCCATCGCCAAGAAGCACTTGTGTAATGACCTTAAACAAACATGCCAATTGGGAGTTCGAAAGATTAATGCATATAGGTCCATTTGGCTCTCTTTCTGGCTTTTAAGCATAGGATTTGCTCTGACAAGGTTTCAAGTTTTGTTCCAAATCCATGAAAGCTTGAAAAGATTATAAATGCATCACCTAGCTGTGGAAGTCTGGGGGTCCCAGAAACCAGGAAATCAGCAGCTTAAATGCACAACATTGCCCATGGATGAAATAGTCATCCTCTTCAGGAAAACAGAGTCTGCAGAATCACATGTAGAAATTTAGCCTCCCCTATAACGAGAAGCAGAAACTGTGTTGAAAGAGAAAGAAATGGGATTGAAAGTACAAAACAAAGGAAAACCATTTATGTATGGTGACAGTGGGCTGAGGGAAGGGGTTTACTCTAGGGGAAGAGCTGTGTGGATGGGGAAAGAAATATCCAGAGGGGCAGAAGAGCTTTCATTGTGTCCATCTGTAAAGGAACCAACTTGTCTGTCATTCGTAGTCTTGGCAACAGCACAGAGATAGAAGGATAAAGCTGCCTTGAATGTAGCTCTTTTGTAGCTTATCCAAACCTGGAATGGAAAGAAAAGTATTTGCAATCTCTGCATGTATACAAACAAAGAAGGCTGTTAGGAGAGCAGGTTTACAAGTTAGAAAGCGTTTTGCAGAACACTGACAAAAAAGTGGCAGAAAAATCCTTCTTCTCAGTCTACAGGCAGTAGAACACGACCCACAAAGCTGCCGATTTCCTCAGAGTGCCTCGTGCTGGCCGCAAACAGCATCCATTTGCATGAGACCTGGCTGTGCCTGGTTATCTCCCAGATGTTCACATCAGTATGTAAACACTAGAGCACCTCAAAGGGAATCCTAGCTACTGTCTGCTCACTTGCTAGGGAAGGGCAGTTGTTCAGTATCATCCAAACATGATATTCTTTAGGTTTGGTTCAAGCTATATGAGGCATTTTTGATAACTTGGAAAGGGAACAGGAAGGAGGCTATACCTCCAAGAAAGTAGAGAGTACAAAGACAGCAATTGAACTTAGCGCTTTCAGAAAAGTGACTGACAGATAGGCTTTTAGAAATTCCAAACCTGTGAACAAATCTTGTTTGTTCTTTGTTAGAAATGTCTGATAACCTGCAGTTTTAAGGTTACTGTGTGTGGATCCAGCTAGAAAGGCCTGTCTCTTCATTCCTGTTTACTGAAAGACTTGTTTCTGTATGATTACAGCCCTTACACTTTCTTTCTTTATTTCTTCTACCTCCTGCCTCCCAAAGGCAAGCAGAATCCCTGCTGAAATGAAGAGTTATACAGAAGCAGTATATGTTTCTAGTTGGGCTGTTATGTGTATTGTGCTGTGGAATACAAGAGCATTAAGGTAATGCGACTAGAGCCTACGCTTGCTGCAAATAGCAAAATGCAAAACAGATTAGACAGGCAGTCTTGAATGGACTGAGCCACATAAACATATTTTCACAGTTGTTATTTTTATAGAAGAAGTAAAATCAAGACAATTTGGGGATTCAAAACTAAATAACTGTGTTTGGCAATGATGAGAATGGTATATGGGAGGGTCTGAAAGAAAGTCTGAGTTTGGTCATAGTCTTTACTGCTTTCATTCTGCTGCTGTTGTGGAAATTAAAGCACAGTTGTACTTTGTGCTTGCTTACCAACTCAGATCTAGGTGGGAAAATGCTATCAGTGCTTCCATGAATTAAGGGTAAAATTTCTTCTTTTGATATATAATCTGTTTGTGGGGCATTGAAATACTCTTGGAGTCATTTTCTGCTTTTCAGGTGAGTTATGCAAGAATTCTGACATCCTTTTGAAGTATTCCTGCAGGAAATGTGACATTTCAAATCTATGTTACCTGAACCTTGATCACATCTTGTCTGCTATCAAAATGTATGACCCAAAAGTGCTTCTTTGTAAATTGGGCGTTTTTCATACATTGTAACCTCCTTGGAGAAAATTATGCAGGCTTGTGTGTTGCCTGCATGAATTATCTTTTATTCATTAGAATCCTAAATGTTATTGAAATGTATTCTTAATTATTCCCTGCTGAAAACAGTAGTGTTCCTGAACAAGTACTTTGCATTTGTTATGTCCTGCTGCTAACACAGTTAATAATGCATATAATAATAACAACTACAGTAATATAGTAAGAAACTATCAGTGCAGAACAATAGAACTTATTAATATGGTTCAATTTAAGAAAATTTTTATTTCTGGCTTTTGTGGCTTTTTTTGTTTGTTTGTTTTTGTTTTGTTGGCTTTTGTTTTACAAACAACGTTGTCTGAATATTTCAGGCCTGCAGAATTTTTGCTGTAGGTCTATAGCATAGAAATAACAGCACTGCTGAAAGAGAAGCTGGAAAGACATCACCTGCTATCCGTGTATTCATACCCTCCAAAATCATCTACTGTACTGGTACTTTACTTAGTGGAACAGATATTTCCAGCTAATTTTCAAAGGCTATTTTTGGACATATTTCTGGAATGAATGGCCTTTTACTCAACCCCCTTAAAATTATATTTTTTCTTCAATGTTTTCTCTGTCTTCTTTATCCACTGCTCTCTCTGTACGCACACAGTTTTCATTTCCTTTTCTCTGTGTGGGAAATGAAAAAGTTTCTTGAAACTCAGAAGCTGGTTCTGAAAAACTGTGCAATATTCAAGGTTTCTCTCTAGTAGGAGATCAAGAAATGTCAAAATAGTCACTAAAAATTACAGCTTTTTTGCAGTAGTATTTCTTGTGCATGTCCTTAAATATGTGACTTTTCATGATGTGCACTTAAACATCACCCAGTTTCTATGCTGTTCCCCAAAGGTCTTTCATTCAGTGATTATTAGGTCACTCTGATTATTAGTAGCAGTAACACAAAATGAATTCTTAAATCACTGTCACATGAAGGAAACTGAAAGACAAAAAATAAGAAGTAAAACTGAAAGCAGAGAATATTATACCATTGTGGCCACTTAAGGAACATTTCAGTTATTTTCACAGACAGAATTAACTGGCTGATGCTGAAATATTTGCTTGCCAGAATAACAAGAACTAGCGTTTCTTAAACTGCCTTTTAATATAAGCATTATTGGATTTCAAACTTCTGTCACTAGTTTTGACACACAAAGCAATTATTAGAACTGAAATATTTGCCATCACTCACTTGTATTTGAAAAGCCTTTATGTTAAAAGTCTGCATTGCACCAGACAAAGTAATGTCTTGAAAGATGTTTGAAAATCGCAGGAGTAAAGACTGAGTTCAGCTCTTTTCTTGTAGTGCTCTTTGACCTAAAGAAGTAAATACATAGTATTTCTGCTCTTCATTCTTTCACCAGTTACCTGAAGACAAAATTCTGCAAGAGGACGTAGTATAGGGACTTTACTTACCTCATAGATTGTGAATTGACTTAAAAATGTCTCAGCTTTGCATGTAACCTGGAACAGAAGAGAAGCGTACGATGAGAACTGGAAGTAACTAGAGGCAAGGCTGAGATACTAAATGTAACACTGCCTTTTTGGAGAGACAATCTGCAGGACAGCTGGTGTTGGTCCTACAATAACGATGATAGGCTGAGGAAAGTCAGGGGAATCACAGTTCAGAACCTTCATTCTTGGTGGACTGAAATCTGATTTTTTCTTCCATTTTGCTTAGGGTTTGTTAGAAGGAAGAGACCAGTTTACACAAAATTGTGCAACTTTAAACCCACTTTGCCAGACCTCTGTTCTGGTCTTTGTGTGCTGCTGCCAATTAACACATAGCAAAGTCTTCCAGGGGATGAGATTAAATGTATCACAAGTCTTCATTTCTAATCAAAGCTCCGTGGGAACGCCCCTGGGATCCCTGCTACTTTGCTGCCATTGAAATTGCCTGGGATCATTTGCTATCCTTTTGTGAATTATGGAGGCACCAGTATGACAGATACAACGCAGAGGATTCTGTTTTTCATCTTTGGGGTGTTCAGTTCAAAGAATAGCAATGTTTTCTTCCAGTCCTGAAAGTCACTTACCCTCCTCCTTTTGTCCAGAACTAAAATGTTTAGCTTCAAAACCAGAGAGGAAAACTGTCATTTCGCATTCATCAACACTAGGAAAAGAAGATATTGCTTGTCTTTTTTAATAAGCTTATTTGTCTAAGCATCCAGGATGTTAAATTAGCTTTCTCATCTCCATGTGGTTTAATACCCTGTCCATCAATTGGCTGAGAACAAAACAGGCCGCAGCACAGCACTGCCTGCTGTGACAGTGTAGATTTTAAAACATGAGAGCCAGTACTACAAGGACTGAAGTCTATTAAATCCTACACTGACTGGACTATGAACTGCACATTTATAATAAGAGTAAATAATCATGCACATGAGAGAGGGGGAAAAACATGCCCAAGATGGCCGATGCTAGATTTTTACAGTGAAAATTTCTTTGTAAAATTCTCTTTTACTGATTCTGCTACTTGGTTACCATTCTCAATCAGCCATTAGAAGGCTGAAGGCTACTGCATTTAATCAACAAATTATTCGCTGTAAGAGTTTGAAGGCTTACTAGAAGTCTACCAATAAGTATTTTCCCATCTGCAGGAGGTTTCTAATTTGCTAGAGTAGAATTATCCATAATGAAGCTTACTTTCACTGTATTATAAATAGGGTCTCTAAACATTAGAAATAGCATCCTTGGAGGAACACAGATTGTCCTCTAATCTGTTAAAAAACAAGAATTTGCTTGTCAGTAAACAAATGAATACAAACAGTACAGTCTCACGTTGTTCACTGAAATTTTAACCCATTAACCTGACTGAGACCAATACAGTGGTGTTACTCTCTTTAAGTACAGGCAGCCAGAAAAAAAAAAAGCAAGAACATGTATGCTTCATACCTCATCCTGAGTAGACTGGTTTTAGTTGTCTGTTCTACTGCCCTGAAGAGTCATAAAGCCTTAAAAGGATTTACCTGAGTAACCTGACATAGTAAGCTTGTCTGTTTGCAACTGTTCCATTGGGATCCCTCAGCTCATCTTCATAATTCCCATTTGGCTTGGTTTTGCTTGTCATGCATGGAGGTGTAGTAAATGTGACGCCAGTGTAGCTGAGAGCAGAACTGAGAAGCCAGCTGCCTTTGTACCTGTGCCAATTTAGAGGGAATTTGCATTGTAAATAATTTTTAAACACGTATCTATCATTAGCAGCAGTTCAGTGGATAAAATGTATTAAATATAAGAATGTTTTCCTCATTCAGAACTTGCACTTGCCTGTGGGATGTATTCATTTCTATCTGACATCTGAAAAGGGCTAATTCTTTTCCCCTTAGTCATGCTGATGTAAACTTGAAATAAAAAAAAAAAAAAAAGGACATTTCAGTGGCAAGCTTCTGTAGAGGAATATCAAACTGTTGGAAATGAGGAAGGGTAATGAAAGTCTCAAAATAGAAAACTATTTACTTGAGGGCTGTCAGAAAAATAGCCCCCTGGTTTCCTGCAGCTGTGGCACTGAGAGCTCACTTCAATGACTGTCAGTGAGAGTGGCAAGTCAGTCTTTTTTCTCTGCAATTGAGCTACACAATACATATAAATGTTTGGTGCTGGGATACAGATCTGAACTCCAATTCTCTCATAGCACAGATGCAGAGGGGAGGTTTCAAATCAGGAGATGTTTGTAGACCTTTGATCTAGTGACAGACCGAGAGTGCCATGCTCTGCCTGTCTGTCTGGTTAGTAAGCTCCATGGCACGCATTCCATCGAGTGCTTTACATACATAAACAGTCTGATGGATCTCTCGGGCCCTGATCCCTAGGCAGGACCTGTGATCTTCAGGTATGACTCCTAATTCACATTTAAGGGGGCCTGCAGCTTTCTCTGGATAGCAGCAGTAACATTATTTCTGTCTCTCCTTTATCTGAAAATGAAGCTATCAAGACTGCTGCACCTGGGTCACTCTTCATCTGGGACTGTGGGATTAATCAGTTTGCTGCTGACAGCTCCATTCACACAAATGTTTGCTTTCAAACACGTACTTGAGAAAATAAGCATTTGGGCCACTGCTTGGTTGATTCTTTTCATTATGAGCAATGTGATGCTCATACGTACAATCTGTGTTATTTGGCGATTCTCTGAGGTGACTATTATCAAATGGTCTTTTTTTACCATCACACAGCACACAAGTCATTTGTCTGTCATGTATTCCTAACTCAAACCTTCCCATATTTTCTTGATCTTGTCCTGTCCTTGAGACACGCCAGCTAGCTGTATGCAAAAACTACCAAGACAAAGAAAGCACAGTGTTTCTGAAAATATATGAGTTCCTAGAGTGACAATGACAAATGTTTTGTACAGGCAGGCACTCTCTTCATGAACGCTAAATGCTGTGACATACTCTGTATTCATGCTAGTTACTGTTGATCTGTAAGGCCACCATTTGGCCTGTTACTAGTTCTTCTAACCCAAAAAAGACGCCATTTATTAACATATTAAAAATAAAATATATTCTTTTTTTTTCTTTTTTTCTTTTTTTTTAAATATATATGCAAGAAAGGGTAATCTCCAAGCGGCTGCTTTTAGCATCTATCATCTTACAGAGCAGTTCAAAACATATAGTTTTCTTTCAAGCGTTCCTCAGATACATCAAAGTAGATTTTGTTGCTACTCCATTACATATATTGGATCTTCAGCTATGGGAACACATCATTCTCCTGACATACTATAGCATTTCAGCGTATCACCCTGACCCTTTATGTTTGCCACACTTCACACATATCTGAACTGATGGTGGTGGAAATCTCCTAACAGCTGATTGTTGAGAGCCAGCAATGCTATCTGTAGAATATTAAAAGAACTGATGAAAACACAACCCAAATCACTGAGAAAGATACCCTTGTCGTGGCCATGGACAAGAAATGTTGCCCAAGGTTCACATGGGAAGGAAGCACGGTGTTAGAGCCCCGAGGGCACTGACAGATCTTAATGGTCCTGACCAGCCTTACCTGGTTCACCTACTCAAGTCCTTGCCCATGGGCTGAGGAGCCTGTTTCACCTAAGTTTGGGGCCTTTGGTACTAGTGTCCAATCTATTGTCTTTGTAGGAAGGAGGCTGTTCTGCTCTTTGGTTTAACTATAGCTCTTTCTCTGCATTACTACAGAGCCTACTTGTGGACTGATGGCCTGGCTTTACTTCAGTCTTTTTTGTTGTGGACCTGTCAATCTGACTTGTGGACCAATGTCTCCCCTATGAACTCACCTGAGAATTTGGGCGCTTAGGCAAATCCGGCCCCAATTTCTAAATTTGTGCTTCTTCCATTGCTCAGGTAATGCGCTGTTACTGCTCTCTGCCCCATGGGGAGCAGAAAACCCTTTCTCCTCCCCTAAAGAACACAGCTGTAGTTTAGAGGCAGTATGAATGGCATGTGCACCAAATACAACTGTCAGTGTCAAAGGTACTTGTCTCTAGGATTTTAGAAGTATACAGCAAGTAGTTCTATTTATATGGCTTGAGACCTTCTGTAACTCTACAGAAGACTGGATAGGAAGTGCAAACAAATACTAGTGGTATTTTCATAGGTAAGAAGGGGAGTGTTTAAAAGGAGTGTGGAAGCAACTTTTAGGTTGGGAAGAAAGGACATTTAAAGAGCATGAGCCTGTAGTAATGTCTTACTAATCGTTAACAAAACATAAATGGCAGAAAACTGTAAACACTTTTCCAAATTAGGACTCAAGGACCTACCAAAGCTCTTAAATATTTTAGGAAAAAAACAAAAAAACCCAAAAAAACAAAGAAACCTAACCGCTTTGCCTAAGGCTGTACTAGCCAGGGCTGAGGCTAGTATTCTTTTTCTGTTAGGAAAAAGTAAGTTAGAGATGGGCTTAGGAATCCATGTGGGGGAGAGGGCCCTGCTTGATACTTCACACGTTCTGAGCTGCCTAAGTTGGTGTATCACCTCAATAATTAAGCTTCTTGTGATCTAGATATTATTTGCTAGAATTCAGTGCACCTATGTTCATGCTTAGTTTCAGCTGCTATTTATTTCACAATTAGAAATAAAAATGATTGATGGGTCTGGCTTAGTATGTTACTATTCTTACCTTGGAGCAATTGTACGTGTTCATTCTGGAACCTCATCTGATACAGTATTATGTGCATGTATTTGTGTGGGAGAAGCCTTGTGCTGATTTTCACAATATATCAGTCAGTGTTAATATTAAGTTTAAAGATTAAATGTTTGGTAAGGTAGATCTTGCAGTACCATTTATTTGAACTAGGACAGGTGCAAGCTATACACATCTTCGTTGCATTCTTAGCCAACTGATATGTTCACAGAAACATGCAGCTAAAATATTCAGTTTCAGAATTATTTAGTTCATATTTCAAGTAACAATATCTTAATAATCTTATTTGAAAACTGTTTATACTACATCCATCCCTATTCTCTGAACTTACGTATTCATTCCCTCCTGATGGAGCTGTCTCAGTATGCCAAACGTTGCTGTACCTATGTTACTGATTATATGCTAAGGAGGCTGGCATGTATTGTTAGGTATGAAATCTTTCCCTCTATAGTGACAAAAAGTATGGTATGGATAATATTTGTATGTCATCCTGAGCTTGTATGTTTGTGTCTGTTAAGTATTCCATGGCATTCCCTACTTTCAGATTTCAGTAGAAATTAACAGTAATGTGGGACATAGATATTTCCTATTTGGCACACTTGGTTTTGGTTTTAATAGGGCAATGATTTGGAAGGAACAGGCATTCCTCTTCACATCTGGATGGAGAGCCCCTCGTATGCAGGTTTGAAGCATATGAATGGGGTAAAAGAGAAGTCAGTAATGGTAATTTCAGTGCTAAAGGCTTTTTTTTTTCTTTTTTTCTTTTTTTCCTGGGTAAACTTCACTAGTTAGACTTTTAAAAAATGGGCAATTTTCCTGAAAACTTAATACGGCAAAGAAATAATATAATGTGCTTAAAAATCACCTAGCTTAATGGACCAATTCTTTAGTTCTTCCTATCCGAAGGGTCAGAAATCTTCCCCAGCAAGGTGTCTGGGAATTCCTCAGGTACAGGGAAGCATTCAGATATGTAAAAACCAGTTTTGCTGGCATCTGGTCCCACTGTATCCAGCAACAGAAGGCTAAAAGCTGTCAGTGAATAACTTCACTGCCTACTACTTTGGCAAATCGAGGCCTAAAATCACATCTTGCAGGAAGAATGTTTATGAATGGGGAAACTCTCCTGCCAGTGTGTAAAGGCAATTTCCTGAATGTTGCACCTCCACCCCTTCCTCCCATCTCCATGTAAACAGCGCAGCAATGCGGCCACCCTGGTTGCCTAGGAAGCCAGTTGCTGCTCCTAATGGATCCATTTAAAATTCCAATCCAGATTCTAGTCAGGTTTGTGAGACCCTGGGAATGGAGCTCTTGAACTGGTGCGTACTTTCCACTTTTTTTTTTTTTTTTTTTTTTTTTTTCCCCTATCCCTTGCTTCAGCTCCCCTGGACTGAGAGAAGGCAGCTGTGACACTTTGCTAGACAGAGCAGCTGGACTTAGTTACCCCTATAGCCAATTAAGTGCTGTCAGAATGGCTTGCCTTATTCCAGGGAGACAGAGGGAGCTATTTGGTATCAGAAATAATGCTAGAGAGTAGTTGTGTATATATGCAGTTATTTCAAAGGTTGTTTTTGTGGCTTTTGCTCTCTCTATGCACCTGCTGCCTTTTTGTGAGGCATTTGTGCTTTCATCTGATCTGTTTGAAATGCAAATAAAGGAATGATAGATTTTCAGACAATCCAAGAGACCTGTGTTCTGGAGGACTTTTCTAAACCCTTTGTACGCTTTCTTTTCAGAAGCTAATCATGGTGGAAAATTACTACATGGGGCCTTAAATAGGTGAAATAATAAGCTAGCCAAATAGCATGGGTAGAGTGGAAACTGCCTCCAAGTCTGCTTCTATCTCATAGCTGTACAATGCTGGCTACTTTTTGGCAAAGCAGTGCAGTGTGACTTAAAGACAAATTTCTTTAATATTTAATTTTGGATTAAGGCTGCTCTTCATGAAGTTGTTGTGAAGTCTCATTGTATGTGCTATTCAAACTTAAGCAGGTGTTCAGAATAACACCCAGGTAGAAATCTATTAAAAGAAAAACTCTTTATCATTGTAATCAATACTTATAAAATGTTATTATTATAAACCTTAGGTAGTGACCAAAAAAAAAAAAAAAAAAAAAAAAAGAAAGCAGTTTGATTCACTTGTTTTTGTTCTCAAATGCATGTAGGATCTTCTTTCAAATTACTTTGAAATGCATTATGAACAGGAGCTGTTTGATCTGAACTCGTGTTTAACGCGTCATAAGCTGTGATGCAAAACAAGCAAAAAAACCCTCCACCCAAAAAGTCAGTTCAGCATCTTTTTAGTGGCATTGAACAAAATGGGATCTATGGTTCTCCTGCTTGTGTCTTGTGCTTACACGCCCACACTGAAACAAATTGGCCACAAAGATGATAGCTGAGCCTCTTCATGGTGAAAACAAATGGATGGTTCTTGGGAGCAATCACTGTGCATGTTACAAGTATTTTCTTAATGTACTTAGTCTACTTGTATTCACATTCTTTCAGGAGTGTGGTCCCATGTAGACTGCCTCTTTTAAAAACTTTAGCCCCAAGTAGAACTTGTGGTTTTGCTGCTTGCACTAATTTTTCCATAAAGAAATAACAATTTTTTTTTCTTCAAAACATGACACCTTGTATTCATATTAAAAAAAAAAGTGCAATTGGGGTGTCATGTGCATTATTGCACCTCCGTGATACGGATCCCCACGAATACTCAGAACTATCTCAGGTAGCTGACTGCCTTGTTGTTGAGAGCCTGAGTTACTGGGCCTCTGTTATTCTGATGTGCCCTGACAAACCTCCTGTGTCCACACAGAGGTCCTGCTGGATTAAGACGTGGGACTGCTGAGGTGAGACGCCTATATTTTAATCCCATGATTGATACGTGTCCAGCTGTGTGAAACTGGGGCTTAGAAAAGAAAGGAAGTAATGGGCCAGACAACTGTTCAAGATGTATTTGCCCAGAGGTCCTAATCTATTTTTGGAAACCCTGCAACCGAGTCAGCTGGACTAAGTCCAGTCAGTCATTTACATATATGTTTATACTCCAGGACATTAGAACCATGTGTGAACAACAGAATTTTCACTCTAAAAAAGAACAGTAACAAATGCTTTCTTTATTTTGCTATCTGGAAGAAAGGAAAGTATTTGCAAATACAGCCACAGAAGGCAAAAAACAGGGTAGAATCTGTAATTATTATTTCAGATTTAATCAACCAGTAATGAGTAGAAGAAAAAATAATGATATATATGCTATTTTCCTAGTATATACTTTAATTTCTGGTTGCTTAATTAGTGCTGAAACTGATGAGGCTGAGTGTGATAACATCATCAGGAAGTTAAGCCCAAGAGGAAAAGATGAAAACGTGATGTCTAACGTGAGCATAACATACTACAGCCAGCATGTTTGAGAGCTGAACTGAATGACTCTGCAGAGAAAATTTAAATGTTGTAAAACTGTATTTGTAAATATGTAGAATAAGTTAACAAAGAAAAGAAAAGAAAACAGAAGCTGCTCTAGTGCAATAGAACAGTATATGGTAACTGCTCAGTCGTGGCCTGAACCACTGATTGAGCACCTGGGAAAGAACCTGGTCAGCCCTGAGAGCACAGGTGAAATCAATTCAGCTGTGTGACCAGAAGGGGTGGAGCGTGGTTGCATCCTCTTAGACCTCACTTAAGGGCTGACTGCTGCTGAGGAAGGATCTTTGCTTGGAGGATCTTTCCCTTGTGGAGTTTTCCTGGTGAGCCTAGATCTTCAGAGACTGGTAAGCATCTTTTCCTTGTACCACCTTTGCATTCTGCTCATCCCTTTGTTGTTACATCTCCTGTATCACCATTCCATCACACTGATCTTTCTGTTTGTTACAGTTTCAGAAATGTCAGTGAGTTGCTTTTGTACTCAGACCAATGATTTTGACTTACTGAAAGATTCCTAAAGATATGATGAGACTCGGGCTGGGGAAAAGCAATGCTTAACACTAAATAGCGTTCCAGGAGGTTGCAGGAATTTAATGTTAAAATATACATGAGTCATCAAGGCATTCCAAACTGTAAAACTAGAGATAACTTTGTTCAGGCCTTGGATAGATATGTCATGTGACACTTGGAATGGAGCAGAAGCATACAGAGACAAACTGAAAGAAACGACATCAGATTTTAGGTATGTGGTGGCAAAAAGTAGGCATAAATAACTGTTTTCAAACGCTTTCCTTTCAGAACTGTCACCAGTTTCTTAATATACTTAAAGGTAGTAGGAATGCGACACAAAGCATGTCAGTCTGTAATTAACAAGCTGAAAATATGCTTGCTAATGAACAGGGTACTGTCAGGCATGACCTTTTGTTAGATGGAGAGTAAGGACTCTGTAAAACATGCAGGAATGTAGCTGAGAAACGCAGCTACAGTCAGGATTCAGACTGCTGAAATTTTTTTGTTTGTTCTTTTTTGTAGGGTTTTGTTTTGCTTTTGTTTTTGTAAGTATGAGACTTCAAACTAGTGGAGTGCAGAAGTAGCACTAGGATTAATATTTCTATTCAAATGTAACTTCAGATAAAATAATCTCCTGCAGATCAAATCTATGATAGCTTAGAAGTGTCAGAAACCCTCCTTTATTAGCGAAGCTGACAGGAAACTTGTCAATAGAGCCATGGCATGCTTCTCTCTTCCCAATTTCTTGTGCTGAACTTTGCACTGAAGTTTTAGTCTACCACCTAATGTGGTAAATATTACCAGCTGAATTTTGCTATACCAGACTTGTGAGTAAAGCTCCAGAAGATGCAACGCTGTGGTAGGGAGCACAGAGGACACAAGCTGGATTCCTAATACCATTTCATGAACTTTGGAAGTGATAGCACACCAACAGTATTTAGGTTGGGAGAATGGGGGTACCTGTAGTAGAGAGGAATCTGGCTGCAAGAAGTAATGTAATCTTTGCTGTGAACTATGTAAATAATACATAGACAATATTAACGAGTGAGTATTAACTTAATGGTTGATAGGTTAGAAATGCAAAGGACTGAATCAGGGAAGAAATGATAAATGGTTAGAAGCTACAAACTGAAGTTCAACTCCATGAGACTTCAAGTATTTTGCTTTGCAGCTATTGTTAGTAGAACAGAAAGTGTTAGCATGTGAAAGAGACAGGTTTTCCTCCATTTCATTCCTTTATTAGTTAGTTTACCTGGCTTCTGTATTAGAAGCAAGCACTGGATATTTGCAAGCTCTATCCCAGGTTTCTTGCTAATTGTCACAAAAAGGCACACGCAGGCTTAAAATGAGTGGCACACAAAATGAAAGTTTGGGACAAGTACAATTACTTGTTTCTAATAAGTCAACTCCTTGTTCATGATTTTAGTTGGGTCACTGTCATGAATAAGTCTTTTCTCATTAAACTTTCTTACTTAATTTGCAGTGTTCTTTGCATCATTCAAGGAAAGCTAAAACCCTTATCTTGGATATGAAGTGTATAAACAGAACACAGTTATTCAGTTGTTCAGAAATGAATACCAGTTATGTTGACACTTCTTCTTTAAATAGCATGAAATTCAACATTGCACTTTAAGAATGTTACTCATTTATATACTGCTAAGAATCAAATACACTGTAGTCACTCCATATTAATACACTCAAATGTTCTCTACAGGGGCACCATTTCGAAGGAGAGCTAAGATGAAGTTTGTAGAGGCCAGATCTCTGGCTGAGGTGCAGCCATTAGCTTTCTCTATATCTGTTCTTTTGGATACCCGCTGAAAGTTAGCACTGCAACAGAAGGCCCAGCAGCATAGGAATCCTTACTTATCTCCCCTTCTGAAGCACTCCCTAAAATATAAAAGAGATTTTTCGACAGTTAACAAGAAACTGTTTCTTCAGGAGTTTCATCTTGGGAAGAGGCCAGGAACACCTGACATTGGTATAAATCTGGGGGGCTGGGAAATATTTCTTTCCTTTTTCTCCCTAATAGTCTTCCTCTTAATTTTTGTATGTATTGTTTAATTCTTTATAAGCAATGCCTTCTTCACAATTATATTGGTATCTGTGAAAAAGGGGTCTGTTTTCCTGTGCCTGTTTCCAGCCATCGTCTTAGGAGGTAACTGGGACAAAGAGGAGTTCAAGCAGTAGAGAATAAGGGAATACAGCCTATAGACAAATACAACAGTTGGAATAAACTTGATTCTTTATTTTTAGGAGAATAAGAATCGGGATCTCCTAAGTAAACCATAAAATTAGTGCTACCTCCCTTGGATGATGGGGCTGAATTTCACAGCCAGTTATCCTTTGAATTCAGACTGTCAATCTACCTCTTGGGATAGAGGTCAGACAGAGGACCTTTGGGGATTGTCTCAACATCAACTCTTGGGTGTTATCTAACTCAGTGTGAGTCCAGCTGCAGTTTGGCCAGTGCACCAAAATATCTGTTAATTCATAGTTAATTCACTGAACTGTAAGGGTACCGTAAAAAGATATTGCCAGAGAAGTAATTTCTGATGATGTAAATAGTATGCATGCTATTTGGAAATTTATGGATTTATACAGGAGAAAGTAGGTCTGGATGACCAGAATACCAAGCAAAGTGATGTGGAGGCACTGCACATCACTCCAAGTCTGCTCCAAAGATAGCAGCTGCAGTTGCTCTGTCCTCTGTGTATTCAGTTTCTCCTCTGATTTCATCCTTGTAAATCCCAAGTGTCTGGTGTTCCGCAGAGAAATTTTCAAGATGCTAACAACTTTTGAGTTCATATAGTCTTTTATGTGATGGGTATAAAAAATGAGCATCTCTAGCAGATTTATATTCTTTTGTATAGCCAGGCAACTTTATTTTAGGCTGTAAATTGAAAGCATTCAATGAAGGAAGTGAAATCCGTTGCAAGGAGAACAGATCAGCAGTTCCCAAATTCCAAATCCTATGTGAACTGTACATTGTTCTGATCGAGGTAGAAATGTAATTGTGCTGGCAAGCATTTGCTGCCATCATAAATCATTGTTTCCATATGGAGATGGTTTTTCAGTAAAGCATGCATTCTGTGTTGGGAAAGGCCAAAATTGTTTGTGTGTTTGTGGGCATTTTGCAATCCTGCAATGCCCTGAAGTGTGCTAGTGAACAGCAGTCAGAAGTGTCACTGCTAGAGCCCTGGAATTTCTCCTGTAAATTTCTCTTCTGTAAAACATTCTAGATATTTAAGATGGTTGACATTACTTCTCTAAAAAGAAAAAAAGTCCTGATGATAGATGAGCTCTAATCGGATGTGCTGCTGCTAGCTGGGAGGAACAGCAGCTTCTGTGTGTGCTGTGCAGCTGTTGGCTGGCAGAGGTTCCACTGTGCTGCTCAGCAACTCTAGATGTCGTTTTTAGACAGCAGCAGTAGGGAAAGGCACCAGGCTCATGGCTGCTCAGCCGCAGGGCAGCTTCCACTTTGCTGCACAGTCTGTCAGTCAAAAGTACTCAAATATGCACTGCTTTTCCCAGAAGGTGAAAGATGAAGAATCTCGGGGCATGTCCAGCTGAAATCCTATCAGCCCAGGCAGCTGTACAGCATGCCCAGTCTTTAGCTAGGTGCGGTGACTCTGTGGTTGTAGTGTCAGAGCACAATTGGCTTCCTGCCTCTGTGTGCAGGGCAGTGACTGCTGTTCGCTGTGACCCTGTGGCAGCAGGCAGCTGTGTGACCTGCCCTTGGCGCTGCCTCCTGCCCGTGGCCAACACAGTGGTGACAGGGTGCTGGCACTGCTGTGAGCTGCCTGGTGCTGGGACTGCTTGTGTGGGATCAGCATGAAAGTGTTCAAGCGGGGCCATTTTGGTGCTCCTCCAGTCTGCAGTAGTAGTTATAGAATCTGTTTCAGGGATAGATGAAAAATCGGGGTTTGAAGCAGTGCCTTTATGTAGGAAGAAACAGGCACCCCTGGAGTTGGCTTCTGTGAAGGGAAGAAGCAATAACGTGGGAACTGTCTTTGTTAGTGATGAATCCTGGTAGACTTCTGGGGAGTTACGAAATGGCTTCGCTTGCATTAACAGAACCGAGGGATGTACTGAAATTCATGGAATTCCCCTTTGACAAGAGCTTGGAGCTGGCACTTCATGTTTGGACTGGATGATCTTAGAGGTGTTTTCCAACCTTGGTGATTCTGTGACACTTCTGAAGGGCTCTTGTGAATGACATGACAGCTTCCAGCTGCACTAGGTGAGCGACATCTGTTTGCACGGACCCTAGCAGCAACCGCTCGGCCCGGCTCCGAGCTGCAGCAGCAGGATGCTCCTTGCCACCCGCTCGGACCGTGCGTGGGGCGGGAAGTTGGGGAACCGCACAGCGTGGGAGGAGGAAGGGACAAGCCGCCGGCAGTCGCAGACGCCACGTCCGCGTCCCCCACAGCGCGGTGATGGGGCGGGCGGGACGTGATGGCCGGAACGATCGCTGCCCCTCGCGCCGCCTCGGGCCCAGCCGCGGAGCTCGCCGCCCTTCCGACTCCGCGCCGGCGGCCGCGAAGGCGGCGCGAGACCAACCCGGCAGGCCTCGTGGCGCTGGCAGCCCCGCCCCGTCGGGGGAGTCGCGTCGAGGGCGGGGCGAGGTCGTCCCGTGGCGGGCGGCAGGGGGCGCAGGCGGGCGGGGTGGGGGGCGGCGCTCGCCCGAGTCGGGGCGCTGGGCGGGCTGCCGGCAGGAGCCGCGGCGTGGTGGCGGGAGCGGCTGCAGCGGCTGCAGCTCCGGCGGGAGGAGGCGAGAGCGCGGCCGGGCAGGTACGGAGGTGCCGCGGGCGGGGCGTCCTGGGTGGCTCCGTCCTGCCGCCGCTGCCGAGGTGCGATCCGTGTGTCTCTGTCCCGGCCGCGCAGGTGGGACGGCGCGCGGAGCGCCGCTCGGGAGCGGTCGGGCTGCTCCCCTGCACGACCCGGCTGTGGCTGCGCAGCCGCTGGCCCGCGCCCCCTGCCCGGGATAACCGGCGGCCGGGGATGGATGGGGCGTTACCAGAGCCACTGGCGGCGGCGCGGCTGCCCCGCGCTGGGCCGGGCTGTTCCCTATGTGAGGGCCGGTGGGAGTCCGTCCGTCCCGCCGGAGCCGCTGCCTCACGCGGGCGGTGAGCCCGGCACAGGCTGCGCTCCCCGGGCGGGGGCTCTGCCGGCAGCGCGCTGCCCCGGGCGGTCGGGTCGCCTCCGATGGGCCGCGGCCGCTGAACTTTGCTTCCGAGCCGCGCTCCGCAGGAGGCGCACGGAGCTCAGCGCGCGGGCGGAGCGGTGTAGGCTTAACCTGGGCGCTTAATGAGGCGGAGGTGAATCCGTCCGGTTTAATGACTTTACTCTGTGCGCAGATATATACGTATAGGCATGCAGGCAAGCCCGTGAGATGCACTCAGGAGTTCATCGGAATACGTGTGGTAACAGCCTTCATACTTAGCGCTCTGCTAGATAGAATATGTTGTTACAGATCTGCTGTGCTTTTTTCAGTGCACTGGTGTTTAGTTGTCTGTGGCTGGCGTGGAGTAACTCGCATCAGGTTTATCTTTTCTTTCCTTGCCTGTTGTCTTTAGTGTACTTGACAGCAGTCCTTTCCCTCTTATGTATTTAAACCTAAATAATATTGTAGCCTTGAAAAAATTCCTAGTGTATTTCTGCACTGCAAGATCCTAAAGAGTAACCCTGAACATATTGATGCAAATGGACTTAACATACCAATTGTGTTCGGAGCTGGAGATCTTCTTGGCCTTCAAGGAGAATGCTGTACTCAAATAAATAAAAATCAGTGAAAGTGTAGCTTAAAAGGGTAGAAAGTAAGTGGTTAAACAGTGTGTTTGTAAATCCTGTGACCTGAATTTCTGGTTCGATCGCTGCGCATAAAGGCTGGGACAATAGAAATGAGAGGGCAGGAAGTGTGTGACCTTATGAGCCTTCTGTTTTGTCTGGCATTCGTCTGAGATGCGCATCTCCTTCAGACCTTTAATTTTCTCCTTTGTAAATGTTATGAGTATACTTATAGGTGGGTGACAAAGCGATAGAGTAAGTGGATCTGTACTTGACTAACAGCATAAGCTGTCATGTATAATAAGTTATTGTACCCGTATTACGATAATAATGGGATATTAAGCCAACACATTTTGGCAGTGAGTCCTTGTAATACGTATGCCCTGTTTTGACGTCTGTAGAAGGAGGATTATCTCAGACAGACTTTGTAGTGGGAGGGTGTGAGTGGGATGAAAGCAAAAGCTGCTTAATTTTAATCTTCTCAAAAAGGTAACTAGAAGTAGTGCACATGGCTAAAATACGCATGCTTTTCTTACTAATGCCTTTTAATTGTAGTCTCTTAAATTTTTGATATAAATTCAGCCATACTGAAACATTAATTTTTATAAGGGTCAGTATATGCCGAAGCAGCTCCCTGTCCTACAAATAAAGAAGCCTTATAGCTGGCTCTTGTGTAAAGATCTGACAAGGGCCGAAATGAGTCTCTATGTGTTTGTGCAGCAGTCACAATCTGTTCAGTCTTCTGGCACTTGGTTACATTGTTTCAGTATTGTAATTGTGAACTTGCTTTTCAGAAAGGCGATCTTCTGTCTTTTGTGCTTTTTTAGTTCAAAAAATGGCATCTTGGAACAAGCACGCACAAAACTCTGTATTTCAAGATGTACAGAATGACTGACCTCTGTGCAGTTTGCATTCTCCAGTGGTTTTTTGTTTTTACCTACTCCTCCCTCACAACCTCCTTAGACAAAAGAAACTTTGAGCATCCTATGAGATTTCTTATGTAGGTCTTTCCTCCTGTTTATAATATCATATGAGACCTCTGAAACCAGATTTTGTTTGAATGTTTCTGGGCGCTTTTCCTGCTGAAGTTGCAGGTCTTTTTTTTTTTTTTTTTTTTTTTTTTTTTTTTTAACTTACTAAAAGGCTTTTCTAAATTTATGAGAGGTTTGTATCTTACCTGCATGTTATTGCTCAGAAGATGGACCGCGAATTCATGCACTCCTAAGACTGGCTTTTAACTGGATTGATGTTCAGGCTAGTTGCACACCTTCTATCTCCAAGGTTTTTATTCTAACAATACAGAAAACTACTGGCAATTGGCACACAAAAAGCCACCACTGTGAGATGCACATTGCTTATAAGCACACATCAGGCAGGCACAGGAGTGACGTGTTACTAACCACCTACTAGCATACGCTTCGTGATTTAGGTATGGTTAGATTTCTGGCTTATGGCGGGTGCTACAGAGGAGGTGGTGGTACCGTAGTTTGTTCAGGGAGGCGGGGAGCAACATGAAAGCTGAACTGCACAGACTTGCACTTGAGTGGTACCAGACATGCTGGCAGACAACAGCCTGAGTGGTGAGGAAGGATTTGTTTTAAACAAATGAGAATGTCAGCAGTTCAGATGTTGAACAAACAGTGTAGGTCGGTCCTGAACTGCTCAGGCAGAAGGTGGGATTTGAACAGTGTTTGAACATAGCCTTTAGTTTTGACTTGCTGTGAGAAGTGGAATCAGTAAATAAGTGATGTGTTGATTCATGTTTAAAGCTGTATTTAAAAGTACTCTAGCTTGGGTGGGAAACTGCATTTGGAAATAAAAGCTTAAATGGCATAGAAAAATGAGGAGAAATGCTGAAGTGCCTGGGAGAAGACTTTGTAAGTTCCATGCAAGATTTCTACTTGCCTGATTTTTAGATTCAAAGTTATTATACTGAAATTGTACTAAAATATTATAGTACAGATACACAGGCTGTGCTGTACTGTAAAATACGCTTTTTTTTGGCAGTGCTTTTCAGAATGCCTTCTGTGATAAATGCAGGCCAATATATGGTATAAATCACGCAGGTATAAATATAAATTAAAACGGTTGATCATAAACTACATGCTGGATGATGATGGCTGAAGGATGTGGGAACTTTCCAGAAAGATACCAGAAATATGATATAGACTGTGCTTCATATTTGGTTAAAATGAGGCTGCTCTTTGGTGACGTTGAAGTGGAATTCCATTGAGCAAACATTTGGCTTTATAAATCGGAGCAGAAAGTTTACAAATTGTAGATGATAACGCTTCCTGGTAGAAGGTGGGTGGCTGTTGTGTCTGTGCAGGAGCATGTGGGCTTTCACCACGTAGCTTGCTTTGTGGCCTTGGTTTTCCTTCAGTCAGAATTCAGAAGGAATGCTCATGTTTTTCGGAGAAGTATTAGGTGGGCACTGATTGCAGCTGGGTGAGATGTTTTCTCTGACTCGGAGAAGAAATAGAGTGGGGAAGGGTATTATTATAACCACTGGGTCTCTGATTTTATTTTATTTTTAAATGAGGTGACATCATTTTATTGTGCCCAGTCAGGGTGTGAGTCATTCATGTAATGATTAATCCTAAGTAGCAAAGAAAAAAAAAAAAAAAAGAAGAAAGCATTGTTGCTTTGTGTAGAGCTGTAGTGAAATTTAGGAAAGCTGCAATGGTGGATGATAAATGTGTGATTATCACTGAATAGTTCTGATGATTTAGAGCAAGATTGACAGGCTGCTTCATATTGTTTAAAAGGATGTAAGATGGGCACTGAAAAACTAGCTGGTGTTTCATGAACATAACAGCTTTTTGGAAGCTGAAATAATTAGGCTTATTTGTTTGTGCTACTTGATAAAGATATTGATTAGAAGTACTGTTCAGATGTGGTGTTCAATAACTGTATGCCAGGTGTTTCATCTATAGTTTTTACAGCACCCTTAAACTTACCATGTAACAAGAATGAAGTCGATTTCCCCCAGAAAGCTGTCCCATGATTCATGTCTTCCATTGTGGAGAGGAGAACAAAACGCCATGGCGTTGTCTCCACATCCACTATGATGAGTTCCTCGGTTGTTTATGCAACGGAGCAACTATGCTGTGTTCTCTTCAGGTGATATTCTCAGATGATTAAAAAAGAGACCCTGTGAATATCCATACATATTGTGTTGTCAGAGGTTGTTCTAAAGGGACAAGTTAATGCTGATGCCGTATTTTGCATTTTTCTGTATTTGTTATGCTTTGTTCACCTTGTTCACATCTCTGGCTGTTGTGTTGGCTAACAAATTGTTCATGAGTTAGAAGTCTGAACACAAGGCTTGCATTTCTGTCTGTTGAGTCTTCTGGTTACCGTCCCTGGGAGCTTCAGAAAGGCCATTATGTTCAGAAAAAAAAAAAAAAAAAACCAAAACCAACCCTTGCTGGAGCTAAGCAACAAAAATGAATGCAGTGAGCCTTTTGGATGGGGCATCGTGTTTAAGGCCAGCACTTTTGACCTAAACCTGTTTTCTTTTAAAGAAATAATCAGCCTGCCTACAACTTTGTGCTTGCGTATCTCTAATTTGAAGATAACACTTTCTGGAGGTTAGTTTGTGCTGTTGCTATGATGATCGGGGAAAAACAGGTATTGCTTTTGCAAAGGAGCATAGCAGTGCTTCTAGTATGCTCCCTGTGTTATTCCTCATTCCTATGTTCAGCAGCCAGACAAACTAATGGTTGTATGAAGTGCTGTGGGAAACAAAGCGGAGCAGAAACTGTCTATCCACTAATGGCATTTGTCTAATACCATTCTGGAGTTAGGCTGCTGGAGAACTGACAAAGCTGCCTCCCTCGGTATGAGCTGAAACATGAAACAAACTCAGGTCGCAAACAGCCCTGTGTAAGATCATCTGGAATTAAAAGAATAAGGATAGACTTGGGAGCTCAGATCCTATTCTCAGATCCACCTAACTTGAGTGGAAGGGCAGGTATGTAGAGGAAAATGATTTCCTTTGTACTAACATCCTCAAATGCTGGAGAGGATAAATTGGACCTGGTGTGGGAAAATCTGTTTCTTCCACTTATGAGCTTTCCAGCCTAAACCTCTGACGTGGTCTGTTTGTTCAACATGACCTCACTGACTGATTTCAATTAGTTTTAAGTGAATCCCCACAACATTTACTTCAAAAGTTAAGGCTGAGAAAAGTGTTTTTCAGCATCATACAGCCTCAGCGAAGCAGAGGGAGGTGGATTTATGTCCAGAACATGTTCAAAGGCTAATATTGAAGTGCCTGCAGAAGAGAAGAGAGCCTTGTAGTGGGCAGATTTGTTCAGAGTTAAAGCTGTTAACTAGAAAATCTTAACTAAAAAAAAAAAAAAAAGTGTAACAACTCAAGCATGCTGACAGCTTTGCCTTTGCGTGCTTTTTGGAGCTGTGATGTTATCTGATCCGTCTTTGACCATGGTCTATGTGTGATTAAGATCTCTGCTTATACAATTACGAACATATGGTATGCAATTTTAAAATTGTAAGCTTAAAATAAGTAAATTCTGGTGCTTTTTAAAGAGTTATCTAATTGAGTATGTTCTGGAATGGTTTTGCTGCCATTTAGGATTCAGTTCTGGCTCTGAGCCATGACAAATCATAAGGTTTCTTTCAAGTTTTATAATAACGTTGAAATAGAATTGCTCAGTTTCCTTTTAGGAAGCACAAGCACTTCCTTTGTTTTTGTTTTTACTTTCTCTGCAGCTCAGCGAAGTGGAAGTGTGTGTCCTGTCTTTGGATAAGGAGAGGATTAGGAATATGGTGATATTTATGAAGTGGATGAAGAAGACTTGGGTTTATGAAAGGTTTTCTTAGCTATTAAATTTTTGTTTCCACAGAGCCCTCACAGTGGCAATACTGACCAAGTAAGTTCTCACTGACTTCTATTTGCTTATTTATTCAGTTTGGAAGTTCAGCAGAGTAACATATGCAGCTGTTAAGCTGTATAGCGCTGGTTGTATTGGCAACCAGAAAGAGCAGAGCACTGAAAGAGAATTTTGCCTGGATGGAAGGATCTGCCTAAGTTTAAATGGATCAAAGGAAATTGAAGTGAAGGATACCTCCTGCTTGAAATACTTCCTGCTTTCATATGCTTGCTATTGGAATATGTAAGCCAAATGAAATCTAATTGAAAACCAAACCAAGGAAGCTTTTAACAATTCCTAAAAGAAATGAGAAAGTGAGAGAAGTGATATTAAGCTAGCATAGGAATTGCTGTCATCTTTTCAACACTTATAGCACACCCAAACCAAACATCTGTGTTGTTTTTTTTTTTTTTTTTTTTTTTTAAGGAGGAACAGTTTATGTTCATAAGTTACTTAAATACTGCTTAAAGCTTTGTAATTTGACAAATTTCATGTGATTATTTTGATAGCTTTTTTTAACACAATAGTGAAACTTCTCTGATGTTTGAAAGAAAGCAGACTATGCTGTATCATTTTCTATTCAAAATGTAGTTCCAAATTTGCATCTGAAATTTGAAATCTGTTTTCATATCAGATGCTGTTCTCTGAGATGTGGTAGGTGTGTTTTTTTCCTGTTGAATGAGGTGATCTCTCTGTCATCATTATAGTAATATAAAATGTGTAGATTCCTTAGAAATGAGAGCTTTAAGAAAACTATTATTTCTAATACATACGGACAGGTTAATAGCTGGCATGGCATAAGAATGGATGGTCCTGATAAGCTGGTGATGAGAGAGTGAGTTCGGGAACGGAATGGTGAGAGAAACTCATGTTATTTGAAGTGTTACAGAAATACACATGGCAGCATCAGCATGTGTTTGCTTTAATGCTGCTAGTAGTAGGACTTCTTGTCCTTATGATTTAATGCAAGGAGTATGTTATATAAAAAAGTCTTACATCTGTAGCAGAGAATCTATCTGCTGCAAATACGTTTGCGTGTAAAATCTGTGCAAAACAGTGGTGCAGGGAAGACCTGTGTGACTTGAAGAATGTGAAGTTTTGTACTTGTGTGCTGTTTCTCTATAAAGCTGGATAGAAAACCGTTTGTTTTCCAGGATGTTTTTTTTATTTGCTATGGCAGGATACGCCATTAGTGAGCTTTCAGTGATGTTATTTGGTGGGCTAAAAACTATCTTTTACTTAACAGGAATGTAACAAACTTTTGTGTTCATAATTTAAAAAAAAAAAAAACAAAAAAAACAAAAAAAAAACAAAAAACAAACCTAAATAATATGCTCTACTTAGTTTAGATTTTTGTTTCTATTCATGTGCATAGGTTCTAGACTCCTTGCAGGGGAGTGCAGACAGGGGTACCTTACAAAAGCACCACGTTAAGGCAGCCTAGGAGATAGCTGTACTACCTCCTCTGCTGTGCCTCTCGAGGGCCTTTTGTAGCGGCGATCAAGCCTTTTGATTCCACATTGGCACCCGTACAGGCTGGGAGGAGTGGTCCTTGAGAGCAGCTCGGCAGAGAAGGACCTGGGGGTCCTGATGGACGAGAGACTGAACATGAGCCAGCAGTGCGCTCTGGCAGCTCGAAAGGCAAATGGGATCCTGGGCTCCATCAGGAGAGGGGTGGTCAGCAGGGACAGGGAGGTGATCGTCCCTCTCTACTCGGCTCTTGTGAGGCCCCATCTGGAGTACTGTGTCCAGGTGTGGAGCCCTCAGTACAAGAAAGACATTGAGATTTTGGAAAGGGTCCAGAGGAGGGCGACTAAGATGATCAGGGGGCTGGAGCACCTCCCCTATGAGGACAGGCTGAGGGAGTTGGGCTTGTTCAGCCTGGAGAAGAGAAGGCTGCGGGGTGACCTCATTGCAGCCTATCAATACCTGAAGGGAACCTACACCCACGAGGGGAGTAAACTCTTCAAAAGGGCTGACAACAGCAGGACTAGGGGAAATGGATC